>NC_134495.1:44174473-44540858 GCF_040206685.1 Ascaphus truei
AGAATAACAGTATCAGTGATTTCATATTTTATACAGTGCAGTTATATTCATGTGATGCAGACTTCAGCTTGAGAACTGACCCAGGGAGAGAAGAATAACTGAGGTATTTAAACAGGAAGCCTGGGACTTTCTTTACATGTGAGATGCAAATCAGCCCCCGGGGGTATTTATATCACTGAAAAGAAGACACAGATGCAGACACCACAATTATCCCCCTTCTCACCCTTCTCACACAGCACACTCACCCTATTCCTTAATCATAATCACAGCATACACCCCCTGTAATAAGGTGAGGCTGACACAGAGGTGTGTTCAAAGAGTAGAAATTGTGTATTATGAGCGCAGCACCAATAGAGTAAAATAACCAGCTTTATTCTGTGTGCGCAGAACAAAACAATCAACAATATATTTTTCCCTTGGCCAAGACAGGGGAATCTTATTCAGGGTGTTATATTTATACATTTCTGTCACACTGCATCATTCTTACTTTCTAGTATTCTCTGCACATGCTCCCATACCTCCTTCTCCTGTAACTGTATCTTCTTTGTTTAATGTTACCTGCTGCTGGGCCTAGCTGTGTGGGATATATGGGATAAGTCTCTCTGTCCTGTCTTGTATCAGGAACTTCATCTTTATCTTAGTGAGGTGACCAGCAGCATTTCCACATCTAATTCCTAATTCCCCTCAGTGAGGTTTCTCAGGGTCTGTATTGTCTGGTCGGGAACTGTTCTGAGGTTGGGTTTTTGTCATGGGCTGTGTCACTGTGGTAGCCCCCACTATATACACAGTAACAAACACTTATACATAAACTGCTTCCCAACTGACAAGGAAATGTGTTTGTTCCTCTCCAGGGCTTCTGATCCAGACAGAGAAACCTTTAAATAATCTGATAATTACAGTGTTTCTGCTCTGCTCACTCACCCCATCCCCAGAGATCTCTGTTGGTCTATTACATGGAGGTTGGCCTAGTAAAACTTGGCAGTGAGACATGTTTTAGGACCCAGATTTCCTGTGGTTACACCAGGAAGTATTATATATGGCACGCAGGTTATATAAAGCCACATCCATCATGCACATCCTTCAATCAAGTATAGCCCTGATTGGTTTTGGGCAATAGATCTGCCCTCCTCCTTGCAGTAATGCCTAGTAAGGGTAGGTTTGCCAGGAGTAATCATGGGTTTCCCCCACTCAAAGCAGTGAATTGAGTCAGGGAAAGTAGTGTAACAAGGCCTTGTGTCCAATTAGATGCACAGGGGTGATTCCTACTGGACTTGTACTTAAGGCATTGCACTTCCTGTATTTAGGGAGTCTGCCTCTACCTTGAGAGAGGCCAAGTCTACCCGTGAACAGTGTTCATGGCTCTGCATACTGTGTGTCCTCCCCTTGGGGAGCGGTGGGAGACTATTCCTCTCATCTCCTCAGTGAATTAAGGCTGGGAGTGAATGTCCAGGGACATCCTGAGGGTGGAAACCCTGAAAGCTGATATCAACTGCTGTGCTACTGAATACAGTGAGAATAAAGGACCTGTGTTTTATTATACCTCTGGCCGGAGAGTGAAGTCTATTGGGAAGAGGGTGAAGAGATTCTCCTTCAGAGACTTCTCCCCATACACCTGGGGGCTGCAAGAGATAGAGGCGCTGCACCTGTGAGTACGATTCGGGTAAGACCCCAGAAGCTTCTCCTGTCATTCCTCTATACCACCATGCGGGAGATGCAGGGCCCTCTCTTACCAGCAGGTTTGCATCACACTCAACCATGTAACCAGAACAACATTCCCCGAGATAGGCCTATGTGAGATTGGGTGGGGGAAACGGTTACATTTGGAGGCGCTGCTGAGATAAATCAGGACAGGCTTTCAGCAAAGCAGAACTGGAAGATTAAGATGTATACTTCCAGAGCAAGTGTTGATGAAGGAGGGAGTCTAGGTGTAGTCAGGTGGCCCCTGAACCTCGCAAAGCATGACCTAAGACTGGCCTAAAGAGGTGAATAGAGCTGGCAACAGGCTATAGCTGTTCTAGTGCCCTGGGGCGAGTGATCTTAGGATGCCTAAAAGAAGTATACTGGTTACAGAGTTCAGCAATTTCTGGAGAGGGTCTGCAATACTGGCATGCCAAGAGGAGGTGATGCCCAGTGCCGCGGGGGGAGAAGACCTCCCAAAAGCACTACTAGCCGGTAGCCAGTCAGTCACTGTAGAGCACTTTTATTGGACTGTCATCATGTGCGGTGTACATGAGAGTTTTGTCTAGACTGGGGTATGCTGAATTACCACTGAGCAGAAGCTGAAATGGATTGCAGTGTTCACAGGAGAGCGGACCCCCTTCTAAACAGTGAGGGTTGAATTATAGTTAAAGCTGTGGATTCACCAAAGATGGCGCTGCCCAGCAAGGGAGCGCAATGGGTGAAGATGTATGTGGAGCTAAGATTGTGGATGCTATGCCTGATAGTGCACCTCGCGGTGCGAAGAAGCTAAGATGGCGGTTCCCACCGAGTCTGGATTGCGCATGTGCTGCGTGCAAAAGGGTTGTGAGATGAGTACTTGCAAAGATTTGGCCGGGTCTGGTGCGAAAGCTAGAGCCCCGCCTACTGTTTGTGCAGGAAGTGGCGCGAAAGCAGGAGTCGCGCCCCCCTGGATTGTGACTGGCTCAGAGAAGAGTCCACGTCACGAGGTGATATTGAGTGCTCCTCCTCTAACCTCCACCGGAGGGAGGTAGCACGATGAGAGCCAATCACAGAGTTCTGCCCAAGCGGAAGGAGGAGCAGGATGTGTGCTGTCGTCCCCTTATCTTTGCAGAGCTGGCGACACAGAAGGAGTGAATTGTCGAGCAAGTAAGGTGCAAACCATAACTTGCCAAAAGCGATGGCTGACTGCACTGTCGCTACTTACCAACTTCCAGGACGCTTCCTGGTTGTTGAGATTGAGGGTCGGGATTTCCTAATGTGTCTGTGCCTGCAATGCAGATTACCTGGGGTGGCGCCAAGTACCACTGCGCGATGCCAGCAGTGTGGAATATATTATCTCTGGCCGGTAGATCCGTTTCCCACTATTGCTGCTCCGTCTGAGGGACCTCAAGTCACACTCATGGAAGTGGACAGCGTTGAGGTGGCTGCTAACACAGGCCTGTGTGCCATACAGAATGTTCCGGTGCTCAACCTGGTTCCTTGTACCGATCCAGCAGTAGGGTCCGATGCAGCTTTGCCGAAACCTACCCAGAAGGAATGTAGAGTGCTCGAATTGGGGGTGTCGGAATGAGCCTGTTTCGTACCCATAACAGCCCGTGATGACGTGAAGACCCGATGTAGATCACCTGTGGAGGTGCCTTTTGCCATCCTCGTCAGACGACGAGAAGGACAGCGTTTCATCAGTGGTAATGTGCTGGCCAGCGAAACATCCCAGTGGTGAGGCCCCGTCAAGTACACTTACCAGCAAGACATAGAGGATGAGTCTGAAGATTCCCGACAGCAGGCGCTGGAGCGGCCTCAACCGTGTCGAAGTCCCTCAGCCGTGGCGACTCCCAGTGTGGTGGAGAAGGGACTTAAGACTGCTCCTGAGGATCAGCGGAGAGTCGCGAGCCAGCGGAGTGTTGAGGAACCACCACCCCCTTAGATTTTAAACTAGGATGGAGGGGGGAGGGGAATGAAACAGATAATGAACTAAATAGAATAGAGGAGGGTACAAGGGGTTATGGAGGTAGAATGGGGGTAAGTGGGAGCTTGAAAGCAGTGAGACACCCATAGTAAATACAGATAATACTAGAAATCTTCTAAAGACTAAACCAAGTGGGCGCAGAAAGGAAGGAGCAGATAGGATAATAGTACAGGCTGAAAAAAAACTTCAATGCATGCTTACTAATGCAAGAAGCCTGACAGATAAAATGGGGGAGCTTGAATTAATAGTTGCATGGGAGCAGTATGATATCATAGGCATTACTGAAACATGGTGGGATGAAACTCATGACTGCACAGTTAGTTTAAAGGGTTATTCCCTTTTTCGGAAGGATCGAACAGGGGAGGTGGAGTATGTTTATATGTTAAACCAGATCTAAAACCTATTATAAGGGATGATGTTTATGAAGGGAATGATGAAAATGTAGAGACTTTGTGGATAGAAATTAGCAGTGGAGGTAATAGTATAAAGAACATGTTTGTAGGGATATGCTATAATCCACCAAATATCTGTGAGATTGAGGAAGCTAAAATACTTTTGCAAATGGAGAAGGCATCAAATCATGTTTGCATAATGGGGGATTTTAATTATCCAGACTTGGACTGGGGCAATGAGATTAGCATTACAACAAAAGGAAACAGGTTTTTGGGGGTGCTAAAAGACAATTATATCACCCAATATATTGAGGACCCAACCAGGAGAGGGACAATACTGGATAATATCAAACAATGTAGAAGTAATAACAAATATTCAAGAGCTGGAACATTTGGGTAACAGTGATCATAACATGGTCTCATTTGAAATAATAAATAATCAAAAAACAGATTACTTGGTTTCAACAAAGACCTTAAACTTTGGAAAGGCAGATTTTAATAAACTGAGGTCTAAACTAGTAGTAATACAATGGGATGATGTTTTTGCATGGAAAAATGTAGACGATAAATGGGCAGTCTTTAAAACATTGTTAGAAAAGCACACTTATCAGTGTATACCCTTGGGTAATAAGTACTGCACCGACACACTTTATTCGAGCAAATACCCAGTATGTACCTGGCAGATACCTGGAATGCGCCGCTCCTCACCTCTGACAAGCCCCGTTGCGTTTGCCTTCCCAGCCTGGGTTCATGCCTGGCTGACGGGCGGCTGATCTGTTAAATGATAATGATTAGGATTTAATAGGCTGCAATGCTTCGCGTGTCTACCAGATGGCATAAATTCATGAATTGTAATGCAGTATATATATATATATACTGTGCAGTATTGCAGCCAGCGGGAATAAAATGCTTCAATCCCTGCTTGGAAAATACCTCAATGCACTCGGGCAGAAAACAGTCACAAACCTCAATACACCCGGGTATACCCGAATTCGTGGGACTAGCCAAGCTCGAATAAAGTTTGTCGCCAGTGTATAAAAGAAATAAGTCAAAACCAATGTGGCTAAATAAACAGGTCGGGGAGGAAATGGACAAGAAGAGGAAAGCGTTTAGATTCTTTATGTCAGAAGGGACGGAGACATCGTATCAGAATGATAAGGAATGTAACAAAAATTGCAAAAGGGCAATCAAATTAGCAAAAATGGATAATGAAAAAAGGATTGCAATAGAAAGTAAGGTCAACCCTAAAAAGTTCTTTAAGTACCTTAATAACAAAAAAAGGAGGAAAGAAAATATAGGACCCTTTCAGTGTGAGATGGCTAGGCAGATTATTGGAGATAAGGAAAAAGCAGATGTACAGTACAGTATTAAACAAATTCTTTGCCTCTGTGTTTACCAGGGAAGAATACATTTCAATAGTAGTGCCGCAGGAGGAACTAGAAAAAGGTTGGTGTATATAGCGCTAAAAATTAATAATACGACAATAGTGAAGTACAATATCTATTAACAATACCGTGATAAAAATTGTTATAGTTAAATAAAATAGAATAGGCAAGGCTGCCAGGAAAAACTAACCCAAACACAGTTAGTGAAACACAAGAAACACAATACAGACCGGCGCCTTAGAGTCCAAATAGTGGGATATATTACAGTCCAATGAATGGTTGGAGATATCCAATAGATGATAATCTAGTCCAGTAAACAGCAGATTCCTCAGCAAGAACAATGATGTGATATGCAGGGAAGACAAGAGAACAAGATCATAGTGTACCAAAATATGGTTAAAACATATAACACATAGACAGACAAGCACATACAACAATAAACATGTAGGCTGACTAATAACAAATAGAATTTAATGAACACAGTAAAATTCAGCAAACTGGTGACGAGCAGATCCAGGATCCGGTTGTGAAAAACCGGAATCCTACTTACAGCAAGTCCTCAGGATATGTACAGATAGGGGAGTAGAGATGATTCAGCGGTGGATGATGGTGGACGCGTGCCACATGTAAACGCCCGCAGGTACCTCCTCAGATTCGTCCGGTATGGGCAGCCCTGCTTCCAGCTCCACGAGATCACCACCGCTCGCAGCCGGAACTACGTCACAGCGGGCGGGACAATCGCCTGCCACTCGTGGCCGGAAGTGCGTCACTGGGGGCGGGACACCGCTCGAAACCGCCGAATCTCACCGGATCTGTCCTCAAATGACGATCAGAACTCCACTGCTACTCTGGGAACTGCTGCAAACGTCTGCTCCTCTGTCAGTATAGCTGTAAAATGGTTCTAAACGGCCCAATGCGTTTCGTGCGCATGCGCACTTCTTCAGGGGGAAGCCACAACCTCCATATTAATGAACAATTGGTTAACTGAGGAAGAAGTTCATAAGCGACTTGAAAAATGAAAGTAAATAAGGCACCTGGCCCCGATGGCATACATCCAAGAGTTCTCAAGTAGTTAAGTTCAGTAATAGCCAAACCATTATATTTAATATTCATGGACTCAATTTCCACAGGCTCAGTACCACAAGATTGGCGTAAAGCAGATGTGGTGCCTATATTTAAAAGGGGAGCTAAATCACAACCGGGAATTACAGACCTGTAAGCCTAACTTCAATAGTGGGGAAACTACTTGAAGGTTTAATACGGGATAATATTCAGGAATACCTCATGGAAAACAAAATTATTAGTAATAGTCAGCATGGATTTATGAAGGATAGATCATGCCAAACTAACCTTATTTGTTTCTTTGAGGAGGTAAGTAGGAATTTAGACCAGGGTAATGCAGTTGATGTGGTCTACTTAGATTTTGCAAAGGCTTTTGATACGGTTCCACACGAGGTTGGTGTACAAAATAAAGAAAGTTGAACTCAGTAAAAATATATGCACCTGGATTGAAAACTGGTTAAAGGACAGACAACAGAGGGTTGTCATAAATGGAACTTTTTCAAATTGGGCTAAAGTCGTGAGTGGAGTACCTCAGGTATCGGTAGTGGGACCCCTGCTTTTTAACTTGTTATTAATGACCTTAAGGTTGGTATCGAGAGCAAAGTCTCCATCTTTGCTGATGATACTAAATTGTTTAAGGTAATAGAATCAGAGCAGGGTGTAATTTCTCTTCAGAAGGACTTGGAGAGACTGGAAACGTGGGCAGGTAAATGGCAGATGAGTTTTAATACAGATAAATGTAAGGTTATGCATTTGGGATGCAAGAATAAAAAGGAGACTTACAAATGAAATGGGAATAAATTGGGTGAATCCTTGATGGAGAAGGATTTAGGAATGCTTGTAGACAGCAGGCTTAGCAATAGTGCCCAAAGTCCTGCAGTAGCTGCAAAGGCAAACAAGATCTTATCTTGCATCAAACGGGCAATAGATGGAAGGGAAGTAAACATAATGATGCCCCTTTATAAAGCATTAGTAAGACCACAACTTGAATATGGAGTACAATTTTGGGCACCAATCCTAAGAAAAAACATTATGGAACTAGAGAGAGTGCAGTGAAGAGCCACCAAATTAATAAAGGGGATGGACAATCTAACTTATGAGGAGAGGCTAGCTAAATTAGATTTATTTACATTAGAAAAGAGGCGTCTAAGAGGGGATATGATAACTACTGCTGCGGCCGAGTTTATTCGAGCATTTGCCCGTTCTCGGCCGCAGCAGTAACCTGGCGCGCGCCGGAGGGTGCCGGGCGCGCCGAAGCCTCGGAGGAGAGGCCCGCCGATCGGGGCTTCCCCCTCTCCTCACCGGGTCCGCCGGGTCCCCCGGAACGTCCCGCCGCCGTCCTCACATCCGCGCGACACCAGGGCTCCCTCGGGGCGTACAGGCGGCATAGGCACCCGATGACGCGTGACCGCGCATCGGTGATGCGCGGCACGCTGAGGGAGTGCGGCTCGCAAGCCGGGACATATCCCGGCTTGCGGAATGAGCCGTACTCAAATAAAGTGTGCCGCCTCTGTATATACAAATATATTTGGGGACAATACAAGGAGCTTTCAAAACAACTATTCATCCCACAGGCAGTACAAAGGACCCAGGGCCATCCCTTATGGGCTGGGACCCGCTGCGCCCGTTGGCGCGGGCGGCGGCGTGAGCTCAACTTACCATTCCGGTTTGAACTCACGATCGGGTCCCAGTCCCTCCTCACTTGTAACTTGCGACATACTGTGACGCGGCAGCCAGCAGGAGACACGAGAGAATGGTGTTCTCTTGCGGCAACGCGTCACATGGTACGCGAAGGGGCCAATCATAGACTGGCTCCCTTCAACGAATGGCAAGTGCTGTGAGCCCTGCTTTGTTTTGGTCCCCGCCCCCCCCTCCGTCATGGCCGCGCCCCCTCACGTCATGGCCGCGCCCCCTCACGTCATGGCCGCGCCCCCCCCAACCCGTTTGGCCACGCCCCCCCCCCCCCGCTCCGAGAAAAGTATCCTGTAGACCGCAGATCGCGGTACAGCGAGTTGCACGCGCCGCCGGCAAGCAAGCCAGCCGTGCGGACGCGTGCAACGGGACCTTAGCCTAAGGTTGGAGGAAAGGAAACTTCACCAGCAACAAAGGAAAGGGTTCTTTACAGTAAGGGCAGTTAAAATGTGGAATTCATTACCCATGAAGACTGTGATGGCAGATACAATAGATTTGTTCAAACAAAGGTTGGACATCTTTTTAGATAGGAAAGGTATACAGGGATATACCAAATAAGTATACATGGGAAGGATGTTGATCCAGGGATTAAATTTGAATAAGCAAGTATAGATATAGGATAAAGTATCTCTTGTCTAAATTTAGCATAGGGTGGACCTGATGGACGTACTTCTTTTTTCAACCTCATCTACTATGTAACTATGTAACTTCCGCCAGGTAAAGATGGAAGAGACCGGAGAGGGAAATCATCCTGAGGCCTACTCACGTGTCTGCGACCACGCCGAACCTCCGACGCCACTTCCGGCAGATGATGCGGTTCCGGCACGGGACCGGGATTTGTACACAGACTCCGCATTGACGACCGATGATGACGTCACTTCCGGATTGTGATGATTCCTTCCCCTTCCTTTCCCTTTGTCCCATCTCCTGCCAAACCCTCTACCCTTTCCCACTCCTGTCCCGTTCCGTCTACCTTTCTCCCACTACCTCAGTGCATGCCCCGCAGGTCTCGCGCTCCCGCACGATCCCCCGAGCCCCTGCAGTGTCGCTCCCCATTCCCTTACTCCTCCTTTGCCAGCACCTTACCTTCCCTGGCTGCTCTGTCCGCTCCTCTGCCTTCCTCCAGCGGGAGGTCCGCCTGGTGACGCTCCGCGCGCCTGGTAACGTTGCCTGTGCGCGTGCCCCCTCAGCTCACGGAGGCCGCGCACACACGCTCTTCCTCGGGGCTCTGTCGCCCTTCTGCTCCCCCCTCTCAGTCCCTGCGGTCCATCTCTCTGTCACAGCCTGTGCGCGCGCACCCTCAATTTACAGAGGGCGCACGCACACGCTCCTCTTACCTGGCCTGTCACGATCCTGACTCCTCCTCCCAATCCCTACAGGCCATTCCCCTGACTGCCCTTTCTGTCTCCTCCTCTTCTCTCCCTGACCTATCTCTGTTGTCTTCCACTTCTCCCTCTCCTCCTCCCCTCTCTCCTATTGGTGTGTCTTCCTTTATAATCCCTGTCTGTCCTCTTCTTCCTTGCTCTGCATAGTTCCTGTTTCCCTGTGTGCTGACCTATGCTGTGCTCCCTCCGTGTCTCTGCTGTATCCTGCTCCTGTGTTTACCTTGGATTCCCCTGGCTTATGACCCCTGCTTGTCCTGGACTACTGTGCTCTCTGGTATCCCTTTGATCCCTGCTTGAACTCTACCTTGTTTACCTCTGGCATCCTTGGACCTGGCTTTGTACCCTGACGACTCTACCCTCTAGACCCCTGGACATTGACACATGGACACGACCATTCTTACTCTTACACCAACTGACGTTGCAAGTATAACTAACAACTCTTTCTACAGGCCCAGCAACGCTATACCACACTCCGGGCTCGCTCCCACTGCTGTGGATGTGTGGTGTACAGTAATACCGTTCCCACCTCAGTACTGGGGTCTTGCCAGGTCTGCGGGCATACAGGCGTAACATTATGCAGAGCCCAACAAACGCAGACCCCCCTGAGGTGGTACCAGTATTTCCCTAGATGCCTTACAATATGTTAGTAATCAGCTGTCCTCTGTCTCCCTGCAGTTGGCTAAGTTCTCCCCTCAGGAGACTGCCTTGGCTCCTATGCCACCGGTGGCTACAACCTACACCAACCCTGGGCCACGGATTCCCTCGCCGAATCGCTACAATGGGGACCCCCTCGCCTGCCGCGGTTTCTTAAACCAATGTGAGGTGCAGTTTGAGATGTCCCCCTCCCTGTTTCCCACCGGTCGTGTTAAAGTAGCATATGTCTACACCTTGATCACCGGAGACGCCCTCGCCTGGGCCTCTCCCCTATGGGAACGCAAAAGTGAAATAATGCAAGATTACTCTCTCTTCAGACGTGAATTTCAACTGGTATTTGATACTCCTGCACGGCGCAAGACGGCCGCCTTCTCTCTTTTTCACATTTCTCAGGCCCGAAGATCAGCTGCCAAATACGCCATCGAGTTCCGTACGCTGGCCGCCGAAGTCCAATGGAATGATGAGGCACTCGCCGCCGCATACTGGCACGGACTTTTTGATACGTTGAAAGACGACCTAGCTACTCATGCCCGGCCTTCCTCCCTGGAGGAGTTGATTAGCCTGAGCGTACGCACGGATCAGCGTACTCAGGAGCGACGGCACGAGAGGCACTGTTCCCATTCTCCTTCTTCTGTTGTTTCTCACAGGTCGCCTACAACACCCCTCCTGGCACTGGAGTCTCCGGAACCGATGCAGGTCGGCAGTCAGCAACTTCGGGCCACGGAGAGAGCGTGGCGTCGCCTGAATAGATTGTGCTTCTCTGAAACATCGCCTCCAGAATTGTCCCCTGAAGCCGGGAGAAGGGCACACCCAGTAAAGTTAGAGGGGCTTTTACTGAGTACTGTCTCTCCTTGCCCCTATCCTCCCGAAGCTTTCCCAAAGAAGTTTATGCTTCCCGCCACGTTGGAGGGTCCGAATCTTTTCTGAAGGTTGAAGCTTTCGTCGATTCAGGATCTGGTGGTAACTTCCTGGACCAGAAGTTTGCGTCGGAGAATCACATCCCCATGGTCAGAAGGAAGACCCCCATTGGCCTTGAGGCCATCGACGGCAGGCCGCTCCAGCCGGCATTCATCATTTGGGAGTCTATTCCGCTCACATTGACCTTGGCTGATGGTCATAAGGAGGTAATCATCTTCGATATTTTTCAATCTCCCACGGTGCAAATTATTTTAGGATTGCCTTGGCTTCAACTCCACAATCCGCGTATTGACTGGACCGGTACTCTCCCTCTCCAGTGGCCTTCGTCCACAGACGCCGTTCCTGTGGAGTCTCCTGTTACGGTGCTTGCCGGCCTGGAATCCGTTTCTTCTAATCTATTGACCCTGCCTATCGTGTATCATGAGTACCTGTATCAAGGTACAAGCGGAGATTCTTCCTCCCCATCGTCCGTACGATTGTCCTATCGATCTCATTCCTGGGACCATCCTGCCGAAGTCTAAGTCATACCCGCTCTCTGTCCCGGAAACCGAGGCCATGACATCCAACATTCAGGAAAACCTGGAGAAGGGATTCATCCGCAACTCTACCTCCCATGCCGGGGCTGGCTTCTTCTTTGTGAAGAAGAAGGATGGATCGCTCAGGCCGTGCATTGACTTCCGCGGACTTAATAAGAACCCGGTGAAGAACCGGTATCCTCTTCCGCTTATCTCAGAACTGTTCTAACGTCTCCAGGGGGCCTCTATCTTTTCAAAGCTCGACTTAAGAGGTGCCTATAATCTCATTCGCATAAGGGAGGGGGACGAGTGGAAAACTGCATTTAACACACGTTCTGGACATTATGAATATCTTGTTATGCCCTGTGGTTTATGTAACGCTCCTGCCGTTTTTCAAAAGTTCATGAACGACATCTTCCACGATGTATTGGGAACATTTGTCATAGTCTACCTAGATGACATTCTTATTTTTTCTAAAAATCTGGAGGAACACATTTCACATACCAAACTTGTGCTTTCTAGACTCCGTTCTAATCGCCTATATGCTAAGATGGAGATGTGTTTATTCCACCAGTCCTCTACTGCCTTCTTAGGCTATATCATCTCCAGCCAAGGCTTCTCCATGGATTCAGAGAAACTGAAAGCTGTTCTCGATTGGCCGCTGCCAAATTAACTTAAGGCTGTGCAGCGTTTTCTCGACTTTGCCAACTATTACAGGAAATTCATCAAAAAAATTTCTTCTATTGCTCTTCCCATCACCGCACTGACCAAGAAGGGCGCCGATATCTCTTCCTGGTCTCCTGAGGCTATTCTTGCATTTGAGGTCCTCAAGAAGGCTTTCGTTTCTGCACCCATCCTTTGTCATCCAGATACCTCCCTCCCCCTTCACTTTGGAGGTCGACGCGTTGGACGTAGGAGCCGGCGCAGTCCTGTCCCAGAGGACTTCTCCCCAAGAGAAACTTCACCCCTGTGGTTTGTTTTTCACGGAAAATTGCATCTGCCGAAAGGATTATGATGTCGGTAATCGTGAACTTTTGGCCATAAAGTTGGCTCTTCAAGAATGGAGACAACTTTTGGAGGGTTCCAAAGAACCAGTTCCTATTCTCACTGACCACAAACATTTGTTATATATTGAGGGGGCCCATCTTCTGGGATCCCGCCAAGCTCGCTGGTCACTCTTCTTTTCTCAAGCACTGAAGAACCAGGGGAGCGATGGTACCTTAAAAGTGAAATACTTAGAAGGCTGTAGCAAGGCTATAACAGGTATAACCAGCAAATGGATATGGTACAAAACCAAAACCAAAGGAGGAGGTTCGATCTCAAGCGGAGACAGACATAGACAGAGCCAAGAATAAAAACAAACGTTTTATCCACACACGATTAAAATGGAGGCTTACAAGATCCAAATGGATAATCAGCATAGGAAGTAGGTGATCTTACGATCACTTCACGCCGCTGCTGCTGCTGCACGCCACCCGACTGTGTCTCGATCAGGAGCCGACACGTCACTTCCGGAATTCCGGCCGGTTGGAGATGACATCACGGACTCAGTAGTCTTTCTCCCTCTCAGTCGTAGGGTCACGCTGTACGCGTTTCGACGTTCTAAAATGACGTCTTCATCAGGAGTAGCTGTGACCTGCTCTAGGGGTCTTTTTATACCCACTCGAACTATCATTAACCAATCCTCCAAAAGGTTAACTCATAAAGCACCATTACCTATGGGCTGTTAAAAAACATCCCCCATATAGCTAGGTGTTACAATTTAGGCAGAAATTCTTTAAAATAACCACACACATTTACATTTTTGCCATCTGCTCTGTATGGATTCAATATTGAATGTATATAAGGTATATTGATAGGTTCTATATATGAATAATGTGACTTTTATCTTGAAAGTTGTTTCTTCACTAATTCCTTTTTATTTCGTATCTTTAAGACACATCAATCGTCGTTCCATATTATTTATCCAGATTAGGGATTTATATATGTTTTTAATGTTTTTAATTTTTAAAAATTGTGTTTAATATTAAAATGATGATTCTTTCCTTACAAAGTTTAAAGGAGAATCTTTTTAGTGTGTGGTTATTTTAAAGAATTTTATACATTTCTGCCTAAATTGTAACACCTAGCTATTTGCGTGTAAGTGTTTACTGTCGCGGCCGAGTTTATTCTTACCTTTGCCCGGACTCGGCCGCGACAGTAACCAGGCGCGCGCCGGGGTGTCCCGTGCGTGCGCCGAAGCCTCGGAGGAGCGGTCCTCCGATCGGGGTTTCCCCCTCCCCTCTCCGGGTCCGCCGGGTCCCCCGGAACCCCCCACCGCCGTCCCCCACATCGCGGGACACCAGGGCTCCCTCGGGGAGCCCTGGGCACGCGTGCATGGGGCGCAGGCACCCGATGAAGCGTGACCGCGCATAGGTGACGCGCGGCACGCCGAGGGGATTTGGCTAGCAAACCGGGAAATCTCCCGGCTTGCGGAACTAGCCAACGAAGAATAAATATACATTCTGCAAATGAATCTTAATAATATCATTGCAATCAAAATACAAATACCTCCAAACAAGTAAACTATTTTAACCAATCAAGTAAACATAAATCAATTACCATTCATTAATGACATCACTAAACAATTTACATTCCATCCCTAACAATTAAACAATTAACAAATTCAAGCCTTGAACATAACAATTTAGCCTGTGAAAAATATAAGTACTGTACCAACCAGAATACAAAATTTAAAACCAAGGCTAACCCTTACAAACCCTATACCAGTGATGGCGAACGCGTGGCACGCGTGCCGCTGCCGGCACGCCGAGCCGTCTCTGTGGGCACGCCTTTGGATTTCACCGTCAGGGGGGAGGAAGCCGCTCAATGCACCCGGCGGAGCCTGGTCTCTATGGCAACCGCGCGGCATGATGACGCACCACGAGCGGCCGGTCGCGGAGCGCGAAGGGGGGGGGGCAGTGACGTAGAAGCTTGGAGGGAGGTGGAATGGAGGAGCTGTTAGGACGCCCACGCGGCCCGCCTCTCGATCCCACCGGGGGGTTCTTGAAGCCGAACGATATTTCAGAGCGGGAGGCTTGATGGTCTGAAAGCGCAGACGCGTAATGACGCAGAAGGGGGCGCGGCCTCCATTTAAAGAGACAGGCAGCGGGAGGGTGCAGGAGATGAGAGCGGCTGTTGAAGGCAGTCCTTTGGATTTCGCCGTCTATTCAAACCTACGCGTGCAGCGCGATGGTGAAGGCGGAGGAGGGCTCTTGAATTTACAGGCCACTGGCTTCCCGCTTGTTGAATTGCCTCGCGTTCAGGATGGAGAGGGCTTCCGGGGACGGCAGGGGATTGGACAGATGTCGGGTGGGAGGGGCCGCAGTGATCCATGGGATGGCAGTGATGTCACTGACCTGTGACAGTGACTGCCACGAGGAGCACAGGAGAAGGTGTGTCACAGTCTGGAGCTGCTCAGAGGCAGAGCTGCTGCTGCACGTGTGACACAGTCTGTACAATAAGTACTGTAAGTGTAAGTAGCAACATATATATTTATAATAATGCACAACCATATTTCTGCTTTCCCCTGCTATTTATTTAGCACATTTTTATATTATAGAAACAAGCCCCAAGGTCAGGTCAGGTATGACAATGAGGAATGTCCAATTAATGTCTTCATTTTTTATTTAATTTTAATTAATGTCAATAAATTATTTATATAATTTTCTGGGTGTGTGTCTCTGTCTGGGTGTGTGTCTCTGTGTGTGTGTCTCTGTGTGTGTGTGTGTGTCTCTCTCCCCCTCCCTGTCATCCTCTCCATACCTGTCACCTCTCCCTCTCTCTCCACCTCCCTGTCACCTTTCCCCCTCTCTCTCTCCCTCCCTCCCTGTCACCTCCCTCCCTCCCTGTCACCTCCCTCCCTGTCACCTCCCTCCCTGTCACCTCTCTCCCTTTCACCCCTCTCCCTGCCTGTCACCTCTCCCTCCCTCCCTGTCACCTCTCTCCCTGTCGCCTCTCTCTCCCTCTCTCTCTCCCTCCCTCCCTCCCTCCCTGTCACCTCTCCCTCCCTCCCTGTCACCTCCCTCCCTGTCACCTCTCTCCCTCCCTCCATGTCACCTCTCTCCCTCCCTCCCTGTCACCTCCCTCCATGTCACCTCTCTCCCTCCCTCCCTGTCACCTCTCTCCCTCCCTCCCTGTCACCTCTCGCACCCCCTCCCTCTGTCAGCTCCCTCCCTCCCTGTCACCTCCCTCCCCCCTCCCCCCTCCCCCCTCCCTGTCACCTCCCTACCTGCCTCCCCCCCTTTCACCTCCCTCCCTCCCTGTCACCTCTATCTCTCCCTCCCTCCCAGTCACCTCTATCTCTCCCTCCCTCCCAGTCACCTCTCTCCCCCCCTCCCAGTCACCTCTCTCCCTCCCTCCCAGTCACCTCTCTCCCTCCCTCCCAGTCACCTCTCTCCCTCCCTCCCAGTCACCTCTCTCCCTCCCTCCCTGTCACCTCCCTCCCTCCCTTCCTGTCACCTCCCTCCCTGTCACCTCCCTCCCTCCCTGTCACCTCTCTCCCTCCCTCCCTGTCACCTCCCCCCTACCTGCCTCCCTCCCTTTCACCTCCCTCCCTCCCTGTCACCTCTATCTCTCCCTCCCTCCCTGTCACCTCTATCTCTCCCTCCCTCCCAGTCACTTCTATCTCTTCCTCCCTCCCAGTCACCTCTATCTCTTCCTCCCTCCCAGTCACCTCTATCTCTTCCTCCCTCCCAGTCACCTCTATCTCTCCCTCCCTCCCAGTCACCTCTATCCCTCCCTCCCAGTCACCTCTATCTCTCCCTCCCTCCCAGTCACCTCTATCTCTCCTTCCCAGTCACCTCTCTAAGTCACCTCTCTCCCTCCCTCCCAGTCACCTCTCTCCCTCCCTCCCTCCAAGTCACCTCTCCCTCCCTCCCAGTCACCTCCCTCCCTCCCAGTCACCTCCCTCCCTCCCAGTCACCTCTCTCCCTCCCTCCCAGTCACCTCTCTCCCTCCCTCCCAGTCACATCTCTCCTTCCCTCCCAGTCACCTCTCTCCCTCCCTCCCTGTCACCTCCCTCCCTGTCACCTCCCTCCCTGTCACCTCCCTCCCTCCCTGTCACCTCTATCCCTCCCTCCCTGTCACCTCCCCCCTACCTGCCTCCCTCCCTTTCACCTCCCTCCCTCCCTGTCACCTCTATCTCTCCCTCCCTCCCTGTCACCTCTATCTCTCCCTCCCTCCCTCCCAGTCACCTCTATCTCTTCCTTCCTCCCAGTCACCTCTATCTCTTCCTCCCTCCCAGTCACCTCTATCTCTTCCTCCCTCCCAGTCACCTCTATCTCTCCCTCCCTCCCAGTCACCTCTATCCCTCCCTCCCAGTCACCTCTATCTCTCCCTCCCTCCCAGTCACCTCTATCTCTCCTTCCCAGTCACCTCTCTCCCTCCCTCCCAGTCACCTCTCTCCCTCCCTCCCAGTCACCTCTCTCCCTCCCTCCCTCCCTCCCAGTCACCTCTCCCTCCCTCCCAGTCACCTCCCTCCCTCCCAGTCACCTCCCTCCCTCCCTGTCACCTCTCTCCCTCCCTGTCACCTCCCTCCCTCCCTGTCACCTCCCTCCCTCCCTGTCACTCCCTCCCTGTCACTCCCTCCGTCACTCCCTCCCTCCCTGTCACCCCTCTCTCCCTCCCTCCCTCCCTGTCACCACTCTCTCCCTCCCTCCCTCCATCACCTCTCTCCCTCCCTCCCTGTCACCTCTCTCCCTCCCTGTCACCTTCCTCCTTCCCTGTCACCTCCCTCCCTTTGGGGGGGGGGCACATGATTTCTGTTGGCGGCAGTGATGGGGGAGAAGGTAGAGAGAGAATGGGAAGAGGTAGAATGAATAATACAGCATCAATGGTTTCTTTTTAAACAAAAGCTGTTAATTAGTTTGAAAAACTGTAAGAATTGTTTTTTCTAAACTAAAACCTCGTTATTCAGGTTTAATTGCAGTGTTGGCACTTTGAAAAAAATAAGTCGTTTTGGTTTGCAGTTTGGGCACTTGGGCTCAAAAAGGTTTGCCATCACTGCCCTATACAATACAATACAATACCAAGGATTACATCTATCTAATTGTAAAAAACATTATACACACATTGAAGCATAGCCAAATTAATTTAAAATACATCAAATCAAGCTTTTAAAACAACCAATTAGCATTCATTATTTACATCCCTAAACAATTGACAGTCCATCCCGAACAATTAAACAATTAACTAATTCAAGCCTGGAGCAGAACAATTTAGCATGTGAAAAAATATAAGTCAAATTATATAGCCAAATTAATTTAAAACACATCAAATCAAGCTTTTAAAATAACAACATTTCTTACCCTGTATGTATATATCTCTCTAGACATATATACATGCATACAGTGGCAAGAAATGATATACCACAAAAAAAAAAATACACATGTTAAAAAAGATTTTAAAAAAATTAACTAGTTAAATAAAATACATTTCTTTAGTTCACTTACCATTACTTGGCCCCACCGACTCCCGTTGAACAGCTTACTCACGAACCAATCCACCAAGCACAGGAACCCATAAAATAATAAACCATAAAAAAATAAACATTACACTAAAAATCCAAATCAATCCACGGGTCTTCTAATTGTAATCCATCTTCATCTTCATCTGTATTCTTCTTTCTTCTATCTTCTTCCGGGGTCTTCTTCCCGTCTTCGTCCACGCCCTGGTCTTCTTTCTTTTCCGGAGGTCCTTCCTCCTCGGCGTCTGGCTTCAAAATGAGTTGACATAGGCTTTTAAAGGCCTATGACGTCACATTTTCGTCATATGGTTTCCACGGCCCTGATTGGGCCGTGAAAACCATGTGTTTTGGCCGATAAAAATAAAAATGATGACGTCACTTAAAGGCAATGAAAGCACAGCCAATCAGAATGGCTTTGCTTCAATTGCCTTTAAGATGACGTCATGAAAAGAAACATGGCCGTCCTCACATAGTATGGTAGCCAATCAGAGCGTAGGAAGTCTATCCCTACTCTGATTGGCTCTAGTAACATGTGAGAAGCTTTCAATGACGTCACATCCGTTCTCCTCCAAGCCTCTGTCACATGTTACTAGAGCCAATCAGAGTAGGGATGGAGTTCCCACGCTCTGATTGGCTACCGTACCATGTGAGGATGGCCATGTTTCTTTTCATGACGTAATCCTTGGTATTGTATTGTGTGCTTGTGGTCAGGGTTAGCCTTGGTTTTAAATTTTGTATTTTGGTTGGTACTTATATTTTTTCACATGCTAAATTGTTCTGCTCCAGGCGTGAATTAGTTAATTGTTTAATTGTTCGGGATGGACTGTCAATTGTTTAGGGATGTAAATAATGAATGCTAATTGATTTTTGTTTACTTGATTGGTTAAAATAGTTTACTTGTTTGGAGGTATTTGTATTTTGCTTGCAATGATATTGTTAACATTCATTTGCAGAATGTATATGGTGCATAGATTTTATGCATCATATATACAATGTAAATGCAATGTATTGATTGGAATGTGAGGTTTTTCATTGGCATTTGATGATTTAGATTGTAAGATCAGTTCGGATTATTAAAGGAAATTCATTTTAATGTAGTGTGTCTGTATGGAGAAGTGTTATTTGTAGTACAGTATGGTTTTGATAACCCTTCTACATTTATTTGTATATTGTTTCATCATGTGTGTGTATATACTGTATATATCTCTCTCTCTCTCTCTCTCTCTCTGTATATATATATATATATATATATATATATGTGTATATATATATATATAGTTGCATGATGAAGCCACTGTACAAATTCATGGGTGAAGGGTGGGTATCGGGCCAGTGTGGCTTAACCCCTTAATTACCTTATTATCCGATAAGGTGTTTAAGGGGTTAATTGATATCTGAATGTATTGGCTTTGTATTTGCTATGTATTTTGTGGGCAAGACAAGGATGTTGCTGGCGACGGAGACTTCTTATTGATGAGGTCAGTAGTACTTTATTTATTTGAATATGCTAGTTTATGTTTTTAATAATGGGCAATTAATCTATTATCCATATCTGGATAATAGTTATTTTGCACATTATTGTACTGTAGGTGTTTGGGGGGGGGTGTATGTATTGGATGTATAGGCCAGGTTTATTTTTTTTACATTCAGGGTTTGTTCCGTGGTTCCGCGTGAGACCTCTGGAGACCACCTGCGGGTCTCCTTGGGTATCTCACGGGTATCAGGCTGGTGGTTCCCCGGGTGACACATGCAGGGATGAAGCGGTGGCCTCACATCTGTGGGGGCACCACGGACCCGTAGTCTGCGGGGATGAAGCGGTGGCCTCACATCTGTGGGGGCACCGCCGACCCATAGGTGCGGGATGAAGCTGTGTGGTCCCACTTCTGTGGGGGCACCGCGAACCCATAGTGAGCACTCGTGAGATCCCCAGACCCCCGTGGGAACCACCCGAGGCCCCGCAGACACCTGTGGGTCTGACCCGGGGCTTCCAGACATCCTTGGGCCTACCGTGGGGACCCAATTGTGGCCCACGGTGCCCAAGGAGACCACCTGGGGGCCATGGTGCTGGCGGGAACCACCAGCAGGCCTCCAGAACCTGTTTGAAAAGGGCTGCTGGTACCCTGTAGGTCTGTCAGGTGCCCCTCCAGCCCACCAGGGAATCGTGTGGGGCTGTGTTATGAACCCTGTTTGTAAAAGGATAAATCTTTTATTTATGGGGGGGCACAAGGGGTGGGTAATGTATTTAATAAATATAATGATGTTTATTGTGGGTCACTGTATTGTTTTTATTGTGGGTACTGGGGGTGGAGGGGGGGGGTTCCCCAACGGTATGTGGGTAGGCCTCCCTTGTGGGTAATGGGTGAGGGTGGTTAGGCTTCACGGGGTGGGGGGTTAGTGTGGGAGGGTATGTAGGCATCCCGAGTGGTGGGTGAGGGTGGGTTAACCCCTTAATGACTGTAGCAGTTAATAACCGCTATGGTGATTAGGGGGTTAGGGGACATTACTTTGGATGTTTTAATTTTTGTGTCTGTTTTGCAGCAGCGGAGGGGCCATGGGCAGGATTGGGGGGTAACGGTATGTGGGTAGGCCTCCCTTGTGGGTAGTGGGTGAGGGTGGTTAGGCCTCACGGGGGGGGGGCATTGACAGTGATGCGCTGCATTATATGCACATCGGGATCCCCCTCCCCACATTTACATAAACTGCACAGGATCACAGGCAGGGAGATTTAACAGACACATTAGGGGGAGGGGGCCTTACACAGATTACAGTCAAGGAGGTGGGGTTATACCAAAAGGGAACAGTTATGGTAAAAATATGTATTTAATGTACTTATTGTTGTTTATGTATTTTAAATACACAGGGGGTGTACTGTATGTTGTTTATTGCAATGTTTATTGGGGGCAAATGTCCCCAATAAACATGCTATTCTGCCTTAACCCATCATTGCCTTAGCGGCTATCAGCTATGGTAATGAAGCAGCATTTCTGTATTTTAATAATATTGTGCAGGAGCAGGGGGTCCCCTGACCTTTGATTTGTGGCTCAGGGAACCCCCTGCTCACTGTACAATATTATTAAAAATACATTCATGCCTATAGTATCATTGATGTGCATATACAGTATGTGTATGTTAGGGGTTATAGGGGTTGTTGTTATATATATATATTTATTTATATTCATGTATTTATTTATTTATTTAGATTTATTTATTGTGGGGCTGCTGTGTGTGATTTTTTTTTATTGTGGGTAGCGGGGGTGGATGAAGGGGGTATTAGCCCCAGGCGGTGGTTGTTTAGGGCTTGCGAGGGGTAGCGGGAGGGATTAACCCCTTCATGACCGTAGCGATATTAACTGCTACGGTCGTGAAGGGGTTAAGTGCACTCGCAACCCCCCCGCAAGTCCTAAACTCACACCAAGGGCCAAATACCCCCCTCACCCATCCCCACTACCCACAATAAAGCGGGCACGGTGGGTTAACCCCTTCATTGCCTTAGCGGCTATCAGCTATGTCAATGAAGCAGCATTTCTGTATTTTAATAATATTGTGCAGGAGCAGGGGGTCCCCTGAGCTTTGATTTGTGGCTCAGGGAACCCCCTGCTCACTGTTCAATATTATTAAAAATACATTCATACTGCTTCGTTACCATAGCACATAGCCGCAAAGGTATGGAACGAGTGTTTATTGATATGGGTGTTTTATTCATACTGTAGATGTGCAGAGGGTCTCCGGAGCGGAACCGCTTTGGTTTTAGGTCCGGGGACCCCCTCCTTCCCGAGATACAGGCCCTTTTAGGGGGTGCCGGTATCCCTCTGCTTTGTTTACATTCCGCGGTCACGTGATTGGGACCTTTAAATGCAGGGGGATACCGGCACCTCATAAAGGGGCCTGTATCTCGGGAAGCAGGGGTCCCCGGACCTGAAACCAATGCGGGTTCAGCTCCGGAGACCCCCTGCATATGTACACTAGGAGTAAAAATGTATTTTAAATAATTTTTAATGTGCCGATGTTTGCGCAGAGAGAGCAGCGGATCTCTCTCTGCTGCAAACACATCTCCCCCCGCCGGCCTATAGTATCATTGATGTGCATATACAGTATGTGTATGTTAGGGGTTATAAGGGTTGTTGTTATACATTATATACTGTATATATACAGTATACACTGCATTACAATTCATGCATTTCTGCCATCTGGCGGACACGCAAAGCATTGCAGCCTATTAAATCCTGAACCATTATCAGTAAACGCATCAACCGCGCGTCAGCCGGGCATAACCCGTTGCTGGGAACGCAAAAGGAACGCGGCATGCTCCGGGTGAACAGCGTCGCATTCCAGGAACAAGCCGGTGATAAACCGGTGATTTGTTAGAATAAAGGCTGCCGCAGCAGTACCTTCTTCCACCCCACAAAAAGCATTAGCCCCCCACCCCCTCCACACACACACACACACACACTGCCATCACACACCACACACATACACACATACACAGAGTCATCATACACATGTAACACAATTTCCTCCTCCCACCCCCTGGGAGATGTGTGGCTACGTTATGTGTGATGCAATGCAATACCTGTGGCTCACAGGAAACCTGAGCCTCCGCTGCTGGGAACCTGGAGTGTACCTGAGTTGATGCTTGGTAGCGCCTCCACCTATAATGGGATTCTACTATGTGGAATGACCCTGTAAGAGACGTGTTCAGAGGTATGCAATGGAGACTGTTTTAAGGTGAAATTAAAATAAGGCTTTATTGCGCCTGTTGCTTTAAACACAGAAAACATGTAAATCAGCAAACAAAATCCGCTCCACTCTGGAGCATATATACACTTTTGATCCAGCTCTCTAACTGCATGGTTAGCCCAGTGATTCACCAGCCCAAATCATAGAGACATTCATATACTTAGATAGACATAAATAATAGTCTTAAAAGAAAAGTCTTATCTGTTAGCTGGGTTGCTGTAGGGGAAGGCTTCTTTGTTCTCCTGGTGTCCACACCCGTCTGTGATAAGGCAATGTCAGGATCCAGGTATAGAAGTATTATCCCCCGTGTCTTGTTGTCAGCTTGCAGTCTCTTTTGGCAGGCTCAAGACGTCTGTCTCCTTGTTCAGTCCAGTTGTGGACTAAGGAGTCTTTTTTCCTGTCTAAGAGGCAGGCTTTTCCTAAACCCTGTAATCAGCCAGGTGGTGTTAGTTAATTGCCTACCAGCAGTTAACCACCACACTGCTGGATTAGAGGCACATTTGTGAACAGGGATAAGTCCCCTGTTACAGACTCCGTTACAGGACAATAAAGAATACACACGGGTAAAATAATAACAGTTTACTGTACACATCAGAGAACCAATAATAAAGGTGGTACCCACTTGCAGGCCTCGCAGGACATGTGTCCACACCCCAGTGGAGTTTACCCCAATGGACTAAAGTGCTCCAGGCCCCGGACCATCCCAATGTCCACCCGATCAATCACCCACCCAAGTGTGTGAGACAGCGCTGCCCCCACTAGCCCGTGTATGGTTGCTGCACTTAGTGGGTACCTGCCGGGTGTGTCCACACCTTGGCGAGCAGTGATGCTGATGGGATCCACGGATCCAGTGACAGCAACCATGATGCCTTCGCCTCAACATGGGGTCGGTCCTGCATGGATTGTACCACCGTATGAGATTGTTCTTTATTGCAGGTGTCTGGGCCAGATCACCTGAGATCAGAATGCAGCCGCGTCCTGACTCTGTCCCTCACTCTGGTCCTACAGGGTAGTGTCCCTATCTAGGGGCCTGTCCCTGCAGCAACCACAAGCTGAGGGGAGTGGGGACCTAGCTGGGGCTAAGGGGGTCTCTGGCCTAGTGCAGTGGTTCACTGACTGCACACACACACACTACCCTTCTGCTGTCCCAGCTACCACTGACTCACTTACTCACTAACTGCCCAACTGTATAACTGCCTTAACTACAAAGGCAGCCGCCCTATTGGCTAAGCCGCAGCATGTGAAGTCCGTTCCTGTGGCTCATGGGACATGTAGTCCCTGTCGTGAGCCTTTCCCACATTGGCCACCGCTCTGGGGGTCCTGCTGAGCATTTGCAAAGTGTCTCTCGCACTAGCGCCAACCCCAACATGGCCGCCAGACTAGGGGATTCTCTGCGCATGCACGACTACACTGCGCATGCGCGAGGATTAACAAAATGGTGGCGCCCTGCAATGGGAGCCGCCGGCGACTGTCGCCGCTCCAACTGCCCACAGACCTCCCCATCCCCCGCTGCTTGGCTCAGCCGCAGCGGAAGGTAAGGGGATGAACGGGGACCGGGTCACACATACAAAGCCCTCTCTCCTTCCCTCTTACCTCCCACCTTCCCACACACCAAACACATGGGCGCGTCCGGCGCTGTCTGGAGATGGAGCGGCAGCTTCTCTCTCTTCTCGGTGTCGGGCTGAGAGAGGAGGATCACAGTCTCCGTCTCCAGGATGCAGTGCTGCCAACAGGAATCATGGGGCCCATGACAATTGAAAGGAGCAGCCCCCCCCCCAACCCATAGCGCACCTACCACGGGGGAAAATTTTTTAGCACGCAAGTTTTACTTGACCCCCAATACATATAAAAATATACCTTCACCTCCCCCAATACATATAAAAAGTACCCGACCCCCCAATACATATAAAAATATACCTTCACCTCCCCCAATACATATAAAAAGTACCCGACCCCCCAATACATATAAAAAATATACCCCAACATATCTAAAAAATACCCCAAACCACCAAATACATATATAAAATACCCCACCCAATACATATATAAAATACACCCCCATGGCACCAATACATATAAAAAATCAGATAAAGGGGAAGAGCAGTGAAATCAGCGCTAATGCAGTGAATGTAAATAGTGACACTATAAGTGACAATGATATAAACTATGCACTTTAAACTTAAAGTGGGGGCTGCCTAGGCAAGAAGATTAACACGAACCAATACAAATAGTACAGAGAAAAAAACGGCGCCTCCGAAATATAAAAATAAGATCTGACCAAACATAAAGTCCAATACGAATGGAGAGGAGTCCTGAGAGGGATCTTCAATGAAGTCTCATGGAAAGACAAACACACATGTAAGACAAAAACAAAAAAGACAAAAGAAAAAAGATCATAGTGCAGCTCAATAACAAAACAAATACAAACCAAAAAGCACTGAAAAGATTGGCAAGAAAATAATTACAGATTTAATGCAAGTGTATAAAATATAAATAAAACAACATACACATGTAAGTTGGGCTAGAGACGCTAATAAAGCTGTGTCATCCAGTAGGAGTAAAATTGAAATCCTACTTACAGCAATGCTGAATAATATAGACCCGTAGAACAACCGTCCTTAGATTCAGACCGGAGCCTCTGCAATGAATGGAACCAGCACAGCCTCCAGGGATCCACACTGCCGGAACGACCGCTGCCCTTCCCTCTGGGTTCTTCACATGCTGCTGATGCTTTGGTGTTTCATGTATGACAGAAGTTACAGATGAAGCGGAGCAGTGGCAATGCTGCAATAACAGAATTCTGGAACATGGAAGCACTTTCTAAACAGCAAACTCCTTCATTTCTTTATCAACGATTGATAACATCTCCTCACAGCCTCTCCCAGACCTCCTGCCGTCAGCCTCTCCCAGACCTCCTGCTCACCTCCTCTCAGCCTCTCCCAGACCCAGACCTCCTGCTCCCCCTACCCCCAAAAAGTAAGAGCAGGAGGTCTGGCAAAGGGACTTGTTCCCGAAACGCGTCAGAGTTACCCTGTACCCCTCACTTGTCATGGAATAAACTATTTTTTAACCCCTTTTTCTGGTTTGTGGCCCCACTCCTTGTTATTGCTGTGCTCCGTTTTGGACCTTTTGGGACATCCATTCAACTTACCTTGCTGACGTGAGGCACGCATCACCCAGGGACAAGCTGCTGTATTGTGAGTACTTACCTGTTCACTCCACATGGTCATGTTAGTTTTGCAGGCTGTTTTATGGGGAGGGTAGGCATGTCCATTATGGTATGTATATAGGTATGTCACCACCCCATAGACACCTATGCATTGTTTTTTCTGACTGGAGTTTAGACAAACAGGTTTCAAGAAAGTCTCACATAGCTCTGATTATAGCTGATTCCCAATGGGTGGTTCACAAGTGAACATTATTACACTGATGTTATGGTGTAATTGAGCCCTGATTCTGGGACTGGTTCCCTCAAACCTTACGTATGTAAAAAGTAAGCTGAAGGAAGCCTGTCCTTTTTGTATATAGCGAAGGGAGAAGGACTAACTGATTAGTTATTCCGAATGTAATTTCTATGGAGCGAGAGCACAGAAAGCATTGCCCTGTGGCAGTGCATAAACACCTCTTTAAATGGGTGTATCAGAATAGAGATAAACGTATCAAAGTTTGGAGTGTTCACGCTAAGTATATATTCAGTAAACTTGTGCTAGGCTGTCAGCACATTGGCAAACTCCACAATCACACTGAGTATGGCTACAGTGTAGAAGCTGTTGGCAAAGACCCGACGTACAGTACGTTTCGTCGCTGTCTGCGACTTCTTCTGGGGTGGCCGTATCCGCATCCCTGTCGGCCCCTATATACACGTAATTGTTGCCATAGCAACCTGGGGACGCTAATTAATGCCGAAGTAGGAAAGTGGTGGTGCTTAGGTACTGCACCCTGAATAATCCAATGTAGTGTATAGGATTAATTCATTCTGACCTTTAACTGTACTGTTTGTAGTTTTAAAACAGATTCCACTCGATGTGGACAGGCTGAACAGGAGTCTAACTACAGGAGACAGAGGAGGAGGAGATACTAACAAACACTGATATCACTGACAACTCATCTAAGGTCATCAACCTCTCATGTTACTCTCACAGAAGCACAAATAACCCTACTGTTGAAGGGCCTCTCTTATGTACCAACAAGTAGATTCGATCTATTCGAAGCAGTCAAAGACATGAATCTTTTCGCCAGAAAAATGCTTCTACATAAACACTTTAAACGAAGAGAAAAAAACATAACACCTGGTGAATTTGATGACCTTCTAGATACACAGGACCAGGAATATCTTAGGGATCTAGTTGATCTCCTTGAAGAAGGGGAAAAAAACCCAGGGGATGGTCCCCACACTACCCTCAAACCCCAAAGTAGGTTTACACCCCACCAAGACACGTGTCCCCATACTGTATCTCCACTTTCCTCAACCTGGTAACTAAAGACCTAGAGGAACTCAAGACTAAAAAATGTAAAAACAACTTAAATTCACTATAACAAAGCGCACTAAGAGAAATCAAAAGCATGAATGAAGTAACAATCAAGCCAGTGGACAAAGGCGGCAACTTAGTAATTCTAAACACAGAAGACTACGTTGCAGAAAACCTAAGATTACTAAGGGATAAACAATGTTACAGGGTTCTGAATAAAGATCCAACGGAGATTTTCCAAAAAACACTAGAGAAAATCTTGGAAAACGGAATGACAAATAAAGTTATAACAAAGAATGAACGAGAATTCATGAGTAACAAACACCCCGTCATTGCAACCTTTTACAGCATCCCTAAGGTACACAAAAACAAACAGAAACCATCAGGTAGACCGATAGTATCAGGGATTGGCTCTTTGACAGAAAACCCAAGTATATACATCGACCAAGTACTTAGGAAATTCGTCACGGCACTACCATCGTATGTACAAGACACTAAGGATGTTCTCAACAGAATTGAGGGGATACAGACTCACAAAGAAACTCTATTAGTAAGTTTCGATGTAGAGTCTCTATACACGAGCATCCAGCATGAGGTAGGCCTTCTGGCAGTCAGATACTATTTTACCACACGCAGTTGCCTTTTCTCTGAACACAATGAGTTCGTTCTAGAACTTCCTGAGTTCACCCTGAAACATAATTATTTCCTCTTTGACTCCAAGTTCTACTTACAAATTCAAGGCACCGCTATGGGAACCACGTGTGCCCCCACATACGCTAACCTCTACCTAGGAAGATGGGAAGATGTTAGCGTTTTCTCTGAGGGCATGTCTCAATATACAGACCACATAGAGATGTGGATCAGGTTTATTGATGACATCATGTTACTCTGGAACGGCAGCAGAAGGGATCTAGACATTTTCCTTAACCTGCTGAACTCAAACGAACATAATCTGAAACTCACCTCAGAGATAAGTGCGACAGACATCTCTTTCCTCGACCTTAGGATCTCCAAGAATGAGGAAGGCTACCTCTCGTCCAGCAATTTTAAGAAAAAAACCGCAACCAATAGCTATCTAAGAGCGGATAGTTTCCACCCAAAACCACTAATCAGAGGTATACCCACAGGGCAGTACCTCCGCATAAGACGGAACTGCTCTGACACGGAAACCTCCAAATCCGAGTCTAAGAAAATGAGGGACAATTTTTTGAGCCGTGGCTATTCAGCACGACAACTGAAAACAGCATACCACCGGGCGATTAATACACCCCGTGAAGATCTCCTTACAAATAAAATCAAAGAGAATACTAAAAAAGAAATAAGATGTATAACTACATATCACAACCAATGGAGAGATATCAATCAAATACTTACCAAATATTGGCACATCTTGCTAAGCGATGAAGACCTCAACCAGGTTCTCAAAGATAGACCTTTCATTGTGTGGAAACGCTCAGGAAACATCAAGGATCATCTGGTACACAGTCATTTCACTCAAAACAAAAACAAAAAAAGCACAACATGGTTAAGCATCAAAGGTTTCTTTAAATGTCATAACTGCAAGGCATGCGACTATATGAAAGAAAGCAAAACATTTACCAACACAGGAGATACAAAGACCTTTATAATTAAAAATGTTATTAACTGCAAAAGCATAGGGATAATCTACCTGATTACATGTTCATGTGGAATGAAGTATGTTGGCAAGACCAAAAGGGAACTAAGAAGAAGAGTGCTGGAACACCTTGGATCAATCAGAAATTTGACAGACACTCCAGTCTCCCGACATGTACGGGAAAAACATGCAGGAAATGTCAACACACTCACATTTCAAGGAATTAACCACATACCCCCTAACATACGCAAGGGTAATTGGGACAAAAAACTGCTGCAGTGTGAAGCCAGATGGATATATCTGCTGCACACTCAATATCCATCTGGCATCAATGAAGGCTTTGTATACACGTCTTTTCTATGATTAGAAAGGACTAATAATATTCTGGACTCCTGTTCAGCCTGTCCACATCGAGTGGAATCTGTTTTAAAACTACAAACAGTACACTTAAAGGTCAGAATGAATTAATCCTATACACTACATTGGATTATTCAGGGTGCAGTACCTAAGCACCACCATTTTCCTATTTCGGCATTAATTAGCGTCCCCAGGTTGCTATGGCAACAATTACGTATATAGGGGCCGACAGGGACGCGGATACGCCCACCCCGGAAGAAGTCGCAGACAGCAACGAAGCGTACTGTATGTCGGGTCTTTGCCGACAGCTTCTACACTGTAGCCATACTCAGTGTGATTGTGGAGTTTGCCAATGTGCTGACAGCCTAGCACAAGTTTACTGAATATATACTTAGCGCGAACACTCCAAACTTTGATACGTTTATCTCTATTCTGATACACCCATTTAAAGAGGTGTTTATGCACTGCCACAGGGTAATGCTTTCTGTGCTCTCGCTCCATAGAAATTACATTCAGAACAACTAATCAGTTAGTCCTTCTCCCTTCGCTATATACAAAAAGGGCAGGCTTCCTTCAGCTTACTTTTTACATACCACAGACGCTACGAGCTACGAGCTATGAGCGACATCCGCATCACTATATATACGCCATCTATTGAATATCTTCTTTGAAAGATAGACTTGCGCTGACACATCAGGGAATACCTGTCCCGTTTTCTCCATGGCACATCGCCCTGGTCGGAAAAGCAGTATACACACTGGATGACGGCGACGCATGCGCACTGGGATTCAGAAAGTGTATTGCGGTTAGAAGGAACCGAAGTTATACTAAACCCAACCGAAAGACACACTGACATATCTGCACATAAATGATTTCTTAAGCGGAAATTGGTACAACACCATTCCCCTCCTATCAACCCTGTTGCGCGATCAGGGATATACAAACTAGGTTTCACTTACCTTGTCTCTCCTCCGCATACTGCACTCATCACCAGGACAGGACTCTCACACAATAAGAATGACGCATGCGCAGTGAGACTATGAGAAAGGAATCATAGTACGCGAAAGAGGAATTGCAGCCATACAATAACATCCATACGATAGAGGGGTGTACCTTGCACTGTACCCAAGTTAAACGGGCCAAACACACACATGAGGTACTTGCAAAACTTAGGGGCTTATGCAGAGAGGATCGAGATTAACAGGGAAAACGGCAATGAAATATCCACAAATTTGGGATATATTATGGCCGTATGCAGAAAGCGCCGTTACCTTCTTTTAGCAGATGGTAGTAAAATAGCCAAGTTTTCCTGGCTACCTGGAACACGCCAAAGTAAAGGGCAGAATGGCGCGTTCCAGCGCTTCGGTCCTTCTTGCATTGCACGCTAAAATAGCATGGCGCGTTCCAGGTACTCGCCACGAGTTTGCCGAGTTTTAAACCTCAGAAAAATTTTCAGGGCACTTTTAAAAATCGCGCCATTTTCTTCCGAGTTTCAGGATTTCTGCCAATTTTTTCGCCAGAAGATGGCGCTATTTCATTATCTATGCTCTCTGCATAAGCCCCTTAAACGCAATACCCGGCCAAAGCTACTAATCTGGGTTCAAATCACCTACCTCTCTTTATCAAGTGTCGCCTTATGGTGAGTTATATCCTGCTCTAAGCAGAGAACACAAACCAAGAATGTTGCACTTGAAAAAGCCTCGGCCACACCCTCACATATTATGATATATGAAGGGTATCGTGAGATTATTATTTATAAAGAAAGGGTACTCAGAGTTTGTATAAGAAAAGGTTTATCCTTTATTGTATTACAACAATATTCAGAAATATCAGAAATATCAGAACAAGCTTCTTATAAGCCAATGGCTAACAGTTACAGTATGTTACCAATCCATTCCTAACTATGCAGAGATTATAACTAGATATGCATTGTCAATACTCACAAACCAAAAGATATTACGTCAGGTCAGGTCAGCCAGTCCCAGTCTCATCTGTGTGACTTCACACTTAAGTTCGGTTCTCTTTCTCTCTCTCTCTGATCTAACATGGAGTCGGGCCAACCTAATATAGAGTGTATTAGTTACTGCGTACGTGTGTCACGTGTCATGTGTCCATACTCTGTGGTTTGTGACGTATGATGTTTACGAGTCAGAAATTATAGTTAGTGACGTATGATGTTTATGATCTTAGGACGTACATTTAGTAACTTTATGATATTTCATAAGTTCCCGTTCAAACCACAGCGTGTTTACCGTTATAAGTTCCCCTTTTTATGTCTTTGTAACCTGTCCTAATATCCTGCCACTTCTGAGCAAAACAAGCTATTATTTCTAAGACAAGAAAAACCAGGATTTTAACAATATACTCTAAGCTATACTAGGCCTTACTATGATACTACGTATATAAGTACCTGTGACCTGTATTCATTATGCGTTATATGCCAGAAAATACCTGTAATCCATAACATAATCTGGGTTCAAATCACCTACCTCTCTTTATCAAGTGTCGCCTTATGGTGAGTTATATCCTGCTCTAAGCAGAGAACACAAACCAAGAATGTTGCACTTGAAAAAGCCTCGGCCACACCCTCACATATTATGATATATGAAGGGTATCGTGAGATTATTATTTATAAAGAAAGGGTACTCAGAGTTTGTATAAGAAAAGGTTTATCCTTTATTGTATTACAACAATATTCAGAAATATCAGAAATATCAGAACAAGCTTCTTATAAGCCAATGGCTAACAGTTACAGTATGTTACCAATCCATTCCTAACTATGCAGAGATTATAACTAGATATGCATTGTCAATACTCACAAACCAAAAGATATTACGTCAGGTCAGGTCAGGTCAGCCAGTCCCAGTCTCATCTGTGTGACTTCACACTTAAGTTCGGTTCTCTTTCTCTCTCTCTCTGATCTAACATGGAGTCGGGCCAACCTAATATAGAGTGTATTAGTTACTGCGTACGTGTGTCACGTGTCATGTGTCCATACTCTGTGGTTTGTGACGTATGATGTTTACGAGTCAGAAATTATAGTTAGTGACGTATGATGTTTATGATCTTAGGACGTACATTTAGTAACTTTATGATATTTCATAAGTTCCCGTTCAAACCACAGCGTGTTTACCGTTATAAGTTCCCCTTTTTATGTCTTTGTAACCTGTCCTAATATCCTGCCACTTCTGAGCAAAACAAGCTATTATTTCTAAGACAAGAAAAACCAGGATTTTAACAATATACTCTAAGCTATACTAGGCCTTACTATGATACTACGTATATAAGTACCTGTGACCTGTATTCATTATGCGTTATATGCCAGAAAATACCTGTAATCCATAACACCCTCTCCTACACATAATTATCATATTTTTGCAAATGCAGGAAAAACTATCAAAGCAGAAAATATTCATTATGTGTACTATTGGAAGACAGTGTCACAGCTCTCTGATGTTGATGAGCTTGAACTCATAGGAGTATGTGACTGATCGCCAAAACACCCACAACTGCGCATATGTGCACAAGTTATTCCACGATGGGAAGGTATCAATTTGTAAAAATCACCCAATTGTAAAGCGGGTTGATGTTGGCTTTCATACACACTCAAGAGCGTAGTATTCCAACGGGCACCAAAACAATGTTGATGTTTATTACCTGAACATGCAAGCAAAGTGGTACAATTATATGACCCGTGGCTGACAATACTGATATGACCTTCTTCAATTGTATAAAAAGACATTTGAAATATTTGACGGTGAATGTCTCTACACTTGAAGTTGGGTTGATCACCAAGAGACAGCAAAGATTTCACTTGCCAAAAATTACATAACATTAGCAAGCTACGCGGTAGCAATGTCCCATTAGGTGTTAAAACAGAAAACGGTCCAGAGGAAGCAAGAGAGTCCTGATACATAAAGTCTCTCATCGTATCGTGAACTGCATGCACTTTGCGGGGTTTCCGATTTGGCAAAACCAGTTCATCTAAGTACATCCTCATGGAGGTCTGATAGGAACGTGGTAGACGCAAGATTTGTGAAGCATCTTTCTTTTCGTCTGTGTCCTTGCAACAAAGCATACTGCAGCAGGTTAGATTTGACCTGTGTGCTTAAAACAGTATATTAGTATCTAGGTAAAAATATAAGAATATATGCTATAAAGCAAAATGTGATTAAGCTGAACGCCTCTTCATCTTCATCTTCGGAAGAAATGAGAAAATACGAAGCAAAATAACAGGGATTATTATCCCTAAAATAAAAAACAATATTGGTTTTAAATAACCTAGGATTCCAAACGCATTTCCCAGTCCACTAAAAATACTTTTACCAGTAGATTGTAGGCTAGTACCTATCTTTGTCAAAAAATTACCTGTCATGGGCCAAAAAGTTTTCAATGATTCTCCTAGTGTAGTTAACCACTGGGGAAAATCACCTGGGTGCAAATCAACACGTAATAATTCACTGTGAACTCTCTGTAAAAGGGTATGTACTATATCATGTGTGAACCCTATAGTAACTTTCATCTTCTTTAAATGTGCCAAATAGGCTGTCATGTGAGGAAGGATCAGTGTGATAGCTGGTACCTGGAAATGTACTCCAGATGTGAATTTCTGATGTAACAGAGGTGGAATAAGTGTAGTACCATAACACTGTATACTCCCATTAACCGTGACAAGTGATGCCTGAAAAGGAGGAATATCGCAATCCTTTTCTGTAGATAACACTATGTAACTCCCATTATCTAGGCTGTGAATTAATGTAAAAGGGGTTTGAATAGGCATTACAGTTATCGGGCAGTTGCTACCTTGCATTTGATCATTGCAAGGCATGTGCTGTATAATGTCATCACAAATCAAGTAACCTCTATCAACACATCTTATAGTGCTGATGAAAAATTTACGATCACATTTCACAGACATGTATTGAAATGGTTGCGCAACCTGCATCCTTGCGAAATAAGAACCTGTGTGTATTATGTGTCCAAAATTAAGCAGTTCCCAATTTGTTGTATACACGTCTCCTGGAATAAATAATTCATAGTATATAAAAACTTCCCATAATGAGTCATCAGGGTTATGAACCCGTCTGTGGTTTCTTTCTCGTATGTCATAAACTGTGGTTTGTGAAACATATGCCAGGATTTCAGATTCTTTCGGACTTAAATTGAGAGTCTGTGTGATTAAAGTGAGATTTAAAAGTGATATGTCAACCTTTTTACTTTGCAATGTTAACCTGATAGAAGTAATGTGATTAAGAATAACCAAAGCTTTAATTTCTTCAGATAACACTGTTATATCTGAAATTGTGTAGGAAGCAAATTTTATCATGTGATCTCTTAACACCAAAATACCTCTCCTTAATTCTTCATCATTTGAGTCAGAGATTTGACTTATAACAGAAACAGAATCACTCAGCAGGTGTCCTGTGGTTATAAGAATATCATCGTTAGTAAGCAATTTTCTTGCAGATGTTTTACTTGAAACTTTACATTCATTCATGAACTCTGTGTCATTTTCATAATACACTATGGCATTAATCGTTGCATTCGTACCCCACATTGCCTCTGAGTAGGGCATGTTAACAATATTACGTGTGGTGCACGTGTCATACTCACAGGGTTTATCATCTGGAGCTATTTGAACATTCATCAAATCGCTCATTGCCCTGATTACCGTGTCAACATTCATATGCAAACTATCATTGAGACATTTCTGGAACAGGGAGTAGACTTTGTAATTAGGTTTCATAATCACTATTCGCTCCACACACCAAAAACCTCGTAACCCAGAAAAATGTAAAAATCCTTGATCAATCATTTTCGGTTGCCAGTTAAAATAGCCTTGCGTGAGATTGTAATAAAAGGAACACGGTTTACAACCGTACTTGAATACTGTATTGTCCTTATCACAGATTCCTTCATTAATCAATTTCTCCAATGTGATACCACACGCATTCTTGAAACCTTTACATGAATGGCTGTAGTATGTCGTATTGGTAAATGTAGCAAAGCGTGGTTGAGTGCAAGTGTCCCATGCTGTAGGTTCACGAAACAACATACCATCACCTTTTGTATTCCATTCTTTCGGAAGTGCTGCTGTCTTTAGCTGTCCAGTTTTAGCATCTTCCATCACATCTTGAAGTTTGTGTAACAGGTCCTCAGCGGTTATTGATGAGTTCCACCATCCTGAGTAAATACTGTCAGTACAAAAAACAGCAGATATATACGGTCTTACCCCCCCAGGTATTCTGTACTCTTCTTCTTCAGCACCTTCCCAGAATGCCACTCTTGGATCAGTCTGTCCATTGGGAACGAATCCGTTCTGAGTAATTTGACCTGTATTCAGATAGAAAATAGGGTATTGCTTATACCTTATATTGTCCATGGTCACACCAGGCCGAGGGCAATGATCAGCTTTCAGCTCCTTCGTTGGCCATTTACGTGTTCCTTGAAAGTCAATGAAATAACAATGTCCAAATTCAGCATGACAACGTTGTTCACGGTAGCTTTGCTGCTTCCAATGGTCATGAAGGGGTAAATCATATTTCAGGCTTGTAGATTGCAGCTGTTGCATCTGTGCATTCAGATGTTGTGTCACCAGCTTCCTTCCTTCTGGCGTAGTTATACCAGCTTCTTTAGCTAGCACAGTAGAATCAAACAGCACAACCTGTGAAATCCCCAAAGTCTTTCGTTTCTGGATGATAGGTTTAGGAAACGGCTTCCAATACACACCTTGAGGTATACCCACCGACTGTATGTCCACCGGTTTCAAATCGTAATGTAGTCCTCGTTTCACGATGCCGGAGTCTGGTGTGGTAATACCGTGTGCTGCTGTACGTTTCCAGTCGATGATCTCTCCTTCTTGCTGAGTCACAAAATGCCATTGTAACCTGAAAATAACGCTGGCCGATATTGCTAGAAAAGCAAAACAGATTGAGAAACACAAAATAGTCTTTAACAGTCTTTTCTTTGTGATCACCTTAGCCACTGTTTGATAGGCCTTCTGGTAAATGTTGCGTTGATCCGGTATGGCAGGTAACACATATATATGTCTTTGGTCACTGTCAGGGAAGTCTGCTTCAGCTTGTAGGACCTCACCTGCGTGATTAGTTTCCACATCCTGTTGTCTTGCAATCTGTGCTTCGAGAGGCTGCAGCTCGATCGAAGTCTGTCGCAGATACGGTGTCTCCTCCATCTTGAACAGTGACATTACTGCAATGTGCTGTAGGCTTAAGATTATCGATACTCACTTTTCTTTCTCTTCCTTTTGTATCTTGGATGATAAAGGTTCTTTCATTTATCTTTTTAAGTATCGTGGTAGGTTTCTTCCACTTAGGCCGCAACGGCTTTACCTTAGCAACCCTCTCCTGGACCGAATGTCCAATCTGCGGCGTCCAAGCTGCAGGATTACGTGGTGTGTGGGCTGTATGGGAAAAAGAATCCCTCAATTCCTGTAAAATTAATATTTGTTCAAGTCTCCCTGGGACAGAAATAGAATCATTAGTAAACGGTGTATTCATAGGAGTACCATATAACAGTTCATGGGGTGTTTTACCAGTTACTGTGTTAGGAATATTATTTAAGCCAATTTGAACCGTAACTAAGAGTGGATACCACTGTGTAGGACGATTAGATAGCATTTTGGTTAAAAGTCGTTTTACCTCGTAATTTCTACGCTCAGCGATTCCAGTGCTTTCCGGATGCCACGGTGAGCTAAAGGCCCAATCAACACCTAATGTTGCGGCCCATTCCTTGGTTTCTGCTGCTGTGAAAGCAGGTCCACCATCGGAATGAAAGGCCTTGGGCTTAGCCACACTTACTAAGGTGTTGAGACATTTAAGCGTAGAGCTAGATGTCGTACCACGAACGGGGTATAACCACGTAAACCTTGTACAAGCATCAACACAAACCAAAACATGTTTGTAGGAATGTGATGCTGGCAAAGGTCCAATATGGTCCAAATATATTAAATCAAACGGTTTGTTCGGTATTGCATTAATAATAAATGGTGGGGTCTGATGATTAGGAGCGTTCACCAACCGACATGGTTTACAGTTGCTTAGAACTGTCTTAACTGTTTTCCTCATGTTCGGCCACCAGTATTTGTGTTTCAGTGTCAACAAAACATTTTCTCTCCCTAGGTGAGGGTGTCCCACACTGTCGTGTGCTTGCGTAGCGATCTGCATCCTGCTTGCTACAGGGGGAACAATGAATTCATTAGCATCAATTACAACCATGCAATTATTGTCGACTTGTTTAAATGAGTATTTCTTAGGATACCCAGGTGGATTAGGCCTGGTGGTATCCAGACAAGCATACAACTCTGCATCGAGACTGGCTGACTTTGACTGTGCCCTTGTTAACACTTTGTTAACGGCAAATTTCTGACTTACAGTTTGCGCGAGACTATCTGCAAACTGGTTACCCATAGTATGAACCGATGAACCAAGCGTTCTGTGCGCTGGCTCGTGTACAATTTCAATATCAGGCTTTTGATCAAGATAGGCCGCAATGGCCTTCCACTTAGCTATATGCGTTAGTGGTTTCCTTTTGGCATTCAAAAATCCATTTGATCTCCAAATTGGTAGGTCCTGCAGTGCTGAACGTGCTAAATAAGCGGAATCTGTAACTATAAGTACATGTCCCTTAACTGTAAGTGCTTCTTTCATAGCAAAAGCTAATGCATGAATCTCTGCAAACTGTGCAGAGTGGTCTCCTACAGGTAATTGCCAACTATGCAACAAATTCATATGTGCATCATATTTTGCAATTCCTGAACCTGCAGATTTATTCACTCCTTCTTTGCTGGAGTCTACAGCTGAACCATCTGTGTAGAAAATGCATGTGTAAAAATCATTTGGGTGTGTTTGATTTTCCCATGTTACCCCTTCAAAGGGTGATGGGAGGTCATCTAATGTAGTTAAAGTTTTATCATGCACAAAATGTATTTGGGGATCTTCTATAATGGTATACCATTTTAACCAGCGACTTCTTAACGCCTTCCTATCCGGAATGGTCTGTTTCTGCAATGTTGCTAGTGAAGCTACTGAAGTGTATATATAGATATCCTGTCCCTGTGCCAAATCACGTGATTTTAGCACTGTGAGTGTAATCGCTGATAATAGTTTTTCAAGCGACAAATATCTCTTCTCTGTGTTTGTAAATACATAAGATAATAATGTAATTGGTACTATTTCCATAGCATTGTAAATTCTAATGTATGCAGCTAGAGGTGAAATGTTGACATAAGCTGACAATGGTTTTGTCGGGTCGCGCTGCGCTAAGTAGGAAGCATCATTAACTGCTGCTAATAACTTTCGCAGTGCCTCATCCTCAACTGTTAACCATTTAAAAGGTGTTTTCGGTCTAGTCTGCTCTGACTTAATCTCGCGTGATGTTGCGTGATGTAATGGTTCAATCAGTACATTAAAATCTGGGATAAACGTCATTGAAAAATTCAGTAACCCAATAATGCTTCTTAACTGTTTTAGTGATTTAGGAACACTGATGTTGGAAACTTTTTCTCTGTAATTAGTAGAGAGGCCTCTGCCATTTTCAGCTATTTCAAAGCCTAAAAATGTCACAGTTTCTCTTGCAAGCTGAGATTTCTTTAGGGAAACTAGGTAACCTGCTTCTGTCAATGTAATTAACACTTCTGTCATAGCTTTAAAATGCTCTTCTTCTGTGTCATGTGATAGGTACACGTCATCAACATAAATTTCTGTATTAGCAAATTTAGACAATAGTGAGACTACGTCTGCAGTGAATAAAGCTGGACTATTTACAAAACCTTGTGGTAAGCGTGTAAAAACCAATTGTTTACCTTGCCAGGTAAATGCGGTTAGCCAATAACTCTCAGGCGTGATTGGGTGGCTAAAATACCCGTTGCTTACATCAAACGTAGTTTTAAAGCGTTTACGCTGTAATCCGCTTAAGATTGAAGGTGAATGTGTGTTCTGTGCTGCCACTGAAGGTGTGACTCTGTTCACTTCCCTATAATCTAACACCATTCGCCATGAACCATCTTTTTTAGGTACTGGATATACTGCAGTATTCATTTGGCTATACTGTTCAAGCAGTACTCCTTGTTTAAGCAAATCATTGATTACAATTTGTATGCTTGGTAAGGCGGCATGATTAATTTTATATTGTGCCTGTTTCTTTGGAAGTGTAGAACATGTATTAATATTGTGTACGATTTGTTTTCTAAATCCGACCTGATTTTCCCACTGTTGAAAAATATATTTGTGTGTCATTAACCAATTATACAATTTTGTTTTATCATTAAAAGCACTTTCATTGCATTGATCTGTGATAATTTTTTCCAAGTCAAATTTCACAGTCAATTCCGTATGCTTGCGGTTTTCTGTAACTTCCTCTTTTATTGTAAAGAAGGAAGCCACATCTTTGTATGCTATAAGAAAGTCACAACCTAATCTGTCATGTTCAACTAATTCAATAGAAACTCGCCTGTCATTAATTTTTAAGTCTAAATAATATGAAGGATAAGTGCCGTTTCCTTCAATTGTTTGTATCGTGATGTCGTGTACATAATTTTCATCTATTAAAATATCAGTTCTTACAAGGGATATGTCGGCTTGTGTGTCTAATAGGCCAGTGTAATCTTTTCCCTTGTAGTGAATGTTTAACGTTAAGTTTGTCATTCCTCAAAGAGGAGGTCTGTAGGGAGGTGAGTTATCTTCCCAACAAATTTCTCTGTGCTCGCCGGTGTCGTCGCTGCTGCAGCCTGTTTAACCTCACGTTGGCTGTTCGTTAATCCTGAAGTCTGCGTAGCAAAACCTGTACGCTTGTCACGAAATTTAATTTCGCTAGCCTTGCCTTGCCCATATCTGTCAGGAGTTTTAATGTATTGTCTCAGATTATATCTGGACACTGCACCCTTATTACGAGCTTGCTGTTCAAAGCGTGTATTTTGTTGTGTAGTCTGTGGTGTAGGAGTGTTTTGTCTCTGTGTAGGAGTCTGAAAACTTCTATTATCTCTTTGAAAATTACCTCTTCTGTCCCACTGCTCGTCTCTAGGATAAACTCAGGTAATGTAATTGGTGTAAATAAGTGTGTGCGACTCTCCCCATATTTCGCACCAGAATTAATAGGACCATGTCTGTCCACGCCTGTAGCAATCACAGGCTGTTGTCCCAAAATGACAGTCGCTGCATTATGTGTCAAATTAATGATCGTGTGTATTAACGGATCATATGCCTGTTGTACATACTGATATGTGTTTGGATCAGTTGTGGTGTCTATTGTTAGATAGCAGTATCTTGCCCCAGGTCCCCACGGGCCAAATTGAATTTCAAATGCCAGAGTTTCACCGTCAATCAGATTTCTCTGATACTGATTCCTCATTAAAACATTCAGATCTGCAACTCGTGCAAAATCTGTAACAGCCATGATATACTATATATATATATAATGAAAATTGTACCTTCTCTTTTATAAAGAGGAAATATAGCATACACGTGTACTTTCAAGATTAAATGGGTAACGTCAGATTTATTATACAACTCATGAGTAATTAACCACGTTGGAGCGCCATAATCTGGGTTCAAATCACCTACCTCTCTTTATCAAGTGTCGCCTTATGGTGAGTTATATCCTGCTCTAAGCAGAGAACACAAACCAAGAATGTTGCACTTGAAAAAGCCTCGGCCACACCCTCACATATTATGATATATGAAGGGTATCGTGAGATTATTATTTATAAAGAAAGGGTACTCAGAGTTTGTATAAGAAAAGGTTTATCCTTTATTGTATTACAACAATATTCAGAAATATCAGAAATATCAGAACAAGCTTCTTATAAGCCAATGGCTAACAGTTACAGTATGTTACCAATCCATTCCTAACTATGCAGAGATTATAACTAGATATGCATTGTCAATACTCACAAACCAAAAGATATTACGTCAGGTCAGGTCAGCCAGTCCCAGTCTCATCTGTGTGACTTCACACTTAAGTTCGGTTCTCTTTCTCTCTCTCTCTGATCTAACATGGAGTCGGGCCAACCTAATATAGAGTGTATTAGTTACTGCGTACGTGTGTCACGTGTCATGTGTCCATACTCTGTGGTTTGTGACGTATGATGTTTACGAGTCAGAAATTATAGTTAGTGACGTATGATGTTTATGATCTTAGGACGTACATTTAGTAACTTTATGATATTTCATAAGTTCCCGTTCAAACCACAGCGTGTTTACCGTTATAAGTTCCCCTTTTTATGTCTTTGTAACCTGTCCTAATATCCTGCCACTTCTGAGCAAAACAAGCTATTATTTCTAAGACAAGAAAAACCAGGATTTTAACAATATACTCTAAGCTATACTAGGCCTTACTATGATACTACGTATATAAGTACCTGTGACCTGTATTCATTATGCGTTATATGCCAGAAAATACCTGTAATCCATAACACTACTATTGAAGTATATATAACTACATAAACACTAGCCACCATAGCCATTGTGATATCTCTTGCAAGGAATTATAGATTTAAAACACCCCTTCCTAACCAAGATCTACCAAAGTTATAACACCATAACTATATTAACCTCAATATCCACTCTGGTAGAGCTACACCTCTAGAGTGGCATTATCTCCACCAGAGGTAATTATGAGATCAACATGAACAATCACCAATGCTAATATCCAGAATAAGATACACATATAGGACAAAGAGCCTCAAACACTACATCTCTGGCAAACAACACCTAACGAGAACGAAACGATCAACATATCTATTACTGTTTAACCATAAGGATCAACTAGGTGACTACAGTAGTATACATAGACTTACACATGTCTATTTTTAAACATTGCATATGAATGCGAATAAAATTGATTTTAGATACACCTTTTTTTGTTATCTCTGACAGCGTATAACATAAAGGTCTGCGGTGCGCCATAATAGGGATCTCACTGTATCTGGCTATGGATAGAGACTATAAAACTGTCTAGCATCTATCTCCCTGGCAGCACGCATATTTCAACAGGAGTTAAGAGCAAGGTCCTCTACACACATTCACTATTTTATACACTTGCATTAAATCTGTAATTATTTTCTTGCCAATCTTTTCAGTGCTTTTTTGTTTGTATTTGTTTTGTTATTGAGCTGCACTATGATCTTTTTTCTTTTGTCTTTTTTGTTTTTGTCTTACATGTCTGTTTGTCTTTCCATGAGACTTCATTGAAGATCCCTCTCAGGACTTCTCTCCATTTATATATAAAAATCAGACTTACCTTGGGAATTATCACAGGTCAGGCCGGTGACTACAGGGGAAGGGGGGCAGTGTGCCGGTGGCTGCAGGGGGGGCGGTTGGCTGTAGAGGGGCCGGTTGTTGCACAAGGGGGGCATTACTGGGGGGGGGGGGGCTGGTGGCTGCGGGAGGGCTGTTGCTGCAGGGATGTGGCCGGTGACTACGGTGGGTGGCGATGCTATGGGGGGGCGGCCGGTGGCTGCAGGGGGGGGCGGTTGGCTGTAGAGGGCCGGTTGTTGCACGGGGGGGCATTACTGGGGGGGCGGCTGGTGGCTGCGGGGGGGGTGGCAGTTGGCTGCGGGGGTTTGCGGTGGCTGTGGCGGTGCTGCAGGGGGGCAGTCACTACGGGGGGTGGCGGTGCTTTGGGGGGAGGCGGGGGGGAGGGGGTGGCAGTTGGCTGCGGGGGGTTCCGGTGGCTGTGGCGGTGCTGCAGGGGGCAGTGACTGCTGGGGGTGGCGGTGCTACGGGGGGGCCTGGTGCTGCTTATATAAGAATATGTATATAGGAGTAATGTATATAAGAGTAATGTACTGTAGCAGTAACACAAAGTATTTCTCTTTACCCCTTAAATTCATTAGATATGTAAGAAAGTCTCAGAGTAAAATCCAAACCCGTTCACATCAAAGGCAGATAAACTCAATTCCTTGCCATCTTGGATGGGTGCACCTACCTTGAACTCAAATTGCGAAGAGAACTTTGGAGCCCCAGCAGTACCGGCCGGTACCATGTTATTAATGTGGACTATGGATTTTATACCTGTTGTCTATTGTATATGTTCCACATGTTTTTTTATGATACCAGGCGGGAGTGTTCTGTCCCCTGTATGGGTTTCTTTGCTTATGACTGCAGTTCCCTTTACCCTAGTTGTTACATTGTAACTCCTTCCTGTCTCCGCCTGTTGCCTAGCAACTTCTTCACTTGCCTCTGATTTGGTATGATCCAGAACCCCTGGCTCTTGGTTTCACCCTGCTCTGTTTCCTGCATGTCAGGTCATAGCCCCTTCCTTTTCAAGCCAGCAGCCATTGTGAGTAGATATCCCTCACTGATTACCCCAGAACAAGCATTGTCTTTTTAGCTTCCTCTAATGCTGCTACCCCCAACTTCCCCTTTTGTTTTATGTTGTACTCCAATAAAATCTACAGAGGCTAAAAGGAAGGACTCTGTGTGCATGGAAAAGGGATGAGTTTAACTGCCTGTTTCAACTCACTAAGCCACAGTGAGCTTGGGACAGAACAGTTTTTGCAATTGAATATTGGTTCTTGTAATGAGGCGAATAACTGTCCCTAGTGCTAACCAGTGACATGTACAGTACATAAGAAAGATATGTTGAAGCTGCAGGGATTTGATGGAAGAAAGAAATGTATCTTAGTGAGGTGACCAACAGCATTTCCACATCTAATTCCTAATTCCCCCAGTGAGGTTTGTCAAGGTCAGTATTGTCTGGTCAGGAACTGTTCTGAGGTTGGGTTTTGTCATGGGCTGTGTCACTGTGGTAGCCCCCGCTATATACACAGTAACAAACACTTATACATAAACTGCTTCCCAGCTGACAAGGAAATGTGTTTGTTCCTCTCCAGGGCTTCTGATCCAGACAGAGAAACCTTTAAATAATCTGATAATTACAGTGTTTCTGCGCTGCTCACTCACCACATCCCCAGAGATCTCTGTAGGTCTATTTCTGGAGATAAGTGAGACAAGTTTTGGGACCCAGATTTCCTGTGGTCACACCAGGAAAGATTATATACGGTATGGATGGCAGGTTATATAAAGCCACATCCATCATGCAGAATATATCCTTCAACCATATATAAGTCACACGACTGTGGTTTGAAATATTGTGTTCTGTGCGGTTTCCTGTTACATCCCCAGCAGATGAATGTGACGCTCAGATCCTGTCTGTGATCCTGTACTGTTTGGCTTTGAGACCTTGTGGTTTTTGTCCTGTGTTCTCGCTTCTCCTTCTCACTGTGCCTCTCGCACAGTAATATGTCCCCGTGTCCTCAGGCCTCATATCGGTCACTTGCAGGTAGATTTCATTCTTGGAGTTGTCCCTTGTGATTGTCAGCCGGCTGCGCAGAGACTGGGAGTAGTAGGTGGTCCCATCGAAATTTATTTGTGCCAAATACTCCAGACCTCTCCCGAGGGGCTGACGGACCCAGTGCCACCAGTAACCGCTCAGAGAAGTGGACAATTTACAGGACAGCTGGAGGCTCTGGGAAGGTTTCAGCACTCCGGGGCCGGACTCTGTCAGGGTCACCTGTGACAGGACACCTGAAGGAAACAAGAAGGTAACAGCTGATTTATACAGGACTCAGTCACACAGACCATCAGTATATACAGAGATCATAAATACTCCCTTACATGAGGAGGTGACCAGGAGTAAGAATAACAGTATCAGTGATTTCATATTTTATACAGTGCAGTTATATTCATGTGATAGAGACTTCAGCTTGAGAACTGACCCAGGGAGAGAAGAATAACTGAGGTATTTAAACAGGAAGCCTGGGACTTTCTTTACATGTGAGATGCAAATCAGCCCCCGGGGGTATTTATATCACTGAAAAGAAGAGACAGACGCAGACCCCACATTTATCCCCCTTCTCACCCTTCTCACACAGCACACTCACCCTATTCCTTAATCATAATCACAGCATACACCCCCTGTAATAAGGTGAGGCTGACACAGAGGTGTGTTCAAAGAGTAGAAATTGTGTATTATGAGCGCAGCACCAATAGAGTAAAATATCCAGCTTTATTCTGTGTGCGCAGAACAAAACAATCAACAATATATTTTTCCCTTGGCCAAGACAGGGGAATCTTATTCAGGGTGTTATATTTATACATTTCTGTCACACTGCATCATTCTTATTTTCTAGTATTCTCTGCACATGCTCCCATACCTCCTTCTCCTGTAACTGTATCTTCTTTGTTTAATGTTACCTGCTGCTGGGCCTAGCTGTGTGGGATATATGGGATAAGTCTCTCTGTCCTGTCTTTTATCAGGAACTTCATCTTTATCTTAGTGAGGTGACCAGCAGCATTTCCACATCTAATTCCTAATTCCCCCCAGTGAGGTTTGTCAGGATCTGTATTGTCTGGTCAGGAACTGTCCTGAGGTTGGGTTTTGTCATGGGCTGTGTCACTGTGGTAGCCCCCACTATATACACAGTGACAAACACTTATACATAAACTGCTTACCAGCTGACAAGGAAATGTGTTTGTTCCTCTCCAGGGCTTCTGACCCAGACAGAGAAACCTTTAAATAATCTGATAATGACAGTGTTTCTGCTCTGCTCACTCACCACATCCCCAGAGATCTCTGTTGGTCTATTACATGGAGGTTGGTCTAGTAAAACTTGGCAGTGAGACATGTTTTAGGACCCAGATTTCCTGTGGTTACACCAGGAAGTATTATATATGGCACGCAGGTTATATAAAGCCACATCCAACATGCACATCCTTCAATCAAGTATAGCCCTGATTGGTTTTGGGCAATAGATCTGCCCTCCTCCTTGCAGTAATGCCTAGTAAGGGTAGGTTTGCCAGGAGTAATCATGGGTTTCCCCCACTCAAAGCAGTGAATTGAGTCAGGGAAAGTAGTGTAACAAGGCCTTGTGTCCAATTAGATGCACAGGGGTGATTCCTACTGGACTTGTACTTAAGGCATTGCACTTCCTGTATTTAGGGAGTCTGCCTCTACCTTGAGAGAGGCCAAGTCTACCCGTGAACAGTGTTCATGGCTCTGCATACTGTGTGTCCTCCCCTTGGGGAGCGGTGGGAGACTATTCCTCTCATCCCCTCAGTGAATGAAGGCTGGGAGTGAATGTCCAGGGACATCCTGAGGGTGGAAACCCTGAACGCTGATATCAACTGCTGTGCTACTGAATACAGTGAGAATAAAGGACCTGTGTTTTATTATACCTCTGGCCGGAGAATGAAGTCTATTGGGAAGAGGGTGAAGAGATTCTCCTTCAGAGACTTCTCCCCATACACCTGGGGGCTGCAAGAGATAGAGGCGCTGCACCTGTGAGTACGATTCGGGTAAGACCCCAGAAGCTTGTCCTGTCATTCCTCTATACCATCAGTGGGGGAGAGGAGGGGGGGAGGGGTGGGGAGGGGAAAATCCTGCTCAGCTCAAAATAGACTTGCTAGGGAGGTGCCTCCCCGGAAGAAGTTCCCTTGCTAGGAACGAAACGCGCGTCGGGATGACGTCATAGCGACGTCTAGTGTACTACTGCAGTGTCAAACTCACAGGAGTTTGCTTTCGATTTGTAGGATAGCTTTAAACTTTGATGTGGGCCACCAATGTGGATCCCACTAGCTAGGAACTAGGTATACTAGATCTCCTGCTGGCACTGGATAGCCCAGAGCATATTTACACAGAAGGGTTGTCACGGCACTCTCCCCCCCCCCCCTGGAAGCAGCTGCAGAAACGTGAGTGCAGGTTATCAGTCTGGGGTCCCCTCATGCCCTGTTGTAACAGGCTGACCACGGGGTTTACTCACCTGCACCCACCTCTTAGCAGCGCTCCCATTGATCTATTACCACGGGGGTCCCTTCCAGCCTGGGTTTGCATTCAGCTATCTGTATATACAGCAGTGCTACGTGCCCTACTGCAGCTTTGATACACAGTGCTGTATTACCAATGCTTCCAGTGTCTTTGTGTATCACAATACTTGTGTAGTTTGTACACCAATCACTTCCCTGACAGGGTCATATTTTCTGTTCATCTACTGAATTTATTTCATACAAGTATTATGAGAACCAACAGTAACTCTATTCTACAGTGTATCTAACTAGATAAGACATCATCTGGTCATCTAGATTGATTTCACACCAGAACTGCACAGTACACTATTTAGGTTTTAAAAATATATTTGTTCTGTTTGCTTCTTTCAATTACATTAATAAAAGTTTATTATTTTCATTTAGTAGGGTTGAGTGCATCATATAGGGTTCTTTCCTCTCTCCCCCATACATTCCTCTATACCACCATGCGGGAGACGCAGGGCCCTCTCTTACCAGCTGGTTTGCATCACACTCAACCATGTAACCAGAACAACATTCCCCGAGATAGGCCTATGTGAGATTGGGTGGGGGAAACGGTTACATTTTGAGGCGCTGCTGAGATAAATCAGGACAGGCTTTCAGCAAAGCAGAACTGGAAGATTAAGATGTATACTTCCAGAGCAAGTGTTGATGAAGGAGGGAGTCTAGGTGTAGTCAGGTGGCCCCTGAACCTCGCAAAGCATGACCTAAGACTGGCCTAAAGAGGTGAATAGAGCTGGCAACAGGCTATAGCTGTTCTAGTGCCCTGGGGCGAGTGATCTTAGGATGCCTAAAAGAAGTATACTGGTTACAGAGTTCAGCAATTTCTGGAGAGGGTCTGCAATACTGGAATGCCAAGAGGAGGTGATGCCCAGTGCCGCGGGGGGAGAAGACCTCCCAAAAGCACTACTAGCCGGTAGCCAGTCAGTCACTGTAGAGCACTTGTATTGGACTGTCATCATGTGCGGTGTACATGAGAGTTTTGTCTAGACTGGGGTATGCTGAATTACCACTGAGCAGAAGCTGAAATGGATTGCAGTGTTCACAGGAGAGCGGACCCCCTTCTAAACAGTGAGGGTTGCATTATAGTGAAAGCTGTGGATTCACCAAAGATGGCGCTGCCCAGCAAGGGAGCGCAATGGGTGAAGATGTATGTGGAGCTAAGATTGTGGATGCTATGCCTGATAGTGCACCTCGCGGTGCGAAGAAGCTAAGATGGCGGTTCCCACCGAGTCTGGATTGCGCACGTGCTGCGTGCAAAAGGGTTGTGAGATGAGTACTTGCAAAGATTTGGCTGGGTCTGGTGCGAAAGCTAGAGCCCCGCCTACTGTTTGTGCAGGAAGTGGCGCGAAAGCAGGAGTCGCGCCCCCCTGGATTGTGACTGGCTCAGAGAAGAGTCCACGTCACGAGGTGATATTGAGTGCTCCTCCTCTAACCTCCGCCGGAGGGAGGTAGCACGATGAGAGCCAATCACAGAGTTCTGCCCAAGCGGAAGGAGGAGCAGGATGTGTGCTGTCGTCCCCTTATCTTTGCAGAGCTGGCGACACAGAAGGAGTGAATTGTCGAGCAAGTAAGGTGCAAACCCTAACTTGCCAAAAGCGATGGCTGACTGCACTGTCGCTACTTACCAACTTCCAGGACGCTTCCTGGTTGTTGAGATTGAGGGTCGGGATTTCCTAATGTGTCTGTGCCTGCAATACAGATTACCTGGGGTGACGCCAAGTACCACTGCGCGATGCCAGCAGTGTGGAATATATTATCTCTGGCCAGTAGATCCGTTTCCCACTATAGTTGCTCCGTCTGAGGGACCTCAAGTCACACTCATGGAAGTGGACAGCGTTGAGGTGGCTGCTAACACAGGCCTGTGTGCCATACAGAATGTTCCGGTGCCCAACCTGGTTCCTTGTACCGATCCAGCAGTAGGGTCCGATGCAGCTTTGCCGAAACCTACCCAGAAGGAATGTAGAGTGCTCGAATTGGGGGTGTCGGAATGAGCCCGTTTCGTACCCATAACAGCCCGTGATGACGTGAAGACCCGATGTAGATCACCTGTGGAGGTGCCTTTTGCCATCCTCGTCAGACGACGAGAAGGACAGCGTTTCATCGGTGGTGATGTGCTGGCCAGCGAAACATCCCAGTGGTGAGGCCCCGTCAAGTACACTTACCAGCAAGACATAGAGGATGAGTCTGAAGATTCCCGACAGCAGGCGCTGGTGCGGCCTGAGCCGTGTCGAAGTCCCTCAGCCGTGGCGACTCCCAGTGTGGTGGAGAAGGGACTTGAGACTGCTCCTGAGGACCAGCGGAGAGTTGCGAGCCAGCGGAGTGTTGAGGAACCACCACCCCCTTAGATTTTAAACTAGGATGGAGGGGGGAGGGGAATGAAACAGATAATGAACTAAATAGAATAGAGGAGGGTACAAGGGGTTATGGAGGTAGAATGGGGGTAAGTGGGAGCTTGACAAGCAGCGAGACACCCATAGTAAATACAGATAATACTAGAAATCTTCTAAAGACTAAACCAAGTGGGCGCAGAAAGGAAGGAGCAGATAGGATAATAGTACAGGCTGAAAAAAAACTTCAATGCATGCTTACTAATGCAAGAAGCCTGACAGATAAAATGGGGGAGCTTGAATTAATAGTTGCATGAGAGCAGTATGATATCATAGGCATTACTGAAACATGGTGGGATGAAACTCATGACTGCACAGTTAGTTTAAAGGGTTATTCCCTTTTTCGGAAGGATCGAACAGGGGAGGTGGAGTATGTTTATATGTTAAACCAGATCTAAAACCTATTATAAGGGAAGATGTTTATGAAGGGAATGATGAAAATGTAGAGACTTTGTGGATAGAAATTAGCAGTGGAGGTAAAAGTATAAAGAAAATGTTTGTAGGGATATGCTATAATCCACCAAATATCTGTGAGATTGAGGAAGCTAAAATACTTTTGCAAATGGAGAAGGCATCAAAACATGTTTGCATAATGGGGGATTTTAATTATCCAGACATAGACTGGGGCAATGAGATTAGCATTACAACAAAAGGAAACAGGTTTTTGGGGGTGCTAAAAGACAATTATATCACCCAATATATTGAGGACCCAACCAGGAGAGGGGCAATACTGGATAATATCAAACAATGTAGAAGTAATAACAAATATTCAAGAGCTGGAACATTTGGGTAACAGTGATCATAACATGGTCTCATTTGAAATAATAAATGATCAAAAAACAGATTACTTGGGTTCAACAAAGACCTTAAACTTTAGAAAGGCAGATTTTAATAAACTGAGGTCTAAACTAGTAGTAATACAATGGGATGATGTTTTTGCAGGGAAAATGTAGAAGATAAATGGGCAGTCTTTAAAACATTGTTAGAAAAGCACACTTATCAGTGTATACCCATGGGTAATAAGTATAAAAGAAATAAGTCAAAACCAATGTGGCTAAATAAACAGGTAGGGGAGGAAATGGACAAGAAGAGGAAAGCGTTTAGATTCTTTATGTCAGAAGGGACGGAGACATCGTATCAGAATTATAAGGAATGTAACAAAAATTGCAAAAGGGCAATCAAATTAGCAAAAATGGATAATGAAAAAAGGATTGCAATAGAAAGTAAGGTCAACCCTAAAAAGTTCTTTAAGTACCTTAATAACAAAAAAAGGAGGAAAGAAAATATAGGACCCTTTCAGTGTGAGATGGCTAGGCAGATTATTGGAGATAAGGAAAAAGCAGATGTACAGTATTAAACAAATTCTTTGCCTCTGTGTTTACCATTGAAGAATACATTTCAATAGTAGTGCCGCAGGAGGAACTAGAAAAAGGTTGGTGTATATAGCGCTAAAAATTAATAATACGACAATAGTGAAGTACAATATCTATTAACAATACCGTGATAAAAATTGTTATAGTTAAATAAAATAGAATAGGCAAGGCTGCCAGGAAAAACTAACCCAAACACAGTTAGTGAAACACAAGAAACACAATACAGACCGGCGCCTTAGAGTCCAAATAGTGGGATATATTACAGTCCAATGAATGGTTGGAGATATCCAATAGATGATAATCTAGTCCAGTAAACAGCAGATTCCTCAGCAAGAACAATGATGTGATATGCAGGGAAGACAAGAGAACAAGATCATAGTGTACCAAAATATGGTTAAAACATATAACACATAGACAGACAAGCACATACAACAATAAACATGTAGGCTGACTAATAACAAATAGAATTTAATGAACACAGTAAAATTCAGCAAACTGGTGACGAGCAGATCCAGGATCCGGTTGTGAAAAACCGGAATCCTACTTACAGCAAGTCCTCAGGATATGTACAGATAGGGGAGTAGAGATGATTCAGCGGTGGATGATGGTGGACGCGTGCCACATGTAAACGCCCGCAGGTACCTCCTCAGATTCTTCCGGTATGGGCAGCCCTGCTTCCAGCTCCACGAGATCACCACCGCTCGCAGCCGGAACTACGTCACAGCGGGCGGGACAATCGCCTGCCGCTCGTGGCCGGAAGTGCGTCACTGGGGGCGGGACACCGCTCGAAACCGCCGAATCTCACCGGATCTGTCCTCAAATGACGATCAGAACTCCACTGCTACTCTGGGTACTGCTGCAAACGTCTGCTCCTCTGTCAGTATAGCTGTAAAATGGTTCTAAACGGCCCAACACGTTTCGTGCGCATGCGCACTTCTTCAGGGGGAAGCCACAACCTCCATATTAATGAACAATTGGTTAACTGAGGAAGAAGTTCATAAGCGACTTGAAAAATGAAAGTAAATAAGGCACCTGGCCACGATGGCATACATCCAAGAGTTCTCAAGTAGTTAAGTTCAGTAATAGCCAAACCATTATATTTAATATTCATGGACTCAATTTCCACAGGCTCAGTACCACAAGATTGGCGTAAAGCAGATGTGGTGCCTATATTTAAAAGGGGAGCTAAATCACAACCGGGAATTACAGACCTGTAAGCCTAACTTCAATAGTGGGGAAACTACTTGAAGGTTTAATACGGGATAATATTCAGGAATACCTCATGGAAAACAAAATTATTTGTAATAGTCAGCATGGATTTATGAAGGATAGATCATGCCAAACTAACCTTATTTGTTTCTTTGAGGAGGTAAGTAGGAATTTAGACCAGGGTAATGCAGTTGATGTGGTCTACTTAGATTTTGCAAAGGCTTTTGATACGGTTCCACACGAGGTTGGTGTACAAAATAAAGAAAGTTGAACTCAGTAAAAATATATGCACCTGGATTGAAAACTGGTTAAAGGACAGACAACAGAGGGTTGTCATAAATGGAACTTTTTCAAATTGGGCTAAAGTCGTGAGTGGAGTACCTCAGGTATCGGTACTGGGACCCCTGCTTTTTAACTTGTTATTAATGACCTTAAGGTTGGTATCGAGAGCAAAGTCTCCATCTTTGCTGATGATACTAAATTGTTTAAGGTAGTAGAATCAGAGCAGGATGTAATTTCTCTTCAGAAGGACTTGGAGAGACTGGAAACGTGGGCAGGTAAATGGCAGATGAGTTTTAATACAGATAAATGTAAGGTTATGCATTTGGGATGCAAGAATAAAAAGGAGACTTACAAATTAAATGGGGATAAATTGGGGAAATCCTTGATGGAGAAGGATTTAGGAGTGCTTGTAGACAGCAGGCTTAGCAATAGTGCCCAAAGTCCTGCAGTAGCTGCAAAGGCAAACAAGATTTTATCATGCATTAAACGAGCAATATATGGAAGGGAAGTAAACATAATGATGCCCCTTTATAAAGCATTAGTAAGACCACAACTTGAATATGGAGTACAATTTTGGGCACCAATCCTAAGAAAAAACATTATGGAACTAGAGAGAGTGCAGTGAAGAGCCACCAAATTAATAAAGGGGATGGACAATCTAACTTATGAGGAGAGGCTAGCTAAATTAGACTTATTTACATTAGAAAAGAGGCGTCTAAGAGGGGATATGATAACTATACACAAATATATTTGGGGACAATACAAGGAGCTTTCAAAACAACTATTCATCCCACAGGCAGTACAAAGGACCCAGGGCCATCCCTTAAGGTTGGAGGAAAGGAGACTTCACCAGCAATAATGGAAAAGGTTCTTTACAGTAAGGGCAGTTAAAATGTGGAATTCATTACCCATGAAGACTGTGATGGCAGATACAATAGATTTGTTCAAACAAAGGTTGGACATCTTTTTAGATAGGAAAGGTATACAGGGATATACCAAATAAGTATACATGGGAAGGATGTTGATCCAGGGATTAAATTTGAATAAGCAAGTATAGATATAGGATAAAGTATCTCTTGTCTAAATTTAGCATAGGGTGGACCTGATGTACGTACTTCTTTTTTCAACCTCATCTACTATGTAACTATGTAACTTCCGCCAGGTAAAGATGGAAGAGACCGGAGAGGGAAATCATCCTGAGGCCTACTCACGTGTCTGCGACTACGCCGAACCTCCGACGCCACTTCCGGCAGATGATGCGGTTCCGGCACGGGACCAGGATTTGTACACAGACTCCGCATTGACGACCGATGATGACGTCACTTCCGGATTGTGATGATTCCTTCCCCTTCGTTTCCCTTTGTCCCATCTCCTGCCAAACCCTCTACCCTTTCCCACTCCTGTCCCGTTCCGTCTACCTCTCTCCCACTACCTCAGTGCATGCCCCGCAGGTCTCGCGCTCCCGCACGATCCCCCGAGCCCCTGCAGTGTCGCTCCCCATTCCCTTACTCCTCCTTTTCCAGCACCTTACCTTCCCTGGCTGCTCTGTCCACTCCTCTGCCTTCCTCCAGCGGGAGGTCCGCCTGGTGACGCTCCGCGCGCCTGGTAACGTTGCCTGTGCGCGTGCCCCCTCAGCTCACGGAGGCCGCGCACACACGCTCTTCCTCGGGGCTCTGTCGCCCTTCTGCTCCCCCCTCTCAGTCCCTGCGGTCCATCTCTCTGTCACAGCCTGTGTGCGCGCACCCTCAACTTACAGAGGGCGCACGCACACGCTCCTCTTACCTGGCCTGTCACGATCCTGACTCCTCCTCCCAATCCCTACAGGCCATTTCCCTGACTGCCCTTTCTGTCTCCTCCTCTTCTCTCCCTGACCTATCTCTGTTGTCTTCCACTTCTCCCTCTCCTCCTCCCCTCTCTCCTATTGGTGTGTCTTCCTTTATAATCCCTGTCTGTCCTCTTCTTCCTTGCTATGCATTGTTCCTGTTTCCCTGGGTGCTGACCTATGCTGTGCTCCCTCCGTGTCTCTGCTGTATCCTGCTCCTGTGTTTACCTTGGATTCCCCTGGCTTATGACCCCTGCTTGTCCTGGACTACTCTGCTCTCTGGTATCCCTTTGAACCCTGCTTGAACTCTACCTCGTTTACCTCTGGCATCCTTGGACCTGGCTTTGTACCCTGACGACTCTACCCTCTGGACCCCTAGACATTGACACATGGACACGACCATTCTTACTCTTACACCAACTGACGTTGCAAGTATAACTAACAACTCTTTCTACAGGCCCAGCAACACTATACCACACTCCGGGCTCGCTCCCACTGCTGTGGATGTGTGGTGTAATACCTTTCCCACCTCAGTACTGGGGTCTTGCCAGGTCTGCGGGCATACAGGCGTAACATTATGCAGAGCCCAACAAACGCAGACCCCCCTGAGGTGGTACCAGTATTTCCCTAGATGCCTTACAATATGTTAGTAATCAGCTGTCCTCTGTCTCCCTGCAGTTGGCTAAGTTCTCCCCTCAGGAGACTGCCTTGGCTCCTATGCCACCGGTGGCTACAACCTACGCCAACCCTGGGCCACGGATTCCCTCGCCGAATCGCTACAATGGGGACCCCCTCGCCTGCCGCGGTTTTTTAAACCAATGTGTGGTGCAGTTTGAGATGTCCCCCTCCCTGTTTCCCACCGGTCGTGTTAAAGTAGCATATGTCTACACCTTGATCACCGGAGACGCCCTCGCCTGGGCCTCTCCCCTATGGGAACGCAAAAGTGAAATAATGCAAGATTACTCTCTCTTCAGACGTGAATTTCAACTGGTATTTGATACTCCTGCACGGCGCAAGACGGCCGCCTTCTCTCTTTTTCACATTTCTCAGGCCCGAAGATCAGCTGCCAAATACGCCATCGAGTTCCGTACGCTGGCCGCCGAAGTCCAATGGAATGATGAGGCACTCGCCGCCGCATACTGGCACGGACTTTCTGATACGTTGAAAGACAACCTAGCTTCTCATGCCCGGCCTTCCTCCCTGGAGGAGTTGATTAGCCTGAGCGTACGCACGGATCAGCGTACTCAGGAGCGACGGCACGAGAGGCACTGTTCCCATTCTCCTTCTTCTGTTGTTTCTCACAGGTCGCCTACAACACCCCTCCTGGCACTGGAGTCTCCGGAACCGATGCAGGTCGGCAGTCAGCAACTTCGGGCCACGGAGAGAGCGTGGCGTCGCCTGAATAGATTGTGCTTCTCTGAAACATCGCCTCCAGAATTGTCCCCTGAAGCCGGGAGAAGGGCACACCCAGTAAAGTTAGAGGGGCTTTTACTGAGTACTGTCTCTCCTTGCCCCTATCCTCCCGAAGCTTTCCCAAAGAAGTTTATGCTTCCCGCCACGTTGGAGGGTCCGAATCTTTTCTGAAGGTTGAAGCTTTCGTCGATTCAGGATCTGGTGGTAACTTCCTGGACCAGAAGTTTGCGTCGGAGAATCACATCCCCATGGTCAGAAGGAAGACCCCCATTGGCCTTGAGGCCATCGACGGCAGGCCGCTCCAGCCGGCATTCATCATTTGGGAGTCTATTCCGCTCACATTGACCTTGGCTGATGGTCATAAGGAGGTAATCATCTTCGATATTTTTCAATCTCCCACGGTGCAAATTATTTTAGGATTGCCTTGGCTTCAACTCCACAATTCGCGTATTTACTGGACCGGTACTCTCCCTCTCCAGTGGCCTTCGTCCACAGACGCCGTTCCTGTGGAGTCTCCTGTTACGGTGCTTGCCGGCCTGGATTCCATTTCTTCTAATCTATTGACCCTGCCTATCGTGTATCATGAGTACCTGGATGTGTTCAACAAGGTACAAGCGGAGATTCTTCCTCCCCATCGTCCGTACGATTGTCCTATAGATCTCATTCCTGGGACCATCCTGCCGAAGTCTAAGTCATACCCGCTCTCCGTCCCGGAAACCGAGGCCATGACGTCCAACATTCAGGAAAACCTGGAGAAGGGATTCATCCGCAACTCTACCTCCCATGCCGGGGCTGGCTTCTTCTTTGTGAAGAAGGATGGATCGCTCAGGCCGTGCATTGACTTCTGCGGACTTAATAAGATCCCGGTGAAGAACCGGTATCCTCTTCCGCTTATCTCAGAACTGTTCGAACGTCTCCAGGGGGCCTCTATCTTTTCAAAGCTCGACTTAAGAGGTGCCTATAATCTCATTCGCATAAGGGAGGGGGACGAGTGGAAAACTGCATTTAACACACGTTCTGGACATTATGAATATCTTGTTATGCCCTGTGGTTTATGTAACGCTCCTGCCGTTTTTCAAAAGTTCATGAACGACATCTTCCACGATGTATTGGGAACATTTGTCATAGTCTACCTAGATGACATTCTTATTTTTTCTAAAAATCTGGAGGAACACATTTCACATACCAAACTTGTGCTTTCTAGACTCCGTTCTAATCGCCTATATGCTAAGATGGAGATGTGTTTATTCCACCAGTCCTCTACTGCCTTCTTAGGCTATATCATCTCCAGCCAAGGCTTCTCCATGGATTCAGAGAAACTGAAAGCTGTTCTCGATTGGCCGCTGCCGAATTCACTTAAGGCTGTGCAGCGTTTTCTCGGCTTTGCCAACTATTACAGGAAATTCATCAAAAAAATTTCTTCTATTGCTCTTCCCATCACCGCACTGACCAAGAAGGGCGCCGATATCTCTTCCTGGTCTCCTGAGGCTATTCTTGCATTTGAGGTCCTCAAGAAGGCTTTCGTTTCTGCACCCATCCTTTGTCATCCAGATACCTCCCTCCCCCTTCACTTTGGAGGTCGACGCCTTGGACGTAGGAGCCGGCGCAGTCCTGTCCCAGAGGACTTCTCCCCAAGAGAAACTTCACCCCTGTGGGTTTTTTTTCACGGAAAATTTCATCTGCCGAAAGGATTATGATGTCGGTAATCGTGAACTTTTGGCCATAAAGTTGGCTCTTCAAGAATGGAGACAACTTTTGGAGGGTTCCAAAGAACCAGTTGCTATTCTCACTGACCACAAAAATTTGTTATATATTGAGGGGGCCCATCTTCTGGGATCCCGCCAAGCTAAAGTGAAACATAAACTACATAGTGCAATTTTGTATAAACACAATAAAGTGGCTTCCAAGAAATACTTAGAAGGCTGTAGCAAGGCTATAACAGGTATAACCAGCAAATGGATATGGTACAAAACCAAAACCAAAGGAGGAGGTTCGATCTCAAGCGGAGACAGACATAGACAGAGCCAAGAATAAAAACAAACGTTTTATCCACACACGATTAAAATGGAGGCTTACAAGATCCAAATGGATAATCAGCATAGGAAGTAGGTGATCTTACGATCACTTCACGTCGCTGCTGCTGCTGCACGCCACCCGACACGTCACTTCCGGAATTCTGGCCGGTTGGAGATGACGTCACGGACTCAGTAGTCTTTCTCCCTCTCAGTCGTAGGGTCACGCTGTACGCGTTTCGACGTTCTAAAATGACGTCTTCATCAGGAGTAGCTGTGACCTGCTCTAGGGGTCTTTTTATACCCACTCGAACTATCATTAACCCCTCCTCCAAAAGGTTAACTCATAAAGCACTATTACCTATGGGCTGTTAAAATACATCCCCCATATAGCTAGGTGTTACAATTTAGGCAGAAATTCTTTAAAATAACCACACACATTTACATTTTTGCCATCTGCTCTGTATGGATTCAATATTGAATGTATATAAGGTATATTGATAGGTTCTATATATGAATAATGTGACTTTTATCTTGAAAGTTGTTTCTTCACTAATTCCTTTTTATTTCGTATCTTTAAGACACATCAATCGTCGTTCCATATTATTTATCCAGATTAGGGATTTATATATGTTTTTAATGTTTTTAATTTTTAACAATTGTGTTTAATATTAAAATGATGATTCTTTCCTTACAAAGTTTAAAGGAGAATCTTTTTAGTGTGTGGTTATTTTAAAGAATTGTATACATTTCTGCCTAAATTGTAACACCAAGCTATTTGCGTGTAAGTGTTTACTGTCGCGGCCAAGTTTATTCTTACCTTTGCCCGGTCTCGGCCGCGACAGTAACCGGGCGTGCGCCGGGGTGTCCTGTGCGCGCGCCGAAGCCTCGGAGGAGCGGTCCTCCGATCGGGGTTTCCCTCTCTCCTCTCCGGGTCTGCTGGGTCCCCCGGAACCCCCCACCGCCGTCCCCCACATCGCGGGACACAAGGGCTCCCTCGGGGAGCCCTGGGCACGCGTGCATGGGGCGCAGGCACCCGATGAAGCGTGACCGCGCATAGGTGACGCGCGGCACGCCGAGGGGATTTGGCTAGCAAGCCGGGAAATCTCCCGGCTTGCGGAACTAGCCAACGAAGAATAAATATACATTCTGCAAATGAATCTTAATAATATCATTGCAATCAAAATACAAATACCTCCAAACAAGTAAACTATTTTAACCAATCAAGTAAACATAAATCAATTACCATTCATTAATGACATCACTAAACAATTTACATTCCATCCCTAACAATTAAACAATTAACAAATTCAAGCCTTGAACATAACAATTTAGCCTGTGAAAAAATATAAGTACTGTACCAACCAGAATACAAAATTTAAAACCAAGGCTAACCCTTACAAACCCTATACAACACAATACAATACCAAAGTTTACATCTATCTAATTGTAAAAAACATTATACACACATTGAAGCATAGCAGCATAGCCAAATTAATTTAAAATACATCAAATCAAGCTTTTAAAACAACCAATTAGCATTCATTATTTACATCCCTAAACAATTGACAGTCCATCCCGAACAATTAAACAATTAACTAATTCAAGCCTGGAGCAGAACAATTTAGCTTGTGAAAAAATATAAGTCAAATTATATAGCCAAATTAATTTAAAACAAATCAAATCAAGCTTTTAAAATAACAACATTTCTTACCCTGTATGTATATATCTCTCTAGACATATATACATAAATACAGTGGCAAGAAATGATATACCACAAAAAAAAAAATACACATGTTTAAAAAGCTTTTAAAAAAATTAACTAGTTAAATAAAATACATTTCTTTAGTTCACTTACTATTACTTGGCCCCACCGACTCCCTTTGAACAGCTTACTCACGAACCAATCCACCAGGCACAGGAACCCATAAAATAATAAACCATAAAAAAATAAACATTACACTAAAAATCCAAATCAATCCACGGGTCTTCTAATTGTAATCCATCTTCATCTGTATTCTTCTTTCTTCTATCTTCTTCCGGGGTCTTCTTCCCGTCTTCGGCCACGCCCTGGTCTTCTTTCTTCTCCGGAGGTCCTTCCTCCTCGGCGTCTGGCTTCAAAATGAGACGACATAGCTTTTAAAGGCCTATGACGTCACAATTTGGACAGTAAGCACACCCTTACTTGCTGTCCAAATTATGTCTATTTGGGTATCATTACCCATTATAGAAAAATCATTAATATAATGTTAATTCAAAATATCCACACTGTGTATTATAACATTTATTAAGTTTTGAGAATTAATTCTATGTTACATTATTCATTTATTTCTATGATTATGTAAGCTATAATTCCTATCCACTTTCTTTCAGATTGAATTAATTGATTAATTATTATACAATTTATTAATGTTTTATTTATACCAGTATTTGAATATAATGCTTTGTATGATTTTGATTTTAATTTTATACAGCATTAGGCTGTGATTTTAATATTGTTAACAATGTATGCAATATTTGCATGTCTGTATGTCCCTTCATGTAGTAAGTGATGTGATATAAACAGTCCTATAGTATAGCGAATCACCTAATTGATTTCAGCAGTGATAATTTATCTGACCTTAGGAATGATTGGCTGTTGATCTAGCTCTCTCCCTATATGAACTGGGACATTGTGCATGAACAGCACTCTTTGAAAAAGTCCTGGCTTGGACGAAACACGTAAGAGTGTTCATGCTGTTGTACATTGCTGGTTACTAATAAACTTTTTTATATTCATACAACTGGCTGAGTGAAGGTGCTGTGAACCTCGGAAGCAATCTCTATTTTTTTCATCTGTGACGTCATATCCGGTTGGGGCACGCAGACGCCAGCAAGCAGAATCCCAGCACACAGAGCCTCCAGGATCAAGCTTGCAGCCGCAAACAGGAACGGCTTTCAAGGGACCTCCAGGATCAAGCTTGCAGCCGCAAACAGGAACGGCTTTCAAGGGACCTCCATGCGATACACAGGGGAGACAGGTGAGGATATATTGGTAGCCGGGCCGTGATTCACTTGGGGGCGCCCCCTTGGGAGGTGTCCCCTTGTACCTCTAACCGGTTTTCCAGTACCCCACTCCCCTTGTTAGTATCGGAGATACCCATATATTGCCTTATTACCTGCATCACCTACTGTATATACCGGCGTCAAACCTTCTTTCCTAAACACACTCCATAGTGCCTGGTAGTGGCCTCGATAATTGGGGTTACCCTATTTTTTATTTGTAGTACAGTATGGTTTTGATAACCCTTCTACATTTATTTGTATATTGGTTCATCATGTGTGTGTATATACTGTATATATATCTCTCTCTCTCTCTGTGTGTATATATATATATATATATATATATATATATATATATATATATATATATATATATATATATATATATATATATATATATATATATATTTGCATGATGAAGCCACTGTACAAATTCATGGGTGAAGGGTGGGTATCAGGCCAGTGTGGCTTAACCCCTTAATTACCTTTGCGGTTATTATCCGATAAGGTGTTTAAGGGGTTAATTGATATCTGAATGTATTGGCTTTGTATTTGCTATGTATTTTGTGGGCAAGACAAGGATGTTGCTGGCGACGGATACTTCTTATTGATGAGGTCAGTAGTACTTTATTTATTTGAATATGCTAGTTTATGTTTTTAATAATGGGCAATTAATCTATTATCCATATCTGGATAATAGTTATTTTGCACATTATTGTACTGTAGGTGTTGGGGGGGGGGGTGTATGTATTGGATGTATAGGCCAGGTTTATTTTTTTTACATTCAGGGTTTGTTCCGTGGTTCCGCGTGAGACCTCTGGAGACCACCTGCGGGTCTCCTTGGGTATCTCACGGGTATCAGGCTGGTGGTTCCCCGGGTGACACATGCAGGGATGAAGCGGTGGCCTCACATCTGTGGGGGCACCGCGGACCCGTAGTCTGCGGGGATGAAGCGGTGGCCTCACATCTGTGGGGGCACCGCCGACCCATATGTGCAGGATGAAGCTGTGTGGTCCCACTTCTGTGGGGGCACCGCGGACCCATAGTGAGCACTCGTGAGTTCCCCAGACCCCCGTGGGAACCACCCGAGGCCCCGCAGACACCTGTGGGTCTGACCCGGGGCTTCCAGACATCCTTGAACCTACTGTGGGGACCCAATTGTGGCCCACGGTGCCCAAGGAGACCACCTGGGTGCCATGGTGCTGGCGGGACCCACCAGCAGGCCTCCAGAACTTGTTTGAAAAGGGTTGCTGGTACCCTGTAGGTCTGTCAGGTGCCCCTCCAGCCCACCAGGGACTCGCGTGGGGCTGCGTTATGAACCCTGTTTGTAAAAGGATAAATCTTGTATTTATGGGGGGGCACAAGGGGTGGGTAATGTATTTAATAAATATAATGATGTTTATTGTGGGTCACTGTATTGTTTTTATTGTGGGTACTGGGGGTGGGGGGGGTTCCCCAACGGTATGTGGGTAGGCCTCCCTTGTGGGTAGTGGGTGAGGGTGGTTAGGCTTCACGGGGTGGGGGGTTAGTGTGGGAGGGTATGTAGGCATCCCGAGTGGTGGGTGAGGGTGGGTTAACCCCTTAATGACTGTAGCAGTTAATAACCGCTATGGTGATTAAGGGGTTAGGGGACATTACTTTGGATGTTTTAATTTTTGTGTCTGTTTTGCAGCAGCGGAGGGGCCATGGGCAGGATGGGGGGTAACGGTATGTGGGTAGGCCTCCCTTGTCGGTAGTGGGTGAGGGTGGTTAGGCCTCACGGGGGGGGGGGGCATTGGCAGTGAGGCACTGCATTATATGCACATCGGGATCCCCCCTCCCCACATTTACATAAACTGCACAGGAACACAGGTAGGGAGATTTAACAGACACATTAGGGGGAGGGGGCCTTACACAGATTACAGTCAAGGCAGGGAGATTTAACAGACACATTAGGGGGAGGGGGCCTTACACAGATTACAGTCAAGGAGGTGGGGTTATACCAAAAGGGAACAGTTATGGTAAAAATATGTATTTAATGTACTTATTGTTGTTTATGTATTTTAAATACACAGGGGGTGTACTGTATGTTGTTTATTGCAATGTTTATTGGGGGCAAATGTCCCCAATAAACATGCTATTCTGCCTTAACCCATCATTGCCTTAGCGGCTATCAGCTATGGTAATGAAGCAGCATTTCTGTATTTTAATAATATTGTGCAGGAGCAGGGGGTCCCCTGACCTTTGATTTGTGGCTCAGGGAACCCCCTGCTCACTGTACAATATTATTAAAAATACATTCATGCCTATAGTATCATTGATGTGCATATACAGTATGTGTATGTTAGGGGTTATAGGGGTTGTTGTTATATATATATATTTATTTATATTCATGTATTTATTTATTTATTTAGATTTATTTATTGTGGGGCTGCTGTGTGTGATTTTTTTTTATTGTGGGTAGCGGGGGTGGATGAAGGGGGTATTAGCCCCAGGCGGTGGTTGTTTAGGGCTTGCGAGGGGTAGCGGGAGGGATTAACCCCTTCATGACCGTAGCGATATTAACTGCTACGGTCGTGAAGGGGTTAAGTGCACCCGCAACCCCCGCGCAAGTCCTAAACTCACACCAAGGGCCAAATACCCCCTTCACCCACCCCCGCTACCCACAATAAAGCGGGCACGGTGGGTTAACCCCTTCATTGCCTTAGCGGCTATCAGCTATGGCAATGAAGCAGCATTTCTGTATTTTAATAATATTGTGCAGGAGCAGGGGGTCCCCTGAGCTTTGATTTGTGGCTCAGGGAACCCCCTGCTCACTGTACAATATTATTAAAAATACATTCATGCTGCTTCGTTACCATAGCACATAGCCGCAAAGGTATGGAACGAGTGTTTATTGATATGGGTGTTTTATTCATACTGTAGATGTGCAGAGGGTCTCCGCTCGGGACTTTTAAATGCAGGGGGATACCGGCACCTCATAAAGGGGCCTGTATCTCGGGAAGCAGGGGTCCCCGGACCTGAAACCAATGCGGGTTCAGCTCCGGAGACCCCCTGCATATGTACACTAGGAGTAAAAATGTATTTTAAATAATTTTTAATGTGCCGATGTTTGCGCAGAGAGAGCAGCGGATCTCTCTCTGCTGCAAACACATCTCCCCCCGCAGGCCTATAGTATCATTGATGTGCATATACAGTATGTGTATGTTAGGGGTTATAAGGGTTGTTGTTATACAGTATATACTGTATATATACAGTATATACTGCATTACAATTCATGCATTTCTGCCATCTGGCGGACACGCGAAGCATTGCAGCCTATTAAATCCTGAACCATTATCAGTAAACGCATCAAACGCGCGTCAGCCGGGCATAACCCGTTGCTGGGAACGCAAAAGGAACGCGGCATGCTCCGGGTGAACAGCGTCGCATTCCAGGAACAAGCCGGTGATAAACCGGTGATTTGTTAGAATAAAGGCTGCCGCAGCAGTACCTTCTTCCACCCCACAAAAAGCACTAGCCCCCCACCCCCTCCACACACACACACACACACACACACACACACTGCCATCACACACCACACACATACACACATACACAGAGTCATCATACACATGTAACACAATTTCCTCCTCCCACCCCCTGGGAGATGTGTGGCTACGTTATGTGTGATGCAATGCAATACCTGTGGCTCACAGGAAACCTGAGCCTCCGCTGCTGGGAACCTGGAGTGTAACTGAGTTGATGCTCGGTAGCGCCTCCACCTATAATGGGATTCTACTATGTGGAATGACCCTGTAAGAGACGTGTTCAGAGGTATGCAATGGAGACTGTTTTAAGGTGAAATTAAAATAAGGCTTTATTGCGCCTGTTGCTTTAAACGCAGAAAACATGTAAATCAGCAAACAAAATCCGCTCCACTCTGGAGTATATATACACTTTTGATCCAGCTCTCTAACTGCATGGTTAGCCCAGCGATTCACCAGCCCAAATCATAGAGACATTCATATACTTAGATAGACATAGATAATAGTCTTAAAAGAAAAGTCTTATCTGTTAGCTGGGTTGCTGTAGGGGAAGGCTTCTTTGTTCTCCTGGTGTCCACACCCGTCTGTGATAAGGCAATGTCAGGATCCAGGTATAGAAGTATTATCCCCTGTGTCTTGTTGTCAGCTTGCAGTCTCTTTTGGCAGGCTCAAGACGTCTGTCTCCTTGTTCAGTCCAGTTGTGGACTAAGGAGTCTTTTTTCCTGTCTAAGAGGCAGGCTTTTTCTAAACCCTGTAATCAGCCAGGTGGTGTTAGTTAATTGCCTACCAGCAGTTAACCACCACACTGCTGGATTAGAGGCACATTTGTGAACAGGGATAAGTCCCCTGTTACAGACTCCGTTACAGGACAATAAAGAATACACACGGGTAAAACAATAACAGTTTACTGTACACATCAGAGAACCAATAATAAAGGTGGTACCCACTTGCAGGCCTCGCAGGACCTGTGTCCACACCCCAGTGGAGTTTACCCCAATGGACTAAAGTGCTCCAGGCCCCGGACCATCCCAATGTCCACCCGATAAATCACCCACCCAAGTGTGTGAGACAGCGCTGCCCCCACTAGCCCGTGTATGGTTGGTGCACTTAGTGGGTACCTGCCGGGTGTGTCCACACCTAGGCGAGCAGTGATGCTGATGGGATCCACGGATCCAGTGACAGCAACCATGATGCCTTCGCCTCAACATGGGGTTGGTCCCACATGGATTGTACCACCGTATGAGATTGTTCTTTATTGCAGGTGTCTGGGCCAGATCACCTGAGATCAGAATGCAGCCGCGTCCTGACTCTGTCCCTCACTCTGGTCCTACAGGGTAGTGTCCCTATCTAGGGGCCTGTCCCTGCAGCAACCACAAGCTGAGGGGAGTGGGGACCTAGCTGGGTCTAAGGGGGTCTCTAGCCTAGTGCAGTGGGTCACTGACTACACACACTACCCTTCTGCTGTCCCAGCTACCACTGACTCACTTACTCACTAACTGCCCAACTGTATAACTGCCTTAACTACAAAGGCAGCCGCCCTATTGGCTAAGCCGCAGCATGTGATGTCCGTTCCTGTGGCTCATGGGACATGTAGTCCCTGTCGTGAGCCTTTCCCACATTGGCCACCGCTCTGGGGGTCCTGCTGAGCATTTGCAAAGTGTCTCTCGCGCTAGCGCCAACCCCTACATGGCCGCCGGACTAGGGGATTCTCTGCGCATGCACGACTACACTGCGCATGCGCGAGGATTAACAAAATGGTGGCGCCCTGCAATGGGAGCCGCCGGCAACTGTCGCCGCTCCAACTGCCCACAGACCTCCCCATCCCCCGCTGCTGGGCTCAGCCGCAGCGGAAGGTAAGGGGATGAACGGGGACCGGGTCACACATACAAAGCCCTCTCTCCTTCCCTCTTACCTCCCACCTTCCCACACACCAAACACATGGACGCGTCCGGCGCTGTCTGGAGATGGAGCGGCAGCTTCTCTCTCTTCTCGGTGTCGGGCTGAGAGAGGAGGATCACAGTCTCCATCTCCTGGATGCAGTGCTGCCAACAGGAATCATGGGGCCCATGACAAATGAAAAAAGCAGCCCCCCCCCCCAACCCATAGCACACCTACCACGGGAAAAAAAAATTTAGCACGCAAGTTTTACTTGATCCCCAATACATATAAAAATATACCTTCACCTCCCCCAATACATATAAAAAGTACCCGACCCCCCAATACATATAAAAAATATACCCCAACATATCTAAAAAATACCCCAAACCACCAAATACATATATAAAATACCCCACCCAATACATATATAAAATACACCCCCACGGCATCAATACATATAAAAAATCAGATAAAGGGGAAGAGCAGTGAAATCAGCGCTAATGCAGTAATGCTAATAGTGACACTATAAGTGACAATGATATAAACAATGCACTTTAAACTTAAAGTGGGGGCTGCCTAGGCAAGAAGGTTAACACAAACAAATACAAATAGTACAGAGAAAAAAACGGCGCCTCCGAAATATAAAAATAAGATCTGACCAAACATAAAGTCCAATACGAATGGAGAGGAGTCCTGAGAGGGATCTTCAATGAAGTCTCATGGAAGGACAAACAGACATGTAAGACAAAAACAAAAAAGACAAAAGAAAAAAGATCATAGTGCAGCTCAATAACAAAACAAATACAAACAAAAAAGCACTGAAAAGATTGGCAAGAAAATAATTACAGATTTAATGCAAGTGTATAAAATATAAATAAAACAACATACACATGTAAGTTGGGCTAGAGACGCTATTAAGGCTGTGTCATCCAGTAGGAGTAAAATTGAAATCCTACTTACAGCAATGCTGAATAATATAGACCCGTAGAACAACCGTCCTTAGATTCAGACCGGAGCCTCTGCAATGAATAGAACCAGCACAGCCTCCAGGGATCCACACTGCCGGAACGACCGCTGCCCTTCCCACTGGGTTCTTCACATGCTGCTGATGCTTTGGTGTTTCATGTATGACAGAAGTTACAGATGAAGCGGAGCAGTGGCAATGCTGCAATAACAGAATTCTGGAACATGGAAGCACTTTCTAAACAGCAAACTCCTTCATTTCTTTATCAACGATTGATAACATCTCCTCACAGCTTCTCCCAGACCTCCTGCCGTCAGCCTCTCCCAGACCTCCTGCCGTCAGCCTCTCCCAGACCTCCTGCTCACCTCCTCTCAGCCTCTCCCAGACCCAGACCTCCTGCTCCCCCTACCCCCAAAAAGTAAGAGCAGGAGGTCTGGCAAAGGGACTTGTTCCCGAAACGCGTCAGAGTTACCCTGTACCCCTCACTTGTCATGGAATAAACTATTTTAACCCCTTTTTCTGGTTTGTGGCCCCACTCCTTGTTACTGCTGTGCTCCGTTTTGGACCTTTTGGGACATCCATTCAACTTACCTTGCTGACGTGAGGCACGCATCACCCAGGGACAAGCTGCTGTATTGAAAGTACTTACCTGTTCACTCCACATGGTCATGTTAGTTTTGCAGGCTGTTTTATGGGGAGGGTAGGCATGTCCATTATGGTATGTATATAGGTATGTCACCACCCCATAGACACCTATGCATTGTTTTTTCTGACTGGAGTTTAGACAAACAGGTTTCAAGAAAGTCTCACATAGCTCTGATTATAGCTGATTCCCAATGGGTGGTTCACAAGTGAACATTATTACACTGATGTTATGGTGTAATTGAGCCCTGATTCTGGGACTGGTTCCCTCAAACCATACAGTACGTATGTAAAAAGTAAGCTGAAGGAAGCCTGTCCTTTTTGTATATAGCGAAGGGAGAAGGACTAACTGATTAGTTATTCCGAATGTAATTTCTATGGAGCGAGAGCACAGAAAGCATTGCCCTGTGGCAGTGCATAAACACCTCTTTAAATGGGTGTATCAGAATAGAGATAAACGTATCAAAGTTTGGAGTGTTCACGCTAAGTATATATTCAGTAAACTTGTGCTAGGCTGTCAGCACATTGGCAAACTCCACAATCACACTGAGTATGGCTACAGTGTAGAAGCTGTTGGCAAAGACCCGACGTACAGTACGTTTCGTCGCTGTCTGCGACTTCTTCTGGGGTGGGCGTATCCGCGTCCCTGTCGGCCCCTATATACGTAATTGTTGCCATAGCAACCTGGGGACGCTAATTAATGCCGAAGTAGGAAAGTGGTGGTGCTTAGGTACTGCACCCTGAATAATCCAATGTAGTGTATAGGATTAATTCATTCTGACCTTTAAGTGTACTGTTTGTAGTTTTAAAACAGATTCCACTCGATGTGGACAGGCTGAACAGGAGTCTAACTACAGGAGACAGAGGAGGAGGAGATACTAACAAACACTGATATCACTGACAACTCATCTAAGGTCATCAACCTCTCACATGTTACTCTCACAGAAGCACAAATAACCCTACTGTTGAAGGGCCTCTCTTATGTACCAACAAGTAGATTCAATCTATTCGAAGCAGTCAAAGACATGAATCTTTTCGCCAGAAAAATGCTTCTACATAAACACTTTAAACGAAGAGAAAAAAACATAACACCTAGTGAATTTGATGACCTTCTAGATACACAGGACCAGGAACATCTTAGGGATCTAGTTGATCTCCTTGAAGAAGGGGAAAAAAACCCAGGGGATGGTCCCCACACTACCCTCAAACCCCAAAGTAGGTTTACACCCCACCAAGACACGTGTCCCCATACTGTATCTCCACTTTCCTCAACCTGGTAACTAAAGACCTAGAGGAACTCAAGACTAAAAAATGTAAAAACAACTTAAATTCACTATAACAAAGCGCACTAAGAGAAATCAAAAGCATGAATGAAGTAACAATCAAGCCAGCGGACAAAGGCGGCAATTTAGTAATTCTAAACACAGAAGACTACGTTGCAGAAAACCTAAGATTACTAAGGGATAAACAATGTTACAGGGTTCTGAATAAAGATCCAACGGAGATTTTCCAAAAAACACTAGAGAAAATCTTGGAAAACGGAATGACAAATAAAGTTATAACAAAGAATGAACGAGAATTCATGAGTAACAAACACCCCGTCATTGCAACCTTTTACAGCATCCCTAAGGTACACAAAAACAAACAGAAACCATCAGGTAGACCGATAGTATCAGGGATTGGCTCTTTGACAGAAAACCCAAGTATATACATCGACCAAGTACTTAGGAAATTCGTCACGGCACTACCATCGTATGTACAAGACACTAAGGATGTTCTCAACAGAATTGAGGGGATACAGACTCACAAAGAAACTCTATTAGTAAGTTTTGATGTAGAGTCTCTATACACGAGCATCCAGCATGAGGTAGGCCTTCTGGCAGTCAGATACTATTTTACCACACGCAGTTGCCTTTTCTCTGAACACAATGAGTTTGTTCTAGAACTTCCTGAGTTCACCCTGAAACATAATTATTTCCTCTTTGACTCCAAGTTCTACTTACAAATTCAAGGCACCGCTATGGGGACCACGTGTGCCCCCACATACGCTAACCTCTACCTAGGAAGGTGGGAAGAGGTTAGCGTTTTCTCTGAGGGCATGTCTCAATATACAGACCACATAGAGATGTGGATCAGGTTTATTGATGACATCATGTTACTCTGGAACGGCAGCAGAAGGGATCTAGACATTTTCCTTAACCTGCTGAACTCAAACGAACATAATCTGAAACTCACCTCAGAGATAAGTGCGACAGACATCACTTTCCTCGACCTTAGGATCTCCAAGAATGAGGAAGGCTACCTCTCGTCCAGCAATTTTAAGAAAAAAACCGCAACCAATAGCTATCTAAGAGCGGATAGTTTCCACCCAAAACCACTAATCAGAGGTATACCCACAGGGCAGTACCTCCGCATAAGACGGAACTGCTCTGACACGGAAACCTCCAAATCCGAGTCTAAGAAAATGAGGGACAATTTTTTGAGCCGTGGCTATTCAGCACGACAACTGAAAACAGCGTATCACCGGGCGATTAATACACCCCGTGAAGATCTCCTTACAAATAAAATCAAAGAGAATACTAAAAAAGAAATAAGATGTATAACTACATATCACAACCAATGGAGAGATATCAATCAAATACTTACCAAACATTGGCACATCTTGCTAAGCGATGAAGACCTCAACCAGGTTCTCAAAGATAGACCTTTAATTGTGTGGAAACGCTCAGGAAACATCAAGGATCATCTGGTACACAGTCATTTCACTCAAAACAAAAACAAAAAAAGCACAACATGGTTAAGCATCAAAGGTTTCTTTAAATGTCATAACTGCAAGGCATGCGACTATATGAAAGAAAGCAAAACATTTACCAACACAGGAGATACAAAGACCTTTATAATTAAAAATGTTATTAACTGCAAAAGCATAGGGATAATCTACCTGATTACATGTTCATGTGGAATGAAGTATGTTGGCAAGACCAAAAGGGAACTAAGAAGAAGAGTGCTGGAACACCTTGGATCAATCAGAAATTTGACAGACACTCCAGTCTCCCGACATGTACGGGAAAAACATGCAGGAAATGTCAACACACTCACATTTCAAGGAATTAACCACATACCCCCTAACATACGCAAGGGTAATTGGGACAAAAAACTGCGGCAGTGTGAAGCCAGATGGATATATCTGCTGCACACTCAATATCCATCTGGCATCAATGAAGGCTTTGTATACACGTCTTTTCTATGATTAGAAAGGACTAATAATATTCTGGACTCCTGTTCAGCCTGTTCACATCGAGTGGAATCTGTTTTAAAACTACAAACAGTACACTTAAAGGTCAGAATGAATTAATCCTATACACTACATTGGATTATTCAGGGTGCAGTACCTAAGCACCACCACTTTCCTATTTCGGCATTAATTAGCGTCCCCAGGTTGCTATGGCAACAATTACGTATATAGGGGCCGACAGGGACGCGGATACGCCCACCCCGGAAGAAGTCGCAGACAGCGACGAAACGTACTGTACGTCGGGTCTTTGCCGACAGCTTCTACACTGTAGCCATACTCAGTGTGATTGTGGAGTTTGCCAATGTGCTGACAGCCTAGCACAAGTTTACTGAATATATACTTAGCGCGAACACTCCAAACTTTGATACGTTTATCTCTATTCTGATACACCCATTTAAAGAGGTGTTTATGCACTGCCACAGGGCAATGCTTTCTGTGCTCTCGCTCCATAGAAATTACATTCGGAACAACTAATCAGTTAGTCCTTCTCCCTTCGCTATATACAAAAAGGGCAGGCTTCCTTCAGCTTACTTTTTACATACCACAGACGCTATGAGCTATGAGCGAGATCCGCATCACTATATATACGCCATCTATTGAATATCTTCTTTGAAAGATAGACTTGCGCTGACACATCAGGGAATACCTGTCCCGTTTTCCCCATGGCACATCGCCCTGGTCGGAAAAGCAGTATACACACTGGATGACGGCGACGCATGTGCACTGGGATTCAGAAAGTGTATTGCGGTTAGAAGGAACCGAAGTTATACTAAACCCAACCGAAAGACACACTGACATATCTGCACATAAATGATTTCTTAAGCGGAAATTGGTACAACACCATTCCCCTCCTATCAACCCTGTTGCGCGATCAGGGATATACAAACTAGGTTTCACTTACCTTGTCTCTCCTCCGCATACTGCACTCATCACCAGGACAGGACTCTCACACAATAAGAATGACGCATGCGCAGTGAGACTATGAGAAAGGAATCATAGTACGCGAAAGAGGAATTGCAGCCATACAATAACATCCATACGATAGAGGGGTGTACCTTGCACTGTACCCAAGTTAAACGGGCCAAACACAGACATGAGGTACTTGCAAAACTTAAACGCAATACCCGGCCAAAGCTACTATTGAATATATATAACTACATAAACACTAGCCACCATGGCCATTGTGATATCTCTTGCAAGGGATTATAGATTTAAAACACCCCTTCCTAACCAAGATCTACCAAAGTTATAACACCATAACTATAATAACCTCAATATCCACTCTGGTAGAGCTACACCTCTAGAGTGGCATTATCTCCACCAGAGGTAATTATGAGAGCAACATGAACAATCACCAATCCTAATATCCAGAATAAGATACACATATAGGACAAAGAGCCTCAAACACTACATCTCTGGCAAACAACACCTAACGAGAACGAAACGATCAACATATCTATTACTGTTTAACCATAAGGATCAACTAGGTGACTACAGTAGAATACATAGACTTACACATGTCTATTTTTAAACATTGCATATGAATGCGAATAAAATTGATTTTAGATACACCTTTTTTTGCTATCTCTGACCGCGTATAACATAAAGGTCCGCAGTGCGCCATAATAGGGATCTCACTGTATCTGGCTATGGATACAGACTATAAAACTGTCTAGCATCTATCTCCCTGGCAGCACGCATATTTCAACAGGAGTTAAGAGCAAGGTCCTCTACACACATTCACTATTTTATACACTTGCATTAAATCTGTAATTATTTTCTTGCCAATCTTTTCAGTGCTTTTTTGTTTGTATTTGTTTTGTTATTGAGCTGCACTATGATCTTTTTTCTTTTGTCTTTTTTGTTTTTGTCTTACATGTCTGTTTGTCTTTCCATGAGACTTCATTGAAGATCCCTCTCAGGACTTCTCTCCATTTATATATAAAAATCAGACTTACCTTGGGAATGATCACAGGTCAGGCCGGTGACTACAGGGGAAGGGGGTCAGTGTGCTGGTGGCTGCAGGGGTGGGGGCAGTGTTCCGGTGGCTGCAGGGGGGCGGTTGGCTGTAGAGGGCCGGTTGTTGCACGGGGGGGGCATTACTGGGGGGGGGGCTGGTGGCTGCGGGAGGGCGGTTGGCTGTAGAGGGCCGGTTGTTGCACGGGGGGGGCATTACTGGGGGGGGGGGGCTGGTGGCTGCGGGAGGGCTGTTGCTGCAGGGGTGTGGCCGGTGACTACGGCGGGTGGCGGTGCTATGAGGGGGCGGCTGGTGGCTGCGGGGGGGGGGCAGTTGGCTGCGGAGGTTTGCGGTGGCTGTGGTGGTGCTGCAGGGGGGCAGTGACTGCGGGGGGTGGCGGTGCTTTGGGGGGGGCTGGTGGCTGTGGGGGGGAGGGGGTGGCAGTTGGCTGCGGGGGGTTCCGGTGGCTGTGGCGGTACTGCAGGGGGGCAGTGACTGCTGGGGGTGGCGGTGCTACGAGGGGGCCTGGTGATTGCGGGGCTGGCGGTGCTGCTTATATAAGAATATGTATATAGGAGTAATGTATATAAGAGTAATGTACTGTAGCAGTAACACAAAGTATTTCTCTTTACCCCTTAAATTCATTAGATATGTAAGAAAGTCTCAGAGTAAAATCCAAACCCGTTCACATCAAAGGCAGATAAACTCAATCCCTTGCCATCTTGGATGGGTGCCCCTACCTTGAACTCAAATTGCGAAGAGAACTTTGGAGCACCAGCAGTACCGGCCGGTACCATGTTATTAATGTGGACTATGGATTTTATACCTGTTGTCTATTGTATATGTTCCACATGTTTTTTTATGATACCAGGCGGGAGTGTTCTGTCCCCTGTATGGGTTTTCTTTGCTTATGACTGCAGTTCCCTTAACCCTAGTTGTTACATTGTAACTCCTTCCTGTCTCAGCCTGTTGCCTAGCAACTTCTTCACTTGCCTCTGATTTGGTATGATCCAGAACCCCTGGCTCTTGGTTTCACCCTGCTCTGTTTCCTGCATGTCAGGTCATAGCCCCTTCCTTTTCAAGCCAGCAGCCATTGTGAGTAGATATCCCTCACTGATTACCCCAGAACAAGCATTGTCTTTTTAGCTTCCTCTAATGCTGCTACCCCCAACTTCCCCTTTTGTTTTATGTTGTACTCCAATAAAATCTACAGAGGCTAAAAGGAAGGACTCTGTGTGCATGGAAAAGGGATGAGTTTAACTGCCTGTTTCAACTCACTAAGCCACAGTGAGCTTGGGACAGAACAGTTTTTGCAATTGAATATTGGTTCTTGTAATGAGGCGAATAACTGTCCCTAGTGCTAACCAGTGACATGTACAGTACATAAGAAAGATATGTTGAAGCTGCAGGGATTTGATGGAAGAAAGAGCTTTATCTTAGTGAGGTGACCAGCAGCATTTCCACATCTATTTCCTAATTCCCCCCAGTGAGGTTTCTCAGGATCTGTATTGTCTGGTCAGGAACTGTCCTGAGGTTGGGTTTTTGTCATGGGCTGTGTCACTGTGGTAGCCCCCGCCATATACACAGTAACAAACACTTATACATAAACTGCTTCCCAGCTGACTAGGAAATGTGTTTGTTCCTCTCCAGGGCGTCTGATCCAGACAGAGAAACCTTTAAATAATCTGATAATGACAGTGGTTCTGCTCTGCTCACTCACCACATCCCCAGAGATCTCTGTTGGTCTATTTCTGGAGATAAGTGAGACAAGTTTTGGGACCCAGATTTCCTGTGGTAACACCAGGAAAGATTATATACAGTACTAGCTGAGAGACCCGGCGTTGCCCGGGATGTAATGTTCCCGCTCCTCTCTCTCTCTTCCCCCCTCTCTCTGTTTGTCCCCCATTCACATCAATCCAGTCTCCCCCCTCCCTCCTTTACAGCTTCATGCAGTGTGTGTGCGCGCGCACGTCAGTGAGTATGACGCAGAAACACAAACACACACAGACTGAGTGACTGACGCACACACAGTCAGTGTGTGCGTGTGTGTGTGCCTCAGTCAGTGTGTGTGTGTGCGTGCGTCTGTCAGTGTGTGTGTGTGTGCGTGCGTGCGTCAGTCAGTGTGTGTGGGGGTGTGTGCGCGCGTGTCAGTCGGTGTGTGTGTGTGTGCGCAGTCAGTGTGTGTGTGTGTCAGTCAGTTAGTGTGCGCGCGCGTCAGTCATTTTGTGTGTCAGTCAGTGTGTGTGTCAGTCAGTGTGTGTGTGTGAGTCAGTGTGTGTGTGTGAGTCAGTGTGTGTGTGTGAGTCAGTGTGTGTGTGTGTGTGTGAGTCTGTGTGTGTGTGTGTGTGTGTGTGTGTGTGTGTGTGTGTGTGTGTGTGTGTGTGTGTGTGTGTGTGTGTGTGTGTGTGTGTGTGTGTCAGTCAGTGTGTGTGTGTGTGTGTCAGTCAGTGTGTGTGTGTGTGTGTGTGTGTGTGTGTGTGTGTGTGTGTGTGTGTGTGTGTGTCAGTGTGTCAGATTGTGTGTGTGTCAGTCAGTGTGTGTGTGTGTGTGTGTGTCAGTCAGTGTGTGTGTGTGTGTGTGTGTGTGTGTGCGCGTCAGTCAGTGTGTGTGTGTGTGTCAGTCAGTGTGTGTGTGTGCGCGTCAGTTTGTGTGCGTGTGTGTGTCAGTCAGTGTGCGTGCGTGTGTCAGTAAGTGTGGGTGTCAGTCAGTGTGTGTGCGTGCGTCAGGGTGTGTGTGCATGTGGCTGTCGGGTTGTGTGCGTGTGGCTGCCAGGGGTTGTGTGCGTGCGTCAGTACGTGTGTCAGTCAGTGTGTGTGTGTGTATACTCGGCGTTGGCCGGAGGCGGGGCGTGAAAGGCAGGGGGAGTGAGCGCCGGGGAGGGGAATGTGATGGGGAGGAGGAGAGGTGTGTGTGTGTATACCCGGCGTTGGCCGGAGGCAGGGGGGGGGGCATCAAAGGCAGGGAGGCGTCAAAGGCAGGGGGGGTGGGCGTCAAAGGTAGGGGGGGCTGTCAAAGGCAGGGTCGTCAAAGGCAGGGGGGGGGTCGTCAAAGGCAGGGGGGGCGTCAAAGGCAGGGGGGGCGTCAAAGGCAGGGGGGGGGTGTCAAAGGCAGGGGGGGGCGTCAAAGGCATGGATTCCTCCCCCTGCATTTCCTCACCTGGCAGCATGCTGCGCTCCTTGGGCTGCCACTGGTTCTCTCCCCCCTCGTGGCCTCCGCCGACTCCCGGTGGCACAAAGCAGGTATTAACTCCCTGCCGCCCTCCTCCTGCTCCTCGGGGATGTTGAGCCATAGAGAGCGTGCTCTGGGAGGTGGGGGGGAAAGAAGTGGGGGGGGGGAGAATTAGGGGGGGGAGAAGTGGGGGGTGGGAAGTGGGGGGGGTGGAAATGGGGGAGCGACACACACGCGACACCTACCTGTACTTCCGGGCGCCGCCATCTTCTCACTCGGCGCCGCGAGGGAGGAAGGGGGTCCTTCCGGGCGCCGCCATCTTAGGCGCCGCGAGGCAGCCTGTCTGTTCCCCCGCCGGGGAGGGAGGTGAGTTGGAGCACCGGCGGGGAGGGAGAGAGGTGAGTTGGAGCGCCGAGGGGGAGAGCTGAGTTGGAGAGAGACCCGGCGTTGCCCGTCAGTTAAATTTCCCGCTCCCTTCTCTCTCCCTCTTTCTCCGTTCTCCCTAGAGGGGAGGGACGAACAGTGGACAGGAGGGGGGGGACGAACAGTGGACAGGAGGGGGGGGACGAACAGTGGACAGGAGGGGGGGGGACGAACAGTGGACAGGAGGGGGGGGACGAACAGTGGACAGGAGGGGGGGGGACGAACAGTGGACAGGAGGGGGGGGACAAAAAAGGGACAGGAGGGGGGACGAACAGTGGACAGGGGGGGGGGACAGTAGACAGGAGGGGGGTACAGACAGTAGACAGGAGGGGGGGACGGACAGTAGACAGGAGGGGGGGATGGACAGTAGACAGAGGGGGGGACGGACAGTAGACAGGAGGGGGGGACAGTGGACAGGAGGGGGGGGGGATGGACAGTGGACAGGAGGGGACGGACGGACAGTGGACAGGAGGGGGGGGACGGACAGTGGACAGGAGGGGGGGACGGACAGTGGACAGGAGGGGTGGGACAGTGGACAGGAGGGGTGGGACAGTGGACAGGAGGGGGGGGACAGTGGACAGGAGGGGGGGGGACAGGAGGGGGGGCAGTGGACAGGAAGGGGGGGCAGTGGACAGGAGGGGGGGCAGTGGACAGGAGGGGGGGGCAGTGGACAGGAGGGGGGGGCAGTGGACAGGAGGGGGGGCAGTGGACAGGAGGGGGGTCAGTGGACAGGAGGGGGGGAAGTGGACAGGAGGGGGGGCAGTGGACAGGAGGGGGGAGCAGTGGACAGGAGGGGGGGCAGTGGACAGGAGGGGGGGCAGTGGACAGGAGGGGGGGCAGTGGACAGGAGAGGGGGGGCAGTGGACAGGAGGGGGGGCAGTGGACAGGAGGGGGGGACAGTGGACAGGAGAGGGGGACAGTGGACAGGAGGGGGGGGAAGTGGACAGGAGGGGGGGCAGTGGACAGGAGGGGGGGCAGTGGACAGGAGGGGGGGCAGTGGACAGGAGGGGGGGGCAGTGGACAGGAGAGGGGGGGCAGTGGACAGGAGAGGGGGGGCAGTGGACAGGAGAGGGGGGGCAGTGGACAGGAGAGGGGGGGCAGTGGACAGGAGAGGGGGGGCAGTGGACAGGAGAGGGGGGGCAGTGGACAGGAGAGGGGGGGCAGTGGACAGGAGAGGGGGGGCAGTGGACAGGAGGGGGGGCCAGTGGACAGGGGGGGGGGCAGTGGACAGGAGGGGGGGCAGTGGACAGGAGGGGGGGCAGTGTCGCACACACTCAGTCACACACAGTCACACACACACACACACACAGTCACAGACACACACACAGACACACGCACACACACACACACACACACACACACACACACGTCTCAGTCCCGTGATGCGTCCTTTCTCAGTTCCGTGCGGCGCCGCAGGTGGGGGGGAGGTGGGGGAGCGACACACGCGACACCTACCTGTACCTCCGGCGCCGCCATCTTCTCACTCGGCGCCGCGAGGGAGGAAGGGGGTCCGCCATCTTAGGCGCCGTGTGGCAGCTTGTTCCCCCGCCGGGGAGGGAGTGGAGCGGGAGGGAGGTGAGTGGAGCGGGAGGGAATGGAGCGGGAGGGAATGGAGCGCGAGGGAATGGAGCGCGAGGGAGGAAGGGGGTCCGCCATCTTACGCGCCGCGTGGCAGCCTGCCTGTTCCCCCGCCGGGGAGGGAATGGAGTGGGAGGGAGCGGAGCGGGAGGGAGTGGAGCGGGAGGGAGTGGTGTGTAGCGGGAGGGAGGTGAGTGGAGCGGGAGGGAGTGGTGTGTAGCGGGAGGGAGGTGAGTGGAGCAGGAGGTGAGTGCGGGAGTGGAGCGGGAGGGAGTGCGGGAGTGGAGCGGGAGGTGAGTGCGGGAGTGGAGCGGGAGGGAGTGGTGTGTAGCGGGAGGGAGTGGTGTGTAGCGGGAGGGAGGTGAGTGGAGCGGGAGGTGAGTGCAGGAGTGGAGCGGGAGGGAGTGGTGTGTAGCGGGAGGGAGTGGTGTGTAGAGGGAGTGGAGCGGGAGGGAGGTGAGTGCGGGAGTGGAGCGGGAGGGAGGTGAGTGCGGGAGTGGAGCGGGAGGTGAGTGTGGGAGTGGAGCGGGAGGTGAGTGTGGGAGTGGAGCGGGAGGGAGGTGAGTGCGGGAGTGGAGCGGCTTCCGGGCGCGTCTTAGGTGGGCGCGTGTCCCCCCGCCGGGGAGGGAGTGGAGCGGGAGGGAGGTGAGCACCGGGGAGGTGAGTGTGAGGGGGGGGAGAGGACAGAGAGAGAGTGTGTGTGTGTTTTTTTTTTTTTTGGACCTTTGGCCCGTCACTCCGCCTCAGGCCAATGAGAGGTGTGGGGGGCGGGCCAAGGGGGTGGTGTGAGTGTGTGAGCCCAATGAGAGGTGTGCGGGGGCGGGCGGGCCAAGGGACCAATGAGATTGCCGCTAGGGACGCAGACATACAGTGCTTTCAGAAATATATAGTAGATGGATGGCAGGTTATATAAAGCAACATCCAGCATGTAGAATATATCCTTCAGAAAGACAAAGGGGAACACAGGGGGGAGCACAGGTTTGAGAGATGGTAGGTGTATATGTTCAATATGAATGGATCAATATACTCCTAGAGATGAATACCAAGGTGATGGTGTGTAAAGTGAAATAATATCAAAAACACTTACACGGCCTTGTGTAAGTACTGTCACGTAAGTGTCTCTTTCCTCTCCTCCTTCTTTCTTCTTCCTTCTTTATTTCTTCTCTCCTTCTTTCAGTTCTGTGCTTCTTCCTCTGCTTTCGTCCGAATGCACGTCCCTTCTATCTCTCAGCAGGGTACAAATTGGACATAAGAACATAAAAACATATAGAAAACAGTCTAAAAGCACTCGGAACTACGGAGCCTGAGGAAGCGCAAACGAGGGCGAAACTCGTAGCTCAAAACCCTAGAGCCTTTTGGATGTTCGCGGCCACTGTCGGGAGTAGGAAGCAGGAACACAGCTCAACGCCCGGACGCGGGCAAAGTCAGCTGAGACCCTAGCTACCTGCGCAAGTTCCCGCAAGGACTGGCCTTTTGTGCTGCATTGGGTTGTGCAAACCGAGTGCTTTTAGACTGTTTTCTATATGTTTTTATGTTCTTATGTCCATTAAAGTATAACCTAGCTCATTTTTTAGTATTTTGTGCGGCCATTTTTTGTGTTTGGCAGCAGCGCTGGATTCCAAGCAGAAGTCTCAAAGACACCAATTCAAAGTGTGAGCTCACACGTGGCCGTGTGAGTATCTTTTTATTATCTTTCCCTTCCCCCACCATTTGGCCTTTTGTGTGGAGGACTAGAGCCCCGTTTGGGAACTCATACGTAGGAGGAGGATAAAGATACCCACCCCAGGACTGCACTCACACTTGCCCGTGTGAGTGCTTGCAGGATTTACTGCATATACTGTTTATAACCATCTGATAAGCACCTGTTGTATCTTTGTATTATCTGCCCCTCAATCTTTATTTGTCTCTTACTCCGAGGGTGACACCACAATTTGTACCCTGCTGAGAGATAGAAGGGACGTGCATTCGGACGAAAGCAGTGGAAGAAGCACAGAACTGAAAGAAGGAGCGAAGAAATAAAGAAGGATGAAGAAAGAAGGAGGAGAGGAAAGAGACACTTACGTGACAGTACTTACACAAGGCCGTGCAAGTGTTTTTGATATTATTTCACTTTACACACCATCACCTTGGTATTCATCTCTAGGAGTATATTGATCCATTCATATTGAACATATACACCTACCATCTCTCAAACCTGTGCTCCCCCCTGTGTTCCCCTTTGTCTTTCTGTACTAATAAGGATCCTGGATAGGTCCTACGGGGGTTTTTGAGTCATAGGAAGAAACTTCGGAAGCAGCAGTGATCCTTAGCCACTATACTGTATAAGGTCGTTACGTTCGTGGATTTATTTGATCTTGTTGTGACATTTTCTAATTGAACCTTTCCCAGAGGGAGCGCCCGGGTACTTCTTTTTTGCTCTAGAATATATCCTTCAACCATATATACTGTAAGTCACACGACTGTGGTTTGAAATATTGTGTTCTGTGCGGTTTCCTGTTACATCCCCAGCAGATGAATGTGACGCTCAGATCCTGTCTGGGATTTACACTGTTCTGTTTGACTTTGAGACCTTGTGGTTTTTGTCCTGTGTTCTCGCTTCTCCTTCTCACTGTGTCTCTCGCACAGTAATATGTCCCCGTGTCCTCAGGCCTCATATCGGTCACTTGCAGGTAGATTTCATTCTTGGAGTTGTCCCTTGTGATTATCAGCCGGCTGCGCAGAGACTGGGAGTAGTGGGTGCTCCCACCGGTTTCTATTTGTGCCAACCACTCCAGGCCTCTCCCGAGGGGCTGACGGACCCAGTGCCACCAGGAACCGCTCAGAGAAGTGGACACTTTACAGGACAGCTGGAGGCTCTGGGAAGGTTTCAGCACTCCGGGGCCGGACTCTGTCAGGGTCACCTGTGACAGGACACCTGAAGGAAACAAGAAGGTAACAGCTGATTTATACAGGACTCAGTCACACAGAGCATCAGTATATACAGAGATCATAAATACTCCCTTACATGAGGAGGTGACCAGGAGTAAGAATAACAGTATCAGTGATTCCATATTTTATACAGTGCAGTTATATTCATGTGATGCAGACTTCAGCTTGAGAACTGACCCAGGGAGAGAAGAATAACTGAAGTATTTAAACAGGAAGCCTGGGACTTTCTTTACATATGAGATGCAAATCAGCCCCCGGGGATATTTATATCACTGAAAAGAAGACACAGATGCACACCCCACATTTATCCCCCTTCTCACACAGCACACTCACCCTCTTCTTTAACCATAATCACAGCATACACCCCCTGTAATAAGGTGAGGCTGACACAGAGGTGTTCAGAGTAGAAATGGTGTATTATGAGCGCAGCACCAATAGAGTAAAATATCCAGCTTTATTCTGTGTGCGCAGAACAAAACAATCAACAATATATTCTTCCCTTGGTCAAGACAGGGGAATCTTATTCAGGGTGTTATATTTATACATTTCTGTCACACTGCATCATTCTTACTTTCTAGTATTCTCTGCACATGCTCCCATACCTCCTTCTCCTGTAACTGTATCTTCTTTGTTTAATGTTACCTGCTGCTGTGCCTAGCTGTGTGGGATATATGGGATAAGTCTCTCTGTCCTGTCTTGTATCAGGAGCTTCAAGGTTAGTTAAACAGTGGATTTGCGCTTGCATACTGCATTGGAATATTAACCCATTCCTTGCTGGTTTTACTAGCCAAATATTAATACAAAACAGGCTTTCTTCTTATAAACAAATACAGTATTTTCTTCTTACCCAAAATCCTCTTAGGGTACAGTCCAGGGGTTTCAGGTTTAACACGCTCCTTCTCTTACTTACACCACATACTTTCATCCACCCCAAAGAAATCACTAACCTCCCTCCCCCCACACAAAGACATCACACCACCCTATACACACACCATCACACACATAGCCACCACACACACAACACACATCCATACAACCCACCAATCACACACCATACACACAAAGCCCTCTCTCCTTCCCTCTTACCTCCCGCCTTCGCACACACCTCGCACGTCAGCAGTTCAGCGGGCACATCTGGCGCTGTCTGGAGATGGAGAGGCGGCTTCTCTCTCCTCTGTGCCGGGCTGAGAGAGGAGGATCGCAGTCTCTGTCTCCTGGCAGGGCGGGAGGTTCCCCCTGTGCAGCCAGCTGAGATTTCCCCCGGGGGCTGCGGGACCCTGTGATGAAACCCTGCGGTAGCGCTATGAAAAAGTAATGTATATAAGAGTAATGTATATACAGTAAGAGTAATGTATATAAGAGTAATGTAGCAGTAACACAAAGTATTTCTCTTTACCTCTTAAATTCATTAGATATGTAAGAATGTCTCACAGTAAAATCCAAACTTGTTCACATCAAAGGCAGATAAACTCCCTGACCTGGAGACGTTTTGGGATCTTCAATACAAAAAGTCTTGAGAACTAAGCGGCTTCTGCACACAATATTACATCACATGTATAGTTATTACATACTTTCCTAATGCTGCTGATGTAGGTGAGAGGAAAAAACAATGGTGTAGCTCTATAGCAGGATAGGGGGGAAGGATGTGGGATGAGAGCTTTAAAGAAGAAGATTAACTGCATAAATTTAAATATTTATTAAATGTGTTTGTAGTGAGTGTCTGGATTATTATTTACAAATGTGTGATTACCAAATTGGAGTTTGACTTTTTATATTCTGAGTTTCCAAAGGTCCCGGTTTTCTACCATCTGCCGAAGACGCATAAGTCCAAAATAAATCCGCCTGGACGCCCGATTATTTCGGGAATCCAATCGCTGACTGCAAACCTCTCACAGTACGTAGACTTTTTCCTTCAGGTATATGTAGGTAGGTTGCCATCCCATTTGAAGGATACTTCATCCGTCCTGCAGACCTTTCAGGACTTTGAGTGGAAGAGCACGTACAGGTGGCTATCCTGTGACGTACAGGCTCTTTACACTCATATTCCACATGATAAGGGACTGCAGGCGGTGAAATCCTTCTTGGAAACGGATATATCATTGCACCATCTAAATACAGAATTCATATTGAAATCCATCGAGTTCATATTAACTCATTACTATTTCATGTTCCTCTCTGAATTCTTCCTGCAGGTTTGCGGAACTGCTTTGGGGATGCGCTTTGCGCCCAGTTTCGCAAACCTGTACATGGGAGAATGGGAATCACAGAGAGTATGGACTAATAACCCATTCAGGCAAAATATCATTGTCTGGCGTCGTTATATTGAGGACATTCTCTGTGTCTGGGAGGGGGATGATTCTACTATAAGTTTGTTCCTCTCATACCTGAATGACAATGAGAAAAACCTTGTCTTTACACGTTACAGATATAAAAACAATTGATTTTTTTAGATCTGAGGTTGACTGAACATAAAACCGCGCTCCTCCCTATAGAAGTTTGCTGCAGGTAAAAAGATCGTCCTTAACATATAGAAAAACAAAAAGAACGATTCCTGCGCTCCTACCAATTGGGCTAAAATAAAATAATATTCTCATGAAAAAGGATATTTTGTTAAACCCTTTGGCCAAAGCATTTGTAAGCCTGCATGCCACGTCACGGCATACCCATTTAATGCAGGTACCTACACTATATATATATATATATATATATATATATATATATATATATATAATGTGTGTGTGTAATAGTTGTCCCATGGACTGGTGAAAAAAGTGTAAAAGCCTTGAAGGGGTTAAATAAAGCATGAGCTTATTGGGTGCTGCAATTAAAATCTGGCTAAAGCCAGTATCATACTTACCTTTACTACGGAGGTAAACTGGGTGCACAAATTCCCAGGTGTGAATATAATAAAACTTACACATATATATCTCTTTGTCAGCCTTACACATTCACCCACCATTCAATGGAGGGTGATGTCCAGACTGACACTGGGGTGTAATATACCTGAACTAATTGGAAAATTGGTAGGGGCTCAGTAACTGCTATGTAAAGCAGATGAGCCAATAAACCTACCCCTATGACGTTTCAGAGATACTATATTTAAAATTCCCTATGGGAGTATGCAGCAAGGTTGACTGTGATGGATCATGGGAAATGGGAAAATCTCCACTAATGTTTTCTTCAAAGAAGTAGATGCCAATAATCTACTAATGGTCTCTAGTAACCACAAAAGATCGTGGATTACAAACATTCCAAGAGGCCAATTCATAAGGATCAAAAAGAACTGTAGCAGTGAGAAGGATTTCGAGGAACAGGCCCATCAACTTCTAAATAAATTTATCGCGAGAGGGTACTCTAAAAATGGTCTACTTAAAGATCTTGAAACAGTCAGGATTATGGAGAGGCAGTCCATGCTTGTTCCCAGAGTTAGGGAGACTGCAAGGGACCTCTGTAGTTCTACAGAGGTACCCTTTTTCACTACCTTTAACTCTGTGAACAATAAGATAGAACAGATTGTCAAAAAAACATTGGGGGATTTTGTGTAATGATCCGGTTTAGGTGACCACATCACTGACATTCCAAAATTCATCTATAGGAGAGCCAAGAATCTTAACCATTCACTTGCCCCTAGTGATGTTGGAAAAAAACCGTATCATATAGACACCAAATTATGCTCATAGTAAACCCCATGGAAACTTCAGTTGTGGGAAATGTTCAGTGTGCAAATATTTGCACACTGAGACGAAAACATTTAGGTCGTATTCTACTGATGAGAGCTTTGCTGATGAAAATTGTATTAATTGCAACTCTACCCACTTAGTGTACCTGATTAATTGCGCCTGTGGCCTTCAATATGTAGGCCGTACTAAAAGATGCCTAAACGTGCGAATTCAGGAGCACATTAGAAATATTAAAAGTGGGTATGAGAAACACAGTTTATCGCGCCATTTCGCGTCACATCACAATAAGGACCCCTCTACATTAATGTTTAAGGGAATTAAAACTGTACCTAGGGAGGGGAGAGGGGGAGATAGGAGAGACTCTTGTTTCTATCAGGAGACATTCTGGATTTACAACCTTAATTCACTCTCTCATAAAGGGTTAAATGAAGATATAGACATCTGGTCCCTTTACTAAATGGTACTATCTTCTGGGGTTCTCCTTCATATAGATCCTTTACCATCTTTTCCTCTTTGATATTAGTCCATAAATTATGACTCTGTTATTAGTAAAATGTATCTCTAATTGTGGTATCTTTTTCTTTCAGCATCTGTTGATTTTTATGTGTTCATTTTTGTGTGTATTTTTTTATGCATACTTTTATGTGTATTTTTTAATATTTTTTTTATTCTATTGATTAAATGTAGGAATGTTTACTATGCATGCAGCTGTTTGACATTTCCCTGCAAGTCTGTTGATTGGCTGGGCAATTTGAGTCATTGGCCTATCAGTTTGGAATGATGGGTATTTATTTCATACCTATACCCTGGTTATTCATTCCCTGAAGAAGTAGCGCTCTGCTACGAAACATGTTGGATGAATTCCAAATAGCTGCACACTAGCTATACAGGCATACCCCGCATTAACGTACGCAATGGGACCAGAGCATGTATGTAACGCGAAAATGTACTTAAATTGAAGCACGACCGTTTCCCCACTTATTGATGCATGTACTGTACTGCAATCGTTATGTACGTGCATAACTGATGTAAATAATGCATCTGTAACAGGCTCTATAGTCTCCCCGCTTGCGCACAGCTTCAGTACAGGTAGGGAGCCGGTATTGCTGTTCAGGACGTGCTGACAGGCGCATGCGTGAGCTGCCGTTTGCCTATTGGGCGATATGTACTTACTCGCGAGTGTACTTAAAGTGAGTGTACTTAAAGCGGGGTATGCCTGTATCTGTCTTTACTCCTATCTCTGAGTTTGCCATTTGCCACTTGCTCCTATCTACTGTGCATGACCGAATCTACATCCAGTCTCTGTGGAGAAGATTGCGCGAGAGCTGTGTCATCATTGCGTGACCAAGTGCCTGAGTCACGTGATCGGAAGTGTCGGTAGCGTCGCATGGAGCGAGGAACACGGAGAGCATGCTGAACTCCACAGTGGATGTATACCAGCTCCCCTTACCCCTACTGCTATACTAAGGACACCCCTTATTGTGGTTAGACCTAAGGGAGGTCTGTGGACTTGGGATTATCGGACGATGTCACTGCTGCTGTATAGGAAGTGACCTGCTGTGAGTCTGATCTGCGAGCCTCAGTTCCAGCGTGCGGTAACCCACACCATGCTTCGTTGATTGCTTGTAATTTCTTGCTTGATGTACGCAGAACTTACATTTTTAATATATATTTTATAGTACTTCACTATTAGCGTTGTGCACTGTTTTTTGTTTCAGTGTGTAGTGAGTGTCTGGATTATTATTTTTCCACTGGGTCAGAATAGGATTTTTCAATGGCAAATTTTGAAGTTTAGAAATCAGACTTTATTTTCTGGGTCCAGTTTGTGTTTATTCCCTCAGTTTCTCACTCACTTTGTACTGTAAGTTATAGTTCTGTTAGCCGTGCTGGGGCCGGAGAAATGAATATTCATTGCAGATTGTGATTCCTTCTAGTGACAAACAGTTCTTTGCAGATCAAATTACACAGTATGGAGCTTTCCAAACCTTATATGCTTGGGGGTTATAAATGGCTACTTTTAGATGAGACTGGTCAGTAATCCTAATATACATCCATGGGTAATGTTCGTGTTAGTGCAGTGAAGCATTATAACCTGAGAAGGATCTCACAAAATCACAGACGACTACACAAACTCTGTTCTAATCTGCCCAAGATCACAGAGAGTTAATGAGGGAATTATACTGGTGGCCGTGTGCTTCAGTCCCCATTCTCAGTCCCTGTGTATAGTGCCACGGAGGGACTTAGTTATGTCAAAGTGACACTCAATATTCCTGCTAATTGTTCTTCTCAGAACAGTAACATTGTCTCAATCTCTGTATAATATAACTTTAATATCACAGTATTCCCATTAACATATCAATCAACATCAGGCACCAAAAACATAGATTGTAAGCTCCACGGGGCAGGGACCTGTGCCTGAAAACATGTATCTGTAAAGTGATACGTAAAACTAGCAGCGCTATACAAGAACATGCTATTATTATTATTATTGTATTTTTAAGCGCCTGATTAAACATGTTTATTTTCAAGTCACTATAATGTGAGAGTTGAAATGGCTCTTGGCTCCATTTTTGAAGTCCCCTCCCCCTCACATGTTCCCCCTGGTGGATGGTGGGTATATTTAGCAGACAGGGATCACTGCTTTTCTATCTTGAAAAGCTCCATGGGGGGAATGAAACATTGATGGATTGCTTGTAGTTCTGTAAATACATTTGAATAACTTTCTTCACAAGTCCACTGGAGACCGGATTTCTATTTTTGAATTGTACCGTATAACTGTTCATACATCACGGCCTTCTTGAGAATAATAGGCCAGGCAAGGGTAGGGATACCGGAACCTGGCTGATCGTGACCACGTGGCGGGCGACGCTTGGCGTCGTAGTGCCCACTTCTGGACACTGGCAGGACGGTCGGGACATGTTCCCTTTTGATCTTTGACTGTCTTAAATTTAGATTGGGCACACCAAACGTATCTGTTTGCCTGACGTGCCTCTAGCAGCACTATTGGCTGTCGGACCCCACTTGTCAAGCAGCCCCTGGGGCTGCTGGGACTTGTAGTCTCATGCGGATCCTCCTGTAGTGGCTGCTGCACTTTGTAGTCTCTGCGCATGCGAAAGGTCAACACTGCACATGTGCTGGACTCAAAATGGTGGCCCCCACTAGCCGGGTGTGCCGCGGAGCTCCCGGCGACCCGATCACCACTCCAGCCCCCACCGCAGCGCTTTCTTGCCGGGTCTCTGCCTTCTCGCACCTATTCCGAGTCCGCCTGTAGTGCTGGCGGCTCGGCAGTAGGCTCCTCCCAGTCACGCACGCGCAGTGAAGGTACGGGGCAAGGGGGACCTGGCTACATCATTATGCAGTTTGGGATATTATACTAATCGGATTTCTTTTTAAGTCGCAATAATGTGAGAGTTGAAGGGATATTCAGTATTTACATTGTTGTTTGCCTTCAAGACAGTGCTTGGTCGTTGTGACAGACAATAGCCGCCTTTTTGGACGACTTCGCTGTTGGTGCCTTCCCCGTCAGTAGAAACTAGGCTTATTTATCAGCTCGTATAATACCACACAATAGTGCGAGAAGTAAATTGGCCAGACATTGCTGTTTTTACTGAAGTTTGACAATACTGGTCTGGTCTGTCACTCTTTCATACGCATATTTTAATTTTAACTGTTCATGCAATGTCTTTTATACATAATGTATAACCCTATTCCCTTAATAATGCCGGCCTGCACAACTTGTAAGTGAGACGAGCCACACTGCTCCAAGGAAAACAGATTCGGGCCGCACAGGGGGAACATAACCCCGCAATACATATTAAAAACCCCAATAGATATTAAAAAAAACAATACATATAATCCCTCCCCAATACATATTTAAAAAAAAACAATACATATAAAAAAATCTCCAATTCATATTAAACCCCGCCAAATGCATAGAAAACCTCGCTGTCACGGGAGACCAGGTATTTACACATTTATAACCGGGATCATATCACTGAGCAAAGCCAATCAGTAAAATAAATTGTAATTTATTCTGTAGAAACAGGCAAACACACATTGAATTACAATAGGCAGAAGAAAATACAATTACTGGGGATCTGGGGTTGACAAATTGACTTTCCTAGTTGAAATAAAGTATTTAAAATAGTCCAGAGAGAGTGAAAACTGTAACTGTGTTTTTTCCCTACTAGCCATATCTCTGACACTCAATAAATAAACTTATTTTAATAAAAACCTGCTCAGTCTTATCTTAATAAAACCCTCTCAGTTTTATAAATGACTGTAGCATCCCTGAACCCCTATACCAGAGTTTGGGTGACCTGGACAGGAACTGGGCAGCCCCTCCTGTTATATAAGGGACCCCTTGACTGTTTCAGGTACTCTTTTCCTCCCTGTGCCTCTTTATACCTTTTCTGGTCTTTGCTGAAGCAGGACCTCCTAGTGGTGAGTCACAAGAATGCTCTTCATGGTAGAGTTTTAACCGGAGCACTGCGCTTCAATGTAGCCGGGAATCTAACCTGAATCCTGGGTACATTTTTGGGGTCTCCAGTAACTTTGGCACTAAATAGACGCAATCTGAATGAAGTTTCTCCGTCAAACCTACCCTGAAACTCATAGCCTAGAAATCTCCTGGTCCCAGCACCCCAGGAAAGGCGAAACACAGACAAATCTTTATTGTCGCATAATTTGCACAGCAATGCATGCACAATACACGGGTCCAAGAGCTAACACTCTAGGACCCCTAAAACACAGTTTAGGGGCAACCAAATGGACTTAACCTTTATTATAAAGCCTGGTTACCCCCTAACTGTTACACCTTCACCCTCAAGATGAAGGGTTTTGTGGCAGCCACCTCTTCTGGTGGTCCCACACACCCGGAGACTTTTGAGGTTTTTGGCTCACTTGAGATGTCCTGTCTGGAGAGTCCAATGGAGACAGCCTGCTGCATGTATTGGGTTGGATAGGGAAGTCACCCTCCTGTAACACAAGACTCCAGCATAGCAACTTGCCCGTTTCCCCGACATCCTTTGTAGCCACATCTGAGGACTGTGCAGGTTCTTCAGCACCCCAACTATGGCCAGACACGTTTTCTCTACAGTGGCATATGCCACTTTCCTGGGCAGAAGTTTGCTGCTCAGATACACCCTGGGATGTCCCTCCCCCCCCTTTCTTGCTCACCTGAGTACAGCACTGAGAACATAGTCAGATGCATTGGTCTGTATCAGGAATGTTTTGCTGTAGGCGGGTACAGCCAGCATGGGTGCACTAGCCAGGGGTGTCTCCAGTGCCTGAAACGCTGTTTCACAGAAGCAGACCAGGCTGCCAGAACTGAGGGTCGCTTTTGGGTCAAGTCAGTCAAGGGTTTGGCCACGGCGCTGTACAGGGGAACAACCTTCTTGTAGTACCCTGCAGTGCCTGAAAACCCCCATAACCTGACTTTTGGTCCTAGGGACCAGCCATGGCCCTATTGCCTTCTCCCTCTCTGGTTCTGATATCAGGTGCCCTCCACCCACTCTGTGCCCCAGGTACAGTACCTCTGCCATACACACTACACACTTTGTAGGCTTTAGTGTCTGCCCTGCCTCCCTGATCCTCTGCAGCTATAGAAACAAATGTAAGCCCACGACTTACTAACTCTAGCAATGTTATCCAAGTATGCTCTTGCAAACCTTTGCATCCCTTCCAGTACCCTACTGACCAGGCGTTGGACGGTAACCAGGACGTTCCTCAGCCCAAATGGCATCACCAAAAATGCATAGAGACCACTGGGAATGATAAATGCTGACTTCTCCCTTGCCTCCTGGGTCAGTGGGATTTGCCAACACCCTTTGGACAAACTCCTGGTTGTCAGATAACTTGCCTCTGCGAGCTCATTAACCAGCTCCTCCATGCGGGACATGGGATCAGTATCTGACACCATCTGAGCATTGAGCTGCCGGTAGTCCACACAGAACCAGGTAGTTCCGCCCTTCTCAGGTACCAGGACTACCGGACAAGCATTAACCAGCTCCTCCATGCGGGACATGGGATCAGTATCTGACACCATCTGAGCATTGAGCTGCCGGTAGTCCACACAGAACCAGGTAGTTCCGCCCTTCTCAGGTACCAGGACTACCGGACAAGCCCAAGGGCTCTGAGAGAGTACAATTACCCCTAGAGCCAGCATCGCTTCCACTTCCCTCTCTATACTCCCTTTTACTTCTGCTGATACACGATAGGCATGCTTACAAAGAGGTCTCTGATCACCAGTCTCCACTGGATGATCTGGGATATGTGTTCTTCCCAGCTTACCCGGGAACAGAACCCTATGCTGCTCTTGTATAACCTTTGCTTGCACACGCTGCTGCGCACTGAGCCTGGACCCTATCCCTACCTTCTCCACTGTGCCCCCCTGCCTAGATTCCCCTAGGAGGTCAGGCAGAGCATTGCTCGCCGGGTCCCCCATTAGTGGGCTACAAATAGCCAGCACTGATGCCATACTCTGTGTAAAATACTCCTTAAACATGTTAACATGATAAGCCCTATTTCTCTCTGTCTCACTATCTTCCTGTACAATGTAGTTGCACTCATTCATCTTCCTGATAAACGGGTACGGTCCAGACCAGGGCACTAGGGCAACCTACTCTAGTGAAAATAGCTCGCAATGCTTCTGCTCCTGCCCTAGCAGTAATAGTGGCAGGTGCCACAGCCTCAGGGTCCTGGGTAGAAAAATCTAACCCCTGGGTATGCACACTTTCCAGACAAAAAACTGGGGATCATGAGGGGTCCAACTATGTCTATAGCTACCCCCGGAAAAGGTTCCCCAATTACCTGTAATGGGTTCAGGGTTGCCTTCACATGATCACCCACCTTACATACCTGCTGGCAGGCATCCCTGGCGAGGCAGAACTCTGCCACAGCCCCTGATGCCCCCAGCCAGTAGTAACGCTGCAACAGCTGGGCTCTCATCTGAGAGACCCCCTGATGCCCCGCTAGTGGTATGGAGTGGGCTACTTGTAACAACTATTGCCTATACTCCCTCGTTACCACTAACTATGGTTCTTTCCCCTCAAGCCAAGCAGCAGAAGTTTTGCAGACCTCTGCTGAATGGATCCAACAATATTGGTCAAGTGTCCGTTTGAGGTCTGCAAAACTTCTGCTGCTTGGCTTGAGGGAAAAGAACCATAGTAGTTCCTGTTATTTGCCCTCATACAGAGGCAGTGAATCCAGAAGAGGGCGTATCATATCCTGGCCAATCCTGTAAGACCAGGAATTAACCCCGAGGCAAAGCGGCTTACCAGGACACTGAGGGGAAAGGTACCGACTGAAACGGCACCCGTGGGGAGGCTCAGCAGTAACTGCCAAGCAGCAGAAGTTTTGCAGACCTCAGACACTTGCCCAATATTGTTGGACCCATTCAGCAGCCCGGTGGACTCCCTTAAGGTAATCACAGCCCTCATCTGTTCCTGCCACCAGCGGTCACAGGAGGAGAGAGTCGATAAGACTTTTTCGTCAGGCTTATATATACTTTATAATTTTTATTTCTATTTTTCATAGATATTTAATTTTTGTGCAATCTCATCTTGTTTATTCTTCATCTCCCAGCTGTCACACTCTCATGGCTCTGTGGGAGGTTTGATTACCACTATTGTATTCTGTGTATTTTAATATCCAGAGTGACATATAAAGTATTTTCATTTGAATCTTGCGTCCTTCACTTTCTTCTTTTCCAAACCCTGTCTGAACCTGGAGGTACTGGCTCTCTATACCAGAGCCCACGGTGACATAAGAACTGGCCTGACCCACTGCATGAGTTAGCCTCAGACGCCTGGAGCGTTATGCTCTCCAAGCTGGGATCAACCTCCCCCTTTACCCTAAACTGTGTCTCTAATTCCTGCCACCCACCATTAGTCTCAAAGTCAGGGGGAATAGGAACATGTAAAGTAGAAGGTAAGTCCGCACACCATTGCAACTCAGTCTGGCTTACCTGCCTGGTCTCCTCAGAGACCCCTAGAACTGTTGGGTCCAATTGCAGGAGGATGGCGAGATCTTCAGGTGTAACTCCTGATCTCTGACTCCTGGTAATCGCTGCAACAGGAGCCAGTTCTGTAACATGCCCCAGGTCATTGTCAAGGAGGACCTTAGCATCTAACCCAGGCAATACCCCCACCTCCCTCATGCAACGCCCGGCACCCCAATCAAAAAAGACCCGGGCAGCCTGTATGCACTGCAATTCACCATCTGGCATGAGCATCTGCAGCCCCCCGGGGAGCAGATCCTCTGGTCTCACCATAAAAAGTTGGACCAGAGTAACAGTGACACTGGAGTCAAGCAAGCTAGCTGCTTGGCAAGCTCCAATGGTCACTTGGCACAACTGCGCCTGCTGGACATCGCTGGATGGCACCTTGACTGGTGCAAACTGATGTCCCTCCTTCTCTGCTGCTAGTCCACTGGGGGCAAGTGCAGATCTCTCCGTGGAAGTCCCTCTCTGGGCTGGTTCGACGGCTATACTTGGCTCCTCTGTGTGTGCCAGTCGCACACGGGTGACCGGCCTCGCAGCTGGAGAACATTGCCCCTGATGGGGTACACTGGACCTTGCACGGTCCTGACAGACTGGCTTTTACCAATCTTTTGGGACTGAGAGCACCTCCTCTCCTGGATAACCTCTGCAAACTCGGGTGCACTTCCAATTGCTGCAGACTTTAAAATCCATTGAGGTGTGCTCTTGGCAGCCCTCTGTTCCCAAAGGGCAGGAAGTGCGGAAATTCTGCGTGTAGAGAGACCACTAGCCTCTTGGGTTACTGTGGCTGCACTCCCTATAACTGGCCCCCCATCAATGTCCATGTTGGTGCCCGCCCCCTCCCCTTGTCCCTCCACTACCACCAAGGCTGAAATGACCTCCTTCACCCTGGCTGGACTAGTGGGCTCTGCAACTGCAGATACATTTTTGGTTGCCCTGGCTAGTGTGGCCATGTTCTGGGCAACCTCCTCTCCCCAGGAGGCAAGGAGTGTGACAAGTCCAGGTGTGGAGAGTCCATTAGCAACTGGGGCTGGGGCTACCCCTTCTTCACACCCTGCAACCAATTCTTCAACAATAGCCATGTTGATGCCCGCTCCCTCCACATGTCCTTGCGTCTCCCTCAGGGCGCGAATACCCTCCTGCGCCCTGGGTAGACTGGGGCTCACTGCAGCTGCAGCTGAGGATGTCCCCTCCTCTGGCGATGCCATGCTTGCTTCCTGTGATTCCCATTTCTCCCGGAGCATAGTCTTTGCTCCTCTGTCCGTCGGTAACCAGCAGCTCTCACACCAGGCAACATATCTGGTTCGGTACCTGACTTCTGATTAAACTAAGTGACACTGAGAACCTGCACTTTCTCTGCTTTGTAAAACATGTGTTCACCTTTGTTTTTGAGAGCTTGCAATATTCGAGATTCTCACTATGTTGTAAAACCCCACCGGATTTTAAAACATAGGCTTAATGATCCCACATGCTGCCACCAGTAAATAAGCCTGTCATGGGAGACCAGGTACTTACACATTTATAACCGGGATCATATCACTGAGCAAAGCCAATAAGTGAAATAAATTTTAATTTATTCTGTAGAAACAGGCAAACACACATTGAATTACAATAGGCAGAAGAAAATACAATTACTGGGGTTCTGGGGTTGACAAACTGACTTTCCTAGTTGAAAGAAAGTCTTTAAAACAGTCCAGTGCTGAAGTGAGGACTTAGAAAATATTCCAGTTTAAAAAGTCCTGCAGCCTTTTTCCTTTCAATCTCCGCAAAGGCGTCTCTGGGTCCAGCCCGACCCATTCTTGCCCTTATGGCCAATTGGATTTCTGGAATCACTTGGAAACACATAGAACCACATCGGAACACATAGAACATAAAAGAGAGAACAACAAAAGAGAGACTTCTGGGATGGCGACTAGGTATCTTATACACATTGGGACAGACAGTCCCACAGCTTGTCCTCCAACCCGTGGCATGGGAATATGAATCTCCAACCACTCACACATTTTGCCAGGTTTGTGAAAGCTGGCACCTTTGGCTTCAGAACAGTGAGAGAACATGTGCACAAACCGCCATCTTGCCTACTCACTATGCAAACTACCCCCCCCTCAGGCTCAATGCCTTTAAGTCTGGGAAAATTGACAACTTGCCAGGATGACCTGTGTTTCATCACAGGTTTTGGGACACTTAATGCTAAAGACCCGCTGCACACGCCGGCGCGTCCGCCTTGCGTCCTGGTGGCGCGTGCATAGCACTGCAGTCTTTAGGGAGCCGTTTTTATGCACGGGGATGTGGCCAAAATGGGTCGGGTGGGCGGAACAATGACGAGGGAGGCGCGGCCACGATGCACATTTTCTGATCCATGTGTGTCCGTTCGTGTGTGTATCTGTGTGTGTGTCCATGTGTGTGTGTGAATCCAGCATTGCGGGCTGAGCATGGTTGAGGAAGGATCCACCCCCCGCCGCCGATCTCCCCTCCTCATTGGCTCCCTGCCACACCATGTGACGCATCGCCGCTGCAGAGACCGTAAGCCGCATGTCCAGTCACAAAGAATGTCCACAAAGTAATGGAAGCACTAACGCGGCTCACTCATGTAAATAGCCACCTGTTATATTTACACCTATATTCACATTATTATTATGGGGGAAATAATAACTGACTGGTGGCTGTTTACATGAATGAGCCACGTTAGTGCTTCCATTACTTTGTGGACATTTGTTGTGACTGCGCATGCGGCTTACGGTCTCTGCAGTGCTGTGAAAAACAGCTGATTTGGGAATCATCGGATTCAGCTGCGCTCGAGCTGCTGCGAGCGCGTACTGGCTCGCACATGCTCTGTTTCACGCTAAACCCATATGTATCTGCCTTATGATTGGTGTTTGGTTTTGATGCCATAGTGATGCCACCAGGCACACTCTCCTTCTCCCTACTTTCTCAGGATTTCAAAAGGTTAACTGTGAGTACCTTGCAGGCAAACTATTCGTGCTATTTGGGATAGCCAGTTGCCTCTTGTTCTATTTTATATAATAGTAGAGAGAGAAGGAAGTGCGTATATGTATACCTTTTTGGCTATTTATAATTGACCTTACTACAAGCTCTTCAATGCTCAAAGTTCACAACTACATGTTGTCATTGAGCTCCGATATATTTCTCCAGGACCGACATCAGCCCTGGATATATACTCCCAGTAGCAAATGAACAATGGAGCAACCCTAGGTGACTGGAAACAACCAGACCAAAGCTAATCCCTATACAGTATGTGTAGAAATCAAAACGTAAGGGGTAAAGCCGCCTTGCAAGGGTTAGCTGTTGTTCCCAACTAGCCTTAGGTGTAAATCCCCATGTAAAGTGTGAATACAAATACTAGTAATAATCTGAGCACTGCAGAGATCAACAGCTAGGATCCAAGCTACAATGAGCAATGGAGGTGATATTTACTTTGTGGACATCCTGCTTTTCCCTCGGGACCTTTTCTATTCTGTGCTACTGGGATATTAATACTCCGCAGCTCCATACGGTGAGTGCAGCGTTTGAGGAGAGGAGGAGGTGGTGTAGCATATGGATCTCTCCTATGAACTCCGCTGATGGCTGTTAGTCCCTCCGTTCTGGGCTCCGTCTGCGTCTCTCTAGCACCATGTGTGCGACGCGATGGCGACTGGAACACCCACAAACAGCTGACACTGCCCGGCTTCCCTGATGTAATAACATTGCGCCGTCTAAGCGGCGCAGCCCATGAAGACTGTATAATGCTCTCCAACACAGCATGCTACCATGCACATGCGCAATAGAATAGAGAAGGTCCCGAGAGAAAAGCAGGAGCAGAGCTACTCAAACACTGGCGTAGACAGGATTCAAAATAAAAAAGTACATGTATTTGGTTTTTAGCTAATAAACTTTTTTATTTTGTATCCTGTCTACGCCAGTGTTTGAGTAGCTGTGCTCCTGCTTTTCCCTCGGGACCTTTTCTATTCTGTGCTACTGGGATATTAATACTCTGTTGAGGGTGGGCAATATTTCCCTTTTTTGCATTTGTGACCGGCCGGTCATTGGTCTCTCTTGGGACATTGTCCTAGGAGTCCTAGGAGGAAAATTTGATGACAAAATCCACAAATTTAAGGCATTAAAAAAATGTCGGGGATACAGAAAAAGGGGGAGCACAGGTAGAGGAATAATGTAGTGATGTGTGATATATATAAAACCTCTGATAAAAAACTCTAATACAAGACTCTAATAAAAGATGGTGGGAATAATAAAAAAATGTAGACACACTTACACGGCCTTGTGTAAATGCTTTCACATCAAGGTATCTTTATGGTCTTCTTTCTTTTTTTCTTTTTCTCCTCTTTCCTCTGCCTCTGTAGTGGTGATTTTCTTTCTTCTCTGGTCCAGGTATATTGTTAAGTTCCTTCAGTCGTCACCCTGAAGGTAAACAAATAAACACATGTATAAACAATATTGCTAATGACAATGATATACAATGCCCAACTGTGATCTAACACAGCAATAAAATGCAGTCACTCACACGGCCAGGTGTGAGTGCAATCTGTGGGGAAGGTATCTTTTCTTTGTAACACGTGTGATGGTTGTATCCAATATTTAATGAATACGTGGATGGTGAATAGTGATGGGTGATGGTAAATAAATATATATATATATATATAAAGGATGATACTCACACGGCCCCGTGTGAATAAGCACACATAGGGGTGTCTTTAAATGATGGTGATGATAGGTGATAATAAGTATAAAAATAGATACTCACACGGCCTTGTGTGAGAAAACACACATAAGGGTATCTCTGGGGGCTTCAACGTTGATATCCCAGCAGGGGGAGAAATGCTAGACTCTCTTCCCTATTAAGGTATTAAGACAAAGTATAGTCCTGAATGAGCAAAACCTATACTTTATTTGACATAAAAATAGAACATGAACTGTAAAAAAACAAATAAAAACAAATAAAATGATGCAGCCAGTCTGTAGGATGATGTAATGCAGGGATCGAAGCACGCAGCTAGTTGACTCCGCGTCCGGATATACTGCTGCCTTGCTCCGTTGCCTGCTCCTTGACGGTGGCTGGGATAGTCCAAAAACACTAACAGAAAAGAGCAACGCGTTTCGCCACTTTGCGGGCTTCCTCAGGCTCCGTAGGTTCTGTAATATACTCTTATTTCTATGTGTAGTACGCTCCCTGTATTGGCTCTTGGTACCTGTATATTGCACATATTTCTAAGCAGCTTCCATTTTTTATAATATACTCTTATTTTTATATGTATTTAGCCCCTCTTCCCGGGGCCAATCAAAGATTGCCCCCCCCCCCCTCTGTACTAGGGTCTGGCTACGTGTGTAGGTGTGGTGCATACCTGCTGGCAACAGAAGGGCCTGAGACTCCCGCGATGGTATGGGGGATGACAGGACCAGGTTACTGGGGTGAGTGCCTCCGTCTCATTTAATGGTGCAACGCCTCCATCTCTGGTAAGCCCCAGGAACATAGGGTGGAATCCTTCCAGAGAGTCCCCACTCAGGGACAAGAGATTCCAGTCTCACACAGTCTTTACTTAAAAGTAGCAGCAGCTCTTTATTCAGTGCAGCACAGCAGAATAGCAGCAGGAACACAGACAGGTACAGTTGTTCTCTCTCCTCCAAACTGCTCTCCTTCAGGATGGTCTCTTGGTTCCCTGCCACCCCCCCCCCCCCAGGTCAATGGCACTAAGGGTGGGGCTAGCTCTTCCCTCACCCCCTAAACAGGGTGAGAGGTATTGTCCACCTATAGCTCACTATCTCACTAGGCCCTACTCCTCAGGAACCTAGCTCTAACTACTCCCACACTGTGCTGACAGTACAGTCAGACACTCTAACACTAACAGAAGAGAACTAAATAGGCTGTGCACTGCCCTTTATGACTTTGGCAGGCCCCTCCCCTGTGTCTCTTGTCTTAGACACAGAGTCAGGTGGCCTACCTCCACCACTCAGAGCAGTGCTTGGAGTGGGCGAAACCCATGACAACTACTGGCAGCCTGCCCTTACCAGGGCTTATACCAGAAGGAGGAAAGACATATAGCCCAATTTCTTACCAGGGCTACACTCTCCCTCAGGTGGAATCCAATGGTCCCCACTTGGACCTAATTTTGCAGTACCATCCTGCAGGCGAACAATATGTGGATACAAACACAAGTTAATCAGTGTATATACAGCAGACTGTCCCACCCAGATGGTGAATCAATAACAGGGGTACCTCCCAACATGGAGAACCCAACTAATAGTCATGGTGCGGGTCAGGTTTTCTGCCCTCCCTCCCATTGTGGTCTATAACCTTAATGTAATAGGGCTGTACCGACCCATACTCTGGCCTATACACCACACTATTCATGTAAATTCTTCGCCCAGTACTCCATGCTCTTATGACATCGCATACTTTATCCTCATTGTAATAGGCGGCCCTACTGAACTTAGTCCGTAGGTACTCCATCACAGCTTCTCCAGGTATCTCTCTGCTCCTCTATCTCCTGCATAATTGGCTCAGGCACATAGGGGAATTCATAGCCATGGGATTGCCTGTACCTGGCCACTATGGTCCTGTCTGCTCTACTTAGCTTTGTTAACCTTCGGTCTCCTGCCCTTCTCTGTAGTACCCAAAACTGAGGCTCCTCTGGGGCAACATCATCATACAAAACGGCGGGGCCTTTGGGAATTATTATCTTCTGCTCAATTTCCATATACCTTTTTTCTAGCTCGTCAGCAACCTCCTAGGGAAAAAAGGTGCCTACAGCCCACCAATGGTCAACTATACTGTTTTTGATAAGCAGGAACCGAGTACGGTCCATACCCTTGTGGTACCCTGTGAACATCGGTACCCACCACTTATCTTGGTGCTTGTATCCGGATACCACCCTCATATGTGTGTCAGATTCCATCTGTGAGGACACCTGACGTCACGGCCTCAGTAGAGGGTGAGCCTTTGTGTCCACCTCATATCACATGGGTGCAGATTGTGGGATTCATTTTATGTACTACCGGACTGACGGGACCTGCTTCTGCAGCTGTCTGGGACCCTTGGGCCCTACCTCTAGGTACAGGAGAAAATGCAACAGGGTTAGACACACGTATCACACTTGAATATGGTATCTCCACATCAGACCCTTCATCACTGAGTTCCCAATCCCTCCAATCCTTGGAATATTTGGGCGTCTTGTTCAGCTTATCCCCGCTAGGACCTGGTGACACGACACGTGACGGGGCAGTGGCCGGGGCAATGGCGCTAGGGGTGGTGGCCATGGGATCAGCAATGTCCTGCAAAGTGTCTGAGTCGGGCAATGCCACGACCGGTGAGAATCTTATGACTTGCCCTTTCCGCCGTGCTTCGGGCTCTTCTTGTGGCGACTTGGGCCTTGAGGGTCTCGAGCGCTGCCTTCATGGCCGCTCTCCTCTTTGAAGAAAACAAAGCTTCCGTGCCTCTGCACCAGGGGGACCCGGAAGTGACGTCATCGCTAGTGGCCGCGGAATCTCCATCCGCTCCGTGGTCTCGCACCGGAAGTGCGTCGAGGACCGGAAGGGGCGGTGGTGGCCCATCCGACTCGCAGGCGGGCAGGTAGGCCTCAAGCCTTTCTCTTTCTGCAGGTTCCGTCTTAGCCTGGCGGGAGTAAGGAGGTGGGGGTGTCTCCATACCGCTCCGCTGCCGGCTGATGCTTGTAGGTTCCTCTGGAGCCGTCTCAGATCCCATCTCCGCCGCACTGGGAGTCGACCCGGCCGGGGGACTTCTACGCGGCTCAGGCCGCACCAGCGCTCGCCGTCGGGGGATCTCCGGACTCGTCTGCTCCTTCTCACCGGTAAGTGGAACGCCATCTTTATTACAGCTGGGGTGGTTCGCCGGTAGGCACATTGCCACCGATGATAGGCCATCTCCTTCCTCCGAAGATGACTTTAAGGTTCCTCCGCTTGGGAGTCACCTGGATCGCTTGCGGCACCGCCAGTGGATAGTGGTACGAAATGGTCCCGCTCCGGTACCTCCACTGCGGTCGCGCTCTCCTCTGCCGGGACATCTCGCGTTGGCTGGGCCTCGGTTCCCACCTCAGGGGTGACATAGGGAACCAGGACAGCCTTCTCCTTCTCCTCCGCCACCTCCGTAAGAGTTCCTGGAGAGGCACCCCGCGGTATCTTGATCATAGGCCATGGCTCGACAGGCCACAAATAGAATGTGCCACATTGAGGGCATCGTGCTGTCGTACTCGGGGCCGCTCCGGGTGTCCTGCAATGTACACACAAGCACCGGAGATATTCTTGCCCGTCAACCTCCACAACCAGAAAGCCTCCTGGAAACTGATAGGTAGTCACATGCAAATCAGCCATCTTTTGCGCGGGGGTTGAGTAGTTCAGCTCTTTAGATCCTTCTCCTTCAATAGTCAAGCTGAAGTGCAGTTCCTCGCTCTCACTTCCTGTCCTTCCTTTCTCTGGAGATGACAACTCTGATTGGCTCTTGTCGTGCCCCCTCCCACTGGTGGAAACAAGAGGAGGGGCACTCTCTCGCTCTGCGTGACGTGGCTTTGTCTGTCGGCCAGTCACTGCACAGGTGGGGGTGCTTTCGGCTTTTGCGCCGCTCTGCTGGGGATCTGTGTTTGGCGCCAAATCCCTGCACATCTCTCGCCACATATTTCGCACAGTCTCTTTGCACACAGCATGTGCGCGCTCCAGGCTCGGCGAGAACTTCCATTTTGGATCGGCTGCATCTCATGTGGTATTGAATGACGCTGTTGTTGCCATTTTAACCTCCTCCATGCCCTGCAGAGCACACGTATCTCCGGCCGCCATCTTTAATGAGCCCTTTAAGCCCACAATAGCGCTACTCTCAGTGTCTACTGTGCAACACGTTCCTAGACACTGACTGTTCTCGCCGATGCTCTCTGAATGCGCTCTGGTGCTTTAACCCACAAATATGACGTATGGCATACCCCAGGCTAGGCAGAACTCCTTCTTAGTACACCGCACTCGCTGTTGTTCCTACAAGTACTCTGTGGTGTGTTTTCTAGGTGCTGTCTATGGTACTAGGCATCTCCTAAGTACTGAGCATCTCCTACTGTTGGCCACTCATAGTGCGGGTCCTAGGCCATGGTCCCTGGACTAGTTAACAGGCTAACCCCCCCAGTTGCCTCACACTATCTGCCTCAAGGGACTAGAACAGCTATAGCCATGCACCCAAATTTACAACATCCTCTTAGGGCACCCAGGGCATACTGTGCGAGAGTCCACGCTCCCCTGACTACCCCTGATGTGCAACTGCGCCCTACTTTCTGCAGCACTTGCGTGGAAGGTTTACTTAGCGCTTCCAGCTCTGCTTTGCTGAAAACCTGTCCTTATATCTCTCAGCAGCGCATCCAATGTAGCCCCTCTTCCCGGGGGCCAATCGCAGATTCCCCCCCCCCCCCCTCTGTACTAGGGTCTGGCTATGTGTGTACGTGTGGTGCATACCTGCTGGCAACTGGAGGGCCTGAGACTCCCGCGATGGTATGGGGGATGACAGGACCAGGTTAATGGGGTGAGTGCCTCCATCTCATTTAATGGTGCAACGCCTTCATCTCTGGTAAGCCCCAGGAACACAGGGTGGAATCCTTCCAGAGAGTCCCCACTCAGGGATGAGAGATTCCAGTCTCACACAGTCTTTACTAAAGTAGCAGCAGCTCTTTATTCAGTGCAGCACAGCAGAATAGCAGCAGGAACACAGACAGGTACAGTTGGTTTCTCTCCTCCAAACTGCTCTCCTTCAGGATGGTCTATTGGTTCCCTGCCACCACCCCAGGTCAAGGGCACTAAGGGTGGGGATAGCTCTTCCCTCACCCCTAAAAAGGGTGAGAGGTATTGGTCCACCTATAGCTCACTATCTCACTAGGCCCTACTCCTCAGGAACCTAGCTCTATCTACTCCCACACTGTGCTGACAGTACAGTCAGACACTCTAACACTAACAGAAGAGAACTAAATAGGCTGTGCACTTCCCTTTATGATTTTGGCAGGTCCCTCCCCTGTGTCTCTTGCCTTTGACACAAAGTCAGGTGGCCTACCTCCACCACTCAGAGCAGTGCTTGAAGTGGGGGAAACCCATGATAACTACTGGCAGCCTGCCCTTACCAGGGCTTATACCAGTAGGAGGAAAGACATACTGCACCGACACACTTTATTCGAGCAAATACCCAGTATGTACCTGGCAGATACCTGGAATGCGCCGCTCCTCACCTCTGACAAGCCCCGTTGCATTTGCCTTCCCAGCCTGGGTTCATGCCTGGCTGACGGGCGGCTGATCTGTTAAATGATAATGATTAGGATTTAATAGGCTGCAATGCTTCGCGTGTCTACCAGATGGCATAAATTCATGAATTGTAATGCAGTATATATATATATACTGTGCAGTATTGCAGCCAGCGGGAATAAAATGCTTCAATCCCTGCCTGGAAAATAACCCAATGCACTCGGGCAGAAAACAGTCACAAACCTCAATACACCCGGGTATACCCGAATTCGTGGGACTAGCCGAGCTCGAATAAAGTGTGTCGCCAGTGTATAGCCCAATTTCTTACCAGGTCTACATGTATTACCCTCCTTGTCTTTGGTTAGTACCGGTAAACTGCACTCTTAAGACATTCCCTTTTCTGTGATACATTTGTTGCAGTTTATACCCGGTTTGGCAGACTTAGATCTAATCAGTACGGCTTTGCTGCCCTCTAGTGGTTAGAGGGTGTTATTGTTGCTGAATGTTTATGTGTGAACGGTCTGTTAGATCTTGTCACTGTGATACCAAATTCTAGCACAGTAATATGTGGCAGTGTCTCCAGACTCAGTGCCTGATAGTGCCATGTAGACCTCGTGTTTTGAAGTGTCCCTGTTCACGGTGAGTCTGGTCCTTAGAGATTCTGATAGATATGTGTCCCCGTTATAATAAATGCTTCCCACCCACTCCAGTCCCTTCCCTGGCTGCTGTCTGACCCAGCCCACGCCATACATGTTGGTGCTGTCAGTGATTGAGGCTCCGGACACTTTGCAGGTCAGTCTCATGGATGTTGAGGGTCTCACAAGTCCAGGACCGGACTCCTCCAATCTAATCTGGGAAAAGGCGCCTAGGAATAATAACACAAACTATTACTTGCCCGGATACAAAATACTGATCCAGATAAAGAATAATAACTGGGAGATATTCCTTACATGGCAGGATCAATAAGAGGAGGAAATATTCATACAATGAATCCATGTTACTTTCTGTGTAAAGTGACACAAAGTCCCCTCTTTTCAGCTTCTCCTCTGCGGGACGGGGAGATCTCTGTGCCCCAAGAAGAGGTGTCCCAGCATTTAAACAGGATGTGGGGTGTTACACTTTGCATATTCACCTCATTATAGAGCTCAGAGTTATAAGAGCAGAGAGAACCTTCTCATTAAACAGACGCCACACAATGTACTTCATTCCGCTCTCACTGGGTATTAATGCTTCAATGTTATATGTGCACAGGTAGGATTGATACTCCCTCAACATGATGAATGGGGAATTTACCGATGTAGTCCTTGGGTCAGTCATACTCTTCTCACGAAATCCACGTCCCTGTTTTTTTTCCATTTGTGCTCATTTGTGCACACGTTTGCTCGTGGTATCAGCAAGGAGAATTAATGGACAATCTGGATTAACAAAGTGGCATCCTTGCGTCTGAATGGGACTCGCGCTGTGTGAATCCTACCGGATGCCCCTGCAGGGCCGCCAACAGAAATCGTGGGTCCCAGGACAAACATTTTAAGCAGCACCCCCCCCGTGTCGGCGGTATTGCGAGCCGCCCTCCCATTTCACACCTCATGAGCCCCTCTCTTTCCTCCCCCTTCCCATGGATTTCTCTCCTTTCCATCTCACCCCCTCTCACTCTCCTGCCTCGCATGTATTTCTCTCCCCTGCATCTGACTCTTACCTCTTTTCCACACACACCACCGCTCTTCTCTCCCTCCGTCAATTACCCCACATTCACTGATTTCCCCTCCCCTACAAGATACATACCAAAAAACTTCCCACCCCAATGCGAAAATCTTCCCACCCCCAAATACATACAAAAAATCCACCTACCCAATACATATAAATAAAAAAACAATACACATAACCCCCCATACATACAAGCGCGCACACAGACATACCATATAAAAAAACAACCCTCCCAAATACATATAAAAAAATTCCCCCAAGCCCCCAATACATATAAAAATTCCCCTAAGTCCCCAATACATATAAAAATTCCCCTAAGCCCCCAATTCATATAAAAATTCCCCCAAGCCCCCAATTCATACTATTCATGGTCCCAAGACTCAACAAAGTATCCGGACGTTCCTCCTTCTCCTTCCGTGCACCCCAAAACTGGAACAACCTACCAGAGACTCTCATATCCACCACCAGCTTAAGTTCTTTCAAATCTAAGGCTGTCTCACACTTTAATCTGGTCTGTAACTGTTTCATACGCTCATAATATATATTTTCTTTAACTGTGCACGCAATGTCTTGTATATAATGTATACCTTGTTCATTTATGTAACTGTCTGGGGAGCCGCCTGGCTGGGGAGGGCACTGTGGTAAAGGATCCTAGTAGGGCCTGGCACTGAGTGGTGGGGAAGGATGCCGGGCGGTAGGTCCTGGATGGGGGAGCCAAAGGGATGCCAGTAGGGGCCTGGGGACGGTGGGGAGGAGGGGTGGCTGAGGAGCATGGCTGGGGAGAGCGCAGGTGAAGTCCGCCCGCCCGGCCTCTACTGCAGTGGGAGCTGAAGCCGAGGGGATGCCGGTAGGGGCCTGAGGATGGTGGAGGGGCTTGGGACGATGAAGGGAGGGGGACTGAGGAGTGTGGCTGGGGAGAGCGTGGGTGAAAGCCCGCCTGGGCCCCTACTGCAGGGGGAGCCGAGGGAATGCCAGTAGGGGCCTGGAGATGGTGGGGCGGAGGACGTGGGGCTGGGGAGAGCGCGGGTATTTCTGGCCTGGGGACGGTGGGGAGGAGGGGTGGCTGAGGAGCATGGCTGGGGAGAGCGCAGGTGAAGTCCGCCCGCCAGGCCTCTACTGCAGTGGGAGCTGAAGCCGAGGGGATGCCGGTAGGGGCCTGAGGATGGTGGAGGGGCTTGGGACGATGAAGGGAGGGGGACTGAGGAGTGTGGCTGGGGAGAGCGTGGGTGAAAGCCCGCTTGGGCCCCTACTGCAGGGGGAGCCGAGGGAATGCCAGTAGGGGCCTGGAGATGGTGGGGCGGAGGACGTGGGGCTGGGGAGAGCGCGGGTGAAGCCCACCCCCTTCTGCAGGGGGAGCTGAGGCTGAGAGGATGCCGGTAGGGGCCTGGGGACACTGGGGTGGGGCCTGGGGATGGTGGGAGGGGCTGAGGAGCATGGCTGGGGATAGTGCAAGTTAAGGCCCACCCTCCCAGCCCCCTACAGCAGGGGGAGCTGAGGGGATGACGGTGGTGGGGGGGTGCGCTGGGGAGGGGAGAGGCTGAGAGCGTGGCTGGGGACTCAGGGAGAATGCGGGTTAAGGCCCGGCCGGCCGGGCGGGCCCTACGGCAGGGGGAGCAAAAATGACGGCCATTTTTTTCAGACACTTTTTTTTTTTCTTGGGCAAAGGTTTTTATTTATTTTGATAACACAGTATTGAACCAGGGAGGCTCCGGTGCTGAATCACATTAATTTCAGGTCAGGGGACCCCCTGATTCCTGAGACACAGGCCCTGTTTTGGAGTGCCGGAATCTCCGATAAGAAAAAGCAACACAGGGCACTGCGGATTTTCTAATCTGTTTAATAAGCCCAAAAGTTGTGCGACATTTCGAACCTACATAGGTCTTTCTCAAGTGGTAAGCCACTTACTACTTGAGAAAGACATATGTAGGTCAAAACGTTGCACAGTTTTTGGGCTTATTAACCAGATTAGAAAATCTGCAGTGCCCTGTGTTGCTTCTTCTTATCAAGTACACTGGATTACCTACAAGCTATTCCTGATCATTGGAGCACCGTAATTGTATCTTTGTATTTCTGGTCTGCAGCCGGTATCTCTATTTACATTGACTTACCGGTATCCCCGCCATGTTTAAATTCTCTCATGTCACGGCCCACGTGACCAGGAGATTGAAACAATGCAGAGATACCGGCACCCCATAACGGGCCTGTAACTTGGGAAGCAAGGGGTCCCGAGGCTGAAATTAATGCTCCGGAGACCCCCTGCTTCAATACTGTGTTATCAAAATAAAATAAAAGCAGCTTCATTACCTTAGCGACTAGCCGATAAGGCAAAGAAGGAGTTAAGACAGAGTACCTGGTTTATTGTATGTAGAGGGGGTGGGTGAAGAGAGTAGTGTCCCCAGGGTGGGTGGTTAGGCCTAACCACTCACCCTAGGGATACTACTCTCTTCATCCACCCCCTCTACCCCCAATAAACATTACAATACAATACAAACACCAATACATTGAATAACCTCCCTACCCATCCCCCCTCCCCAAACACATACAGTAATGGGCAGAAACCTTATTATTCAGATCTGTATAATAGCACCTTTACCCATTAAAAATAAAACATAACCAAAACATTACCCAGCCAGCATATAGTAAATTAAAGTTGTACCTACCCTTGCCAATATGAAGGTTGTTCTCCTCCTCCTTGTCTTCCTCTGCGTCCTCCTATTCTTCAGTGAGCACCAACAGTAAAATAAAAAAAAACTAACTACTGGCCACTAATCCCTTAATCACCTTAGCGGTTATTAACCACAATGGTAATTAAGAGGTTAACACCCCCTCCCTCTACCCATCCGGGAGGCCTAACCACCCTCTCTGGGACAACTACCCCCACCCACTCTACCCATTGATTGTCACAGTGGTAAACCATGCCCATAATATGGGCATAGTTTGCCACAATGGCAATGAATGGACCAGCTACAAATACATTTTAAAAAGCACTTAATAAAATATATTACATTTCAATGTGTGTTTGCTGTCTTTCCAGAATAATCTTTAGTTTATTGAACAACTGTGTCCTGTCTAGTGATAGTGATCCAGGTGTGAAAAGTTCTAGTCTCCCATGACAGGCTATTTTGTGGTGTTAGAGGTGGGATCACTTGGCCCAGCTCTGAAACTCTTGCGGGACTTTCAGTTCTGAATCGTTCTTGATTTCAAGACCGCAGGGCAGTAGTTCCAAAACATACGGTACATAGTCCAGTGTACCTCTCCATTCACATTGACCTTTTGTATAGTCGACCTGATTCAGAATGTCCAGAAAAGCTGGATGTTTCCGTTACGGGATCCGGGCCGAGTTTATTGTAACGAGTGTTCCCCAAAAACAGGACAGGACCACGAGGCAGAGGTGGGATTAGTAAATACCGACCAGAAGCCAAGAGGACATGTCCAGTGTGTAGGTTCGTTCTCGTGTAGCTAGGTCAAGGTAGCAGAAGTTGAGTAGTAGGTATAATCTCTGTGGTCGAGGGTAGGAGACTGGAGGGTAGTAGAGGTCACGTAGCCAAGGTCATATCAAAGCCTAGGTCAAGGCCACAGTTAAAGAAGCGGGTCCTGACCCGCTCAGGTGCCGGTGACCAAAGCACCCAAAGCAGCTGACCATCCCAAGTCCACCAAGATGTAGAGGAACAAGTCGAGCATTGGAGGTGCCTCAGCCAAGCCAGTGGAGTTTGTCCACGAGCAACGGTGTTATCAGTGTAACCGGCAGGGCCATCTGTGGGTGGACTGCCCCAACCTACCCCAATCCAGTAACCCCAATCTGGGGAAATGATCACAAGCAGCAAGGCTGATCAACTACATGGGGTTGGCCCCAACAGTGGAGCAAATGGAAACCATACAGCAGTTGCAGCAGCTGACCCAGCCAGCAGTCCCAGCAGCAGCAGTCAGGGGTGCAGAAGCGAATTCGGTGGGACATCAAGTTGCCAACGATATCTGCCAAACATATCTACGCCCGGTGACCATAGGTAATATGGCAGGCAGCCGGCCTGATGTACACCAGTGCTACGGTAACTCTGGTGCGACCTGATATGTTCAGCCCAGAGAACCTGCTCCCAGGGATGGGGATGCAGGTGATGTGTGAGGTGTTCCTCGATTGGGGCACTGGTAGAGGAGTCCGGGATGTCGACATTTCCCCAGACAGTGTGACTGAGGGCGACCGATGGAAGATGAGCCAGAAGTTCAGTGAAGTGGTGGGATCGGACCCTGATCTGGAGGGCATGAGACTTCTGGCGGCCAAGTCTGACTCTGAGATCGCGTCTGACCGGTTCCTGTAGCACCGTGGGCTCTTATACTGGGAGCAAGCCCTGTGTGATCTGGTCATACCATGGACAGGTAGATGAAAACTAGTAGTTTCCTGTGTGTAGAGGAAACAGTTGTTGCAGCTAGCCTATGCAATCCCACTGGCAGGGCATCAGGGGGTCACTCGTACCAGAGCCCAGCTCCTGGCCCGGGGCATCACAGGAGGTTTTGGTGTTCTGCCGCACCTGTGATGTCTTCCAGCAAGTAGGCAAGCCGGGTGACCATGCGGAGGCCCCACTGAGACTGCTTCCAGTGATCGACAAAGCCTTTCCAGCACATTGCTGTCGACATCGTGGGTCCCCTTATGATCCCTGGTCACACTGGGAAATGTTACATCCTCACGTTGGCCGATTTCACCACCCGGTATCCTGTGGCTGTAACGCTGTCCTCGATTTAAGTGCATAAGGGGGCAGAGACCCTGATTGAGATTTTTACTAGGGTAGGTTTCCAGAGGAAGATCCTAACCGATCAGGGGGCACAGTTCGTGTCCGAACTGCTCAAGTGTTTCTGGGCTACGTGCAGGGTCAAATCTCTCTGCACAGCCCCGTACCATCCCCAAACGAACGGATTATGTAAGCCGTTCAATAGGACCTTGAAGCAAATGCTGCGAGCATTTGTGGAAGCCGAAGGGGGAGACTGGGAAGCTCGCTTGCAGCACCTGCTATTCATGTATAGAGAGGTGCCGCAGGAGTCTACAGGCTTTTCCCCCTTCGAGCTTCTGTATGGGTGCCATGTCCGGGGACCGCATGATCTGTTCCGAGAAGGCTGGGAGGGAGAGACTTCACATACCGATGCCTCGGTGCTATAGTATGTGGTTGGGTTGATGCCCCAAAACCGTGTATAATAGCAGCTTCTGTGAAGCTCATTTGGCCTGTATAAAATGTATTGGGCAAAAATAAGAGGAATTACCTCAATGAGGGTGTCACGATGACACCAACTTTTATCAACACATTTATATTTCTGGGTACTTGATTGAACAGAACAAGTTGCAAAATAAATTGTGATTTATTTCCTTAATAGACAAACACACGACATCTGCAGAGTACACTTGAAAACAACACTTACTGGAATAAGGGAATGAAAGAAATTGTCCTTTGAAACAAAATAAATTGTCCTCTGCTTGCAAGCGCAAGAAATGCAGCCTTGGTTTTAAAAGTCCTGTGGTTATGTGGTTATTAACCCCTTCTATCCTGGACTGGTTGCTGCTGTACTGGAACAAAGTCTTGCATCTTTACATCATGGATTAAAATTCAGGAATCACCCTCGGGATACTTGGGAAGCCACAGTTATAGATTGCCCAAAGCTATCTTTAAAATGTGGATCCAATCCCCTCGTGGGAACAAAAAAAGCCACGAACAGCCAAGTTACCCACAGTTCATAAGACCGGTCAAAAGGGCTGTCCGGTGGACAGGGCGCATGGGTCAGCTTGACGCCCATGCCACTTAGCATACCTGGGCTACACCCATAACTTGGTGCCACTGTGTCTGGTTTCTGACTCAAAGGTGTCACCAGTCTGACATCTGCTGTGCATCAGTATGCCAGCATTGTATACATTATGGGTCTCTGGGTCTTTTCATAATTGACACTCTTTTAGACAGGGGGACTCTAAATCTGTGAGAGCCTATTGAGGCTCTGTCATAAATATAACTACAGCTCTTTGAGGCTTGGTCATAAAAACAGCCCCAGCTCATTCACCCATATCACAGCTGGATGTCCAAGTAATTCCTGCTTGGACTTACAAAAAAATACCTCCTGCCTTACATTTAAGATCTGCTATCATGTGTCGGTTAGAGGGTATGGCAAGCAATGCATCTTGTCTTTTACCCTCGCAGACAGGGAATGGCCTGCAAATGGGGAATAAAAATGGCGGGAACAGGGTAACAACAGTAATGCATGGCAAATCAGGTATTAACCCTTTCCTCCCCGTCACAGAAGGGTGCTACAATAGCCTGGACGAAGTGAATAAAGCAGGAGACATGGTGTTAATAACCCTTGATGAATGGGATATTCGAAGACCAAGAGCTGAACTGTGGCTGCGGCTGCTGCCGGCCAATGTATGCAGTAAATCACAAATGGAAGGGATAAGCTGTCAGCCATAACAAGCCAGTAGTCACCCAATGGGAACTAGCAGCAATTTCTGGCACCAGAATAATCTCCTAGTGAAAGATAACTGATCCGGTATCTGTGCAGCAAATCTTCAGCGGCCAAACAAATAATTGGTTACCCATGAACCCGCAGGTCCCGAAATCCTGGCATGCTTCATTCATGTGTTGGAGACAGAGTAGATTAAAAAGATAAAAAGGGAGCACAGCAATAGAGGGGAACTGGAGGCAAATTGAAGCAAAAAAACACAAAAAGTTTGAGGCATGTAGCCTAAAAAGTAAAAAATAAAAAGGAAACCTCTAACACCTTCCTCGCTGCAATACACACAGTTTTCTCCCCCTTCCAGAGATCACACAGTGACTCTTTTCTGAAAGAGGTGACACACTTTTTAGATGAAATGGGTAAAAAAGGAGCTTTGCGATAGAGGAGAGGAGAACTGGAGGCAAATTTAAGCAAAAAAACTAAAGTTTGAAACATGTATCCTAAAAAGTTAAAAAAAGAAAACCTCTAACACGTTTCTCGCCGCAATGGCGCTTTGTCAAAGAGTAGTTTCTTGAGTCAAACAGGTGTCTCTTTATAGGCACTCCCCCACCGGGACACACATCAAGCTGTATTCCCAGGTAACAGTATCCCAGGGAAACAAAATCCTCCGGAGTACACTGGAAAGCTGACAGTCTAACAGTGTCAGGGATAAACCCACAACAAAGACACTAATAGAAAAACAAAATGATTATTGGTCATTGTGACGGTAGGGGTAGCTGGCATCACAAAATAAAGTTGAAGCCCAGCTAGCTACCCCTAAAACCGTTCAGTTGTTCAGTTGCAGTGCTCCTTGTTTTAATCCCCTCTTTTTCTCTGCTTTGGACTCTACAGACGGGATGCACGCCAGGATGAAAATATGAAAGCTGTCCGTGAGGCTTCAATAATGTGAACAATAATTTTTTTTGAACAGCAACAAAATATAACAATTACACGGTTGTACTAATTATACTTCCTTATAAGGTTTGTACTTATTACAGGCCTAACAAAACAATACAATACAGTTCATATTATCTAACAATACATTGATATAAAACAGATGTGTGTGTGTATATATATATATATGAAAAAAAGAAGAGAGAGCGCACGCCCCTTAGCGTAAAATTCTACATTTAATGGTATAAAAGGAAGGAGGGGGGGAGGGGGAGGGGGAGGAAATGCACTCACAAGGGTAAAAAAATTCAGGCAATTTGTGAATTATATCACCACCATCCGGTTGCTCTGCATTAATAGTGTAATGCCTGTATGCCAGCTGACCTGGCCAGTCCCCAGTACTGAGGTGGGTAAGGTTATAACACGCACCCACTGCAGTGAGGGCATGCCCGGAGTGTGGTAATGCGTTGCCAGGCCTGTTGAGAAAGGGTTAACGTATACTTGCAACGTGTAGGATGCCAGAGTTCGGGTAGTTATGCCCGTGTGCCAGAGTTCAGGGGTATTAGAGAGCAGCGTGGTGGTGTCCGTAAGCCAGTGTTCAAGGATTGGAAAAGGCAGCTTAGTAGTATCCGTAAGCAAGGGTCAAGGGCAGGAGAAAGCAGAGTAGTCCAATTCAAAGCAGAGTTCAACCAGGGAGATCCAAAGGGAAGCAGGGACAGGAACCAGCGCTGAAACAAACAGGAGAGCCAAGCATAGAGACTGCACACACAGGGGTCACAAGAAGCTATGCAGAGCAATGAGCAAGAGGACAGACAGGGATTATAAATGAGGGAGCACCAATGGGAAGGAGAGGAGGAGCAGAGAGTTGAGTGAGAGGTTTCAGGGATAGGTCAGACAAAGCAGGGGAGGAGACAGGAGAATCACACAGGGATATGGCTTGTAAGGCATGGGAGGCGGAGCTAGAGTTCTGGGAAGGTGTATATCTGGAGCATGTGCGCGCGCCCACTGTAAGGGTCTGATGCGCGTGCACCGTGTGCGCCAGGGAACGCGAAGAGCATCGCGCCGCGGGGGCGCTCACCAAGGGAGGCGAGAGAGCAGGAGAGGTGGAGGAAGAAGGTAATATGGAGGCTGGTGGAATAGAGAGACGCCGCGGAGGGGATCAGGTGCTTGCGGATGCGTACGCACCTTGCGGGGAACGCACGTGAAACCTGAACGCGCGTCCGGGTGCACCGCAGAGGAACGGGTGCAGGAGGAAGAAGGGGCAGATAGATGTGAAATGGAGGGAAGGAGGTTAGAGGCAGTGGGAGCAGAGGTGACGGGGACACATTGGGAAGCACAAGTCCCCTGGTCCGTCACAAATAGTCCACAATTCGAAGCTCCCTCAAGGCTTTATATACAGATTTACAAGTGCACAAGAATTGTGATCATTTTTACCTCCTCTGAGATCTACCTCCTTCTCCACTCTTTTCTCCTTCGCTCCTGGAATGTTTATCCAGGTGAGGATAGAGTATCTACTTCAAAAGACAGTTTATGATTCCTATATCAAAAGCATTCCTGTAAGCAATTCTCTAGGGTAACAAAAGACAATTGGATTATGTTTTGGCACATTAATCCACGTTAAGCACTTCCATATTAAGTATTTTGCCCTTCTTAAAGTGCTTAAGGTAAATAATTTGCAGTGTGTGTTATCAAACAGCTTGACATTTTCAGGATAGATGTGGGCAGTATACAGCACATCATTTGCCAAGTTTTAATTTCATGGGTTTATGTTTTGACACTTTAATTCACATTAAGCACTTTTATATTAAGCATTTTCCACTTCCACAAAGTGCTTAATGTACATAATTTGCAGTGCATGTTATGAAAAGCCATGCCATTTTCAGGATAGCTTGGGGGAGTGCAAAGCATGTACTGTGCAAAGTTTGAAGGCAATTGCTGTATGTTTTGGCACATTTATCCACATTAAGCTTTTTTCACATTAAGAATTTTAGACACTCCCTGGATTTTCATTAAAAATCCTATTGTCCCAAAAGTCTTCTGAAAATCATTCACCACAACGGTTTGTAGCTTCACCTGTTTGGATGGCTTTGGCAATAGCAGAAGAGGGCAGTGGAGAAGGATGGCGATGGCAGCAGAGGTCGGTCACAATCTCTGCTGTCTGCCACAAGGATGAACCCAACCCCCCTCCCCCCTCCTGCCCCCTCCATCCTCCCCCCCTCCCCCCTCTCCCCCCCTCTCCCCACCCCAACCCATGCTCCACATGCAGGGACATTTAATGGAATGGCATGAGGAGAGTGAATGGGAGGGACGGAAAGAAAGAATGGCTGGAGGGACGGGAATGGAGGGAAATGGGGGGAGGGAGAGAAAGATAATGGGGGAAATGTACATATGAGAGAAAGGGGGAGAGAGAGAAAGGTGACATTGAGGGAGAGAAGAGAGGGAGGGATGATAGGGAGAGAAAGGTTAGGGGAAAGACAGAGAGGGGGTAGAGAGGGAGTTGGGGATAGAGGGAGGGGCAGTGGAGATGGGCAGGAGTTAGATGGAGAGAGAAAGGGAGCAAGGGAGAAAAGGGAGAGGGAGAGAGAAGAGTGTGTTATGTTAGGAAGCTGAAATAAATAATACAGCATAGTTGTGAATGCCATTCGAGAAATACCATTATAATGTTTATTTTTAAGTGATTTCATTTGTTTTATAAATAATTTTGTAATGTTTCCCAGTTTCTTCTTTTGAAAATCTGGTCACCCTACAATCAGACCATGCCACCTTCCTGTACAAAGTGAGGTTATATGCCAAATGGACCACAGAGGTGTGGGCTTACTTTGATGCCCCTGAGGCTCCATCTCATCCAATGTCACCCTGTCTCCGGCCCCCAGCCATTATCCAGGCGATGGCCCCATGTTTGGGTTCTGTTCATTACACTGAAGTCCTGCAGCAAATGTAATGGAAAAAAGGATTTACACCCAGATAATCTGGAGAGATAAATCATCACATGCCTTCATGATACAGAGAACTGAAAATAATCCCATGTGTCACTGCTTTCTGAGGACCAGTCAGGAGTGTGGTACAGAACAAGGAAAGCTCAGATATTTTGTTAGAAGAAACTTTTTTTTGCAGCTGAATATATGTTCTTGTAATGAGAATCACTGCTCCCAGTTCTAACCACTGACAGATGTTCTGGTTTATACTGGATGTCATGATAATATCATGAGATATGATGTAGTTAATCCATTTGGTGCTTGAGGAGTTAATGAGCTACCCTTGTTTTAGCAAAATACAAAATCCTGGACTTGAAACAGGTCAGGACTGTTCCTTTGGTTTACTCTGAACTTCAAAGGGACTTACTGTACATGGGGTGGGGGTTAATCCTGGATAGCCCACTCAAGGTATCAACTGTTTTAATCAAGTTCTATAGACATGGTCTGGGTAGAGCAGCTTCAAAGCATTATCCAGAAGGGATGGGCTTGTGCTGGTGCCATGAGGAAAGAATGTATTTAAGTCTGGGCAAAGATTTTGAAAATCAGATCTCACCAGAGGCATGTTTTGAAAAAGCAGGCGAGACCTCCGGTTCCGAGCTAGTAGGCTCTCTGGGGAAAATCCATAGCATTTGGTAAAGTATAGGATTTCCTGTTGTACCCTTTTATTTTAAGAAGCTGTTCTGCCTTGTATTGTAACCTTATGTTTTTTGTAATACCTTTTCTGTAATCTAAGCACTGTATTTATTTTTATGCAATGCCATACTGAATGATGCTGAAGGAGCGTATGGCATTGCACCGTTCATCCATCAGGAAAGCGTTGTTGAACAATAGCAGTTCTGAAGAACTCAACATGCTGCCAGTGTCCAGGCATTTTAAGCAGTTTAAGCTTAGCCTTGCCACTATGAGATGCATGCCTATCCTACAGGCGTACGCTAGGCCTCGTGGGGGTTATAGGGGTAAATTGCTCTTACAATTAGAGATGCGCATGATCTATGAATTAGACACCATGGCTCTGCGAGGACTGAATGAGGAGTTTAGACTTAGCTGCTTCTTGTAGTCCTGCAATTTCCTTGTTGCTTATATGGTCATGCTACATTTCTCTTGTTTTAAGTGTTACATGCAGTTTTTATTGACCTTAGAGACTTGTGCTCATGACAGATGTTCTTTTTCTTTCCGTGTCATTATGTAGTCACTAGAGGTTCTACTGTCTACCATCTGACATTTGTGTATTAGTCATTGTAGACCATGGCTGTTTTACACTGTCGCTTCCATCATTGTGTGTCATTGTATTTGACTGCCCACATATCCGTATTTGATGTTTTTAATACCCTTGTGTTTGATCATCACTATATCTTTTCCCTCACTGTCTTTTTTCTATCATTACAGGGAGTTCAAACATCACGTGGTGTTTCCCTGACGCGGCACTGACTGGCCAGGTCTGATTTGGACTGATGGAAGACTACACATGTGCAGCATTATACTTTATGTTGCTTGTCATGACCCAGAGATGCTCTAGGTGGCAGTGCTGGGTAACTGAGGACAGCCTCCTCTCTATGGTGCTGTTTCAGAGGCCGTCCTTCATGCACATGCTCACTTGCAATGTTTATGTAACCCCTGTAAGTAAGAGCGGGCTACTAATCCTTCTCCTAGTGGAGTAAGCCCTGGCAAGGGCAGGCGCCAGTAGTAACCATGGGTTTTCCCCCCTCACCAAGCACTGCCTGGAGTGATAGAGGCGGCCCCCCTGACTCTGTGCAGGCCTAGACAGAGGGGAGGTTCTGCTGACATCATGAGGGGCAGGGCTGACTCTATTTAGTGGCCAGTTCCTGTCAGTGACAGTTGGTTCTTGTCTGTCCTGGGAGTTGGAAGAGTTGCCTCTTGTCTGTCCTACGCACAGACGAGAGAGAGAGTAAAGAGACCAACCTATGAGTTTGGAGAGTGAGCAGCAGCAGAGTGGACCAATGCCCCTCACCCTGCTAAGGGGGTGAGGGGGAGAATGAATCCCCGCCCAGAGGATACCATCTGAGGTGGGCATAGGGGTATTGAGGCCCCCCACAGACAATCCTGCTGGGAAGCCTACTTGGAGGGAAGGAGAGGAGAGAACCGGCCTGTACATTAGGGAGAACTGCTTCCTATGAACTGTTAACGTTGCATGAACTGCTGTGGACTACCTCATCAGGCTGCAAGACAATAAATACCTTGCTGATATTTTACTCAGAGACTGTGTATGTTAAGGAGAGTTCCCCGTGGGACCAGGGGTTTCTCTGTAAGGGTCCTATCCCACATCCCTGGGACTTATGGAGATGGAGGCGCTGCACCGCTGCTAGAAAGATGGAGGCATATACCCCTTATTTCTATTCCCTTAGGCTTTCAAGATCAGTGCCACCAGCAAGACTTGACAGATCTCTTTAATGAAAATAATACGGTAGATGACCCTATAGATTTCTTAGGCAGCATCAACTCCGGTTTTAAAAAGATATCTGTGTTCTACCCTTCCCATATGAAGGGGCAGTACATTGACATCTTTCAGAGAGGGATAGAAAGAGATCTTTCACTTCTTGCTAAGGGAGTAGGAGACAAGGGATCCAGAATATATGGATCTCATTGTGATAATCTAACAATAGATCAAAGGGCGGCCATTAGATCACTTGCTGACAATGACCTTATTCTTATTAGAAAAGCCGATAAAGGGGGCGCAACTGTGGTTCTCGACAGGGATTACTATGTTTCAGAGGCTCAGCGGCAACTTGAAGATCCAGAGGCTTATGAGGCCCTTGGCAGCGATCCGACCCCTCAATTTCGCAGAGAGTTTGCGGACCTAATGGATGAAGGTGAGATTTTACAGATTCTCACACCCACTGAGCGAGACTTCCTCACCACTCCAGATCCAATCATACCCATCTTTCATCACTTCCCCAAAATCCACAAAACACTCCAATCACCCCAAGGTAGACCCATCATTTCTAGCATCGAATCCCTGGGAGAGCACCTTTCTCAATACATAGATCACTTTTTACAACCACTTGTGCACTCTTTACCTTCACACATTATGGACACTAAGCATGTTTTAGCACTTTTAGCACCTTTCACATGGCACTCCAACTACATCTGGGTTACACTGGATGTAGCTTCCCTTTACAACATTATCCACCACGATCATGGGCTCACAGCAGTTGAATTCTTTCTCAATAGTCACTCTTCTCTTTCTCCTGCACACATTGCCTTTTTATTGGATAGCATCAGATTTTCACTCACCCACAATTATTTTCTTTTTGATCACCAGTTTTATCTCCAAACACGTGGGACTGCCATGGGGACTTCGTTTGCCCCCTCATACGCCAACCTATTCATGGGTTGGTGGGAGATGTCCCACGTGTTTGGAGATTCTAATCCCTTCAGGCATCATATAGCGTTTTACAAGCGCTATATAGATGACCTTCTTATGATCTGGAGTGGTGGGGAGGAGGACCTTAAAATGTTTTTTTATTATCTGGCAGATAACACACTAAATCTCAGATTTACACACGTGTTTGACATGTATCAAATACAATTTCTAGATCTCAATTTATATATTGATATAGAAAATAAAATCCAATCTGATATTTGTAGAAAAGAAAATGCCAGGAATTCATTACTTCATGCCAGAAGTTGTCATTCCCGTCCTCTGGTTAGAGGCATCCCAAGGGGACAGTTCCTTCGTTTACGTCAGAACTTTTCCTCTTTGGAGGCCTTTATACACAGGGCGGGTAAGATGAGGGACAGATTTCTGACGAGGGTATGCCAAAAAGGACCTGGATTTAGCCTATGACATAGCCCTTGGCACTGAAAGGGATGTGCTAATCAATAATGAAAAGTTCAGTCCGCGCTCTGGCTCTTTAAACTTGGAGTGTTGGTCCCTCTCAGTTCTCTTGCTGCTTCTGTGTTTATGAGGTGTCTCCCCCACCTCCAAATGTGGTCTCCACCGGAACCCCGATGGTGATACCAATATCAGCAAAACAAGAAAAAACACAAAAGCGCACCAAGATGAGAGATAGATATTGTATTAGCAACAAATAATAAAATTAGTAACTTACATATAAAATTTCTTCAATAATCCCCGATTCTGGTGTCTATCACAGGAGTAGGGCATCACATAGGAAGTATGAAGGGTAATCTCAGTTCTGAGAGATCAGACCCGCGCGCTGGGGCTGTCTCTGTTCACTCTCCTGTCCTCCACGTGTGGTAGCGTGGTGCGGAGTGTAGCGCGCATGCGCAGGAACCGGGGCCTTCAATAGGTGTCCTTAGGATGCCTGTCCGTTTTTGATAGCATAGAAACGATCGGAAATAAGCAGGAACGGTACATTTGAGTGTGTACTGGTGGTGGGTAGTAAAACCGCCAGCCACAACAGTCGCGACGCGTTTCGTTTAACAAAGTAAACTTCTTCAGGCGATATCTGGGACACCTGTTTAGGGGTCCTTTATAGGTCTAATTCTGTGCGTCATTGGTTAATACCTAATGGCTGCATGGCCAATCAGGCTCATATACTGATAGGGGCGGGCCACAATAGGAAGACCTCCCTGTTAGTGCATTTGATCCAGTAATGAATTACACTAATTAAGTATATATATGTGTAAATAGAAAGGTAAACAGACCTTAAAGGGGAGCCAAAATCATGTGTCCCAAATAGTCAAGTGCAATAAAATATGCATAGTAGTAGCATAAAAAACAAAGTATATGTGCATACTGGATAACAACATTAATAACATTAAATAACATATAAATAACTTTTAAAATATGGGAAATAGAACAAATGGAAAGGTGGGTGGGGGGAGGGGAAGAATTGAAGAAAAAGTGGAAAAAAAGTGGGGGAAAAAAAAGTGGAAAAAAAAGGGCTTATAAAATGAATAAAAACCACTGTAATGATAAAGTACTGCTGCGGCACAGTTTATTCGAGCATTTGCCCGTTCTGTGCCGCAGCAGTAGCCTGGCGCGCGCCCGAGTGTGACGGGCGCGCGCCGAAGCAGCGGAAGAGCGCCCTCCGATCGGGGCGCTCTCCCTACCGCTGCCGGGTCCGCCGGGTCCCCCGGAACCCCCTGCCGCTGTCCCGCGATCGCGGGACACCAGGGCTCCCTCGGGGAGCCCCTGGACACGCGTGCAGGGGGCGCACGCTCCCGATGACGCGTGACCGCGCGTCTATGACGCGCGGCACGCCGAGGGGCGGCCACTAGCAAGCCGGGAGATTTCCCGGCTTGCGGTACCGACCACACTTCAATAAAGTGTGTCGGTAGTGTAGCTAAAAAAATCAGATAAAAAACAGATAAAAAAGGTATTAGACCAATGTTTGTATCAAATTGCAGTATGCATGGTTTCACCTCAAAAAAGGGGTTAATTCCACATAGTCGTTCAAGCCCCCCGGGTACTTGGATTGGAGGGTAAATATCCAGAATTGCTCCCTTTTTGCAATCTGAAGATCTATGTTACCAGCCCGTACATTAGTTGTTATATGTTCGATGCCCATATATTTAACCCCTATAGTGCTACACTGATGGACATCCTTAAAGTGTGACAACAGATGTGTCAATGGTTTATTAGATGCCAGTAGCTTGGGAATATTAGGGATATTTCTGAGGTGCTCCATCACTCTAATTTTGAGCTGACGTTTAGTGCGGCCCACATACTGTAAACCACATCCACATTGCAGGATATAAATGACATAAGTGGTTACGTAATCGATGTAGCTATTAATTTCATATCTAATATCTGTCGCTTTAGATTTAAAGTAATCCTGAGTAAGCATTCGTGGACAGATTTTGCACCTATTGCATCTGTGGTTACCTTTAATGCCTAACATCTCCCTAAGATCTTTCTTTTTGTTTGAATCACTGCCTTTGAGGAGACTAGGGGCCAAGATACTTTTTAGATTGTCGGATTTTGTGAACACAATCATTGGTCTTTCTGGTAAAGTTTTTGCCAAGATTGGATCCATCTGCAAAATGTACCAGTATTTGTTCAAAACATATTTGATCTTTCTATGAGAACTATTAAATTTTGTTACGAAATATGGTGCGTGTTTCTCATTCTTCCTTTTATTATTTTTATGGTCTGTTTCACTGGAATCTGAAGTGGGCAATGTGATAAGAGAGCCATTAGTCACTGGATTATCCAATGGTTGAACTAGTGTCTTTCCAGTGGAAACACACTTTTGTTTACCATTGGGTTTACTATTCTTAGGTTGAATCAGTTTCTTCCTATTAATGTTTAATGCTCTTTTGTAGGCTCTATCTATAAGAGTCACATCATAGCCCTTTTGAAAGAAACGCTCAAAGAGTATTTGAGATTGTACCTTGAACGTTTCTATATCAGCACAGTTACGCCTAATGCGCAAAAACTGGCTGAATGGAATGTTATTAATGCATCTCCTTTCATGTCCACTTTCTGGGTGTAGAAAGGAGTTAACATTAGTGTTCTTAAAATGGGTTTTCGTATGTAACTCGTTGTTGATTATGTAAATTTCTAAATCCAAGAAGATGATCTTACTTGGACTTATTTCACTGGTAAAAGTGAGATTGAACAAATTATCATTCAACCTCGCAACGAAGCTATCAAACGAGGTATCATCACCGTCCCAGATAACAATCACATCATCGATGTATCTGCGCCACATAATCAACTGCGGCGCAGATACATCAATGCCCCATATGTTGGCCGATTCCCACCATCCCATATACAAATTTGCGAAAGATGGTGCAAAACATGTCCCCATAGCAGTGCCACACAATTGTAAATAAAACTCGTGTTCAAAAAGAAAATAATTGTGTTTCAATATAAATTCAATTGAACTGTGAATAAACCTACGTTGGAGAAAAGGTAAAGTGCCGTGTAGTGCCAAAAAGTGATCAATAGCATCCAAACCCCCTTTATGTGGAATAGAGGTGTAGAGTGATTGAACATCAAGAGTGGCTAGATGATAAGAAGATTTCCAAGTGAAATCTGAAAGAATAGTGAGAAGTGAAGTGGTGTCTAGTAGATGGGAAGGTAATAGTGGTACTAAAGGTTGAAGAAAAGAATCTACATAAGAAGAAAGGTTAACAGTGAGGGAATTAATACCTGAAATAATGGGTCGCCCAGGTGGATTCGTGAGTGATTTGTGATTCTTGGGCAAATGGTACATTATAGGGATGGTGGGAGCCGAGCAGCATAAGAATTCAAACTCTTTTTTGTTAAGTATTAACCAATGACGCACAGAATTAGACCTATAAAGGACCCCTAAACAGGTGTCCCAGATATCGCCTGAAGAAGTTTACTTTGTTAAACGAAACGCGTCGCGACTGTTGTGGCTGGCGGTTTTACTACCCACCACCAGTACACACTCAAGTGTACTGTTCCTGCTTATTTCCGATCGTTTCTATGCTATCAAAAATGGACAGGCATCCTAAGGACACCTATTGAAGGCCCCGGTTCCTGCGCATGCGCGCTACACTCCGCACCACGCTACCACACGTGGAGGACAGGAGAGTGAACAGAGACAGCCCCAGCGCGCGGGTCTGATCTCTCAGAACTGAGATTACCCTTCATACTTCCTATGTGATGCCCTACTCCTGTGATAGACACCAGAATCGGGGATTATTGAAGAAATTTTATATGTAAGTTACTAATTTTATTATTTGTTGCTAATACAATATCTATCTCTCATCTTGGTGCGCTTTTGTGTTTTTTCTTGTTTTGCAGATGTGCTAATCAATATGGATAAAAGCAAATCTAGCCAGGGTACACCATTCGTGAGCACTGATGCGCCCTACTTTATTACTAACTACAGCGAACAAGCCAATGCCATTAAATCAATCATTCGGAAGCACTGGGCCACACTATCTTTGGACCCATTGTTACAAAAATTGGTTTGCACTGGCCCTCGCGTAGTTTTTCGCAAAGCGGCTACATTAGGTAATTTCTTGTCACCAAGTATGTTACAGCCTAATACCCATAAGAAAAATAGGTTATCTTTATTTCCCAAATTACAGGGTTCATTTAAATGCGGTCATTGCAAGATATGTCCCATTATGAGCAAATCAACACATTTTACCAACCGTGATGAAACCCTTGGATTCAAGATAAAATCCTTTATGTCTTGTCAGACAAATTTTGTGGTTTACTGATTAAAATGCGGATGTAATAAACAATACGTTGGCCTAACAAGCAGAGTGCTTAAGATTCGCATTTTGGAGCACTTAAGGCTTATTCGTAACCATGATATGCTGCATCCGGTATCTTCACATTTTAACACCTGTCCATTGCGTTCAGTAGGTTCTCTGCAATGTGTAGCCATTGAGCACATTCATTTACCTCCTCGCAGAGGAGATCGGATCAAAATCTTGCATCAGCGAGAGGCTCATTGGATTTTTGCATTGAACACCCGGCAACCCAATGGACTTAATGTAGAATGGGATCTACGATGTTTCTTGTAATATAAGATGTATCCCTTTGTTTATAGGTTAATTGGAACCTGCCTTGTCTTTGCATATTTTAAGTTTTAAAATAGGATTATTTAGTTTACTTTATTATAAATGTTCTGTTATTTATCCACCGCGCCTGTTCTTTTCCTTCTTCTTTCCTTTCCGTTCATTCTCTCCCCCCCCCCCTTTTCCATCAGAGTATTCCCATTCCTCCTCCTCCCCCCCTACCTACCCCCCTCTCCCATCCCCCCTCTCCCCCTTCTCCCCCCCCTCCGCCCTCTCTTTTCTCCTCTTGCTGTTTCCCCTGAATTACATTATGATTCCAGCTAGCAGCCCTAATTTAGCACTAATATATGACTACTAATGTGAAATGCATCTAGTTATGCGTTTACTTAGTTTAAATGTTTTGAGGCTGCATTATGGCAATGAAATATAAAGATATGGGGCACAGTACCACTTTGAAATGTTGCAAACAGATTTTAAGATACCCGTTGTGTTATTGCCTTGTGATAAGATGAGCCAAATATGGTAATTATAGATATAACAATGTATGTAGGCTCTTGTATAAATTATGTGCACTTTATACATATGTGTACTGTATGACGATGTTGCAGCGCTATGGGCAATTTTTCCATGAAGGGGTTAATAGTTTTACCCGTTTTCGCGGGCTTTTTTATTATAAATTCTCAGGCTTATACCACGTCTCCCCACTCTGAGACAAAGCCCTATCCTAGAGGGTGAAACGCGTAGAGGGGGAGATCGTGGTGTAGCCCCAGTGTGTTTTTGTGCGAATAAAGTTTTGTTGAATACATCCGGGAGCTGTTTGGAGTATGTCATGCGCAGTTGCGCCGGAGCCCTTCCATCCCATATACCCCTGAAGCCTGGTCCTGTTGTCCCCAATACCAACGCGGGAGACTCAGGCCCTCCTGTTCCACGCAGGTATGCACCACCAAGTACATGTAGTCAGCCCTCACTACACCCTAGATATGCTATCTGTGTCTGGGGGGGGGGGGGACATGGGTTACATTTGGAGGCGAGCTGCTGAGATCCCAAACAGGTCAGGCTTTCAGCGAAGCAGAACGGGAGGAGTGAAGTGCACCTTCCGTGCAAGTGCTATGGAGGGTAGGGCATATCATACCAGGGGTAGTCAGGGGAGCGTGGACTCCCGCACAGTACACCCTGGGTGCCCTAGATGGGTAATGTAAGATGGGTGTGGAGCTATTGCTGTTCTAGTCCCTTGAGGCAGATAGTGTGAGGTAACTGGGGGGGGGGGGGGTTAGCCTGTTAACTAGTCCAGGGACCATGGCCCAGGGCCCACACAAGGTATGGCCAAAAGTAGGAGACGCCCGTACTTAGGGAGATGCCCGGGTACACTAGCCAGCACCCACATAAAACACATCACAGAGCACTTGTAGGAACCATCAGCAGTGCGGTGCACAGAGAAGGAGTTCTGCCTAGCCTGGGGTATGACACATCGTACTTGTAGGTAAAGCAATGAGAAATAGCATGTAGAGAGCATCAGAGAGTATCAGTGGGTTCAGTCAGTGTCGAGGAACGAGTTTTGCACTAGACACTGAGAATAGTGAAGATACACATTTGGTGGGCTCATCAAAGATGGTGGCCGTCACTACATGTGCTCCGCAGAGCAAGAAAGAGTTAAAAATGGTGACCGCAGCGCCATCCACGGCCCAGCAGTCAGCAGCCGAGCTAAAATGGCGACTCCCGCCAATCCTGGAGCGCGTACGTGAATCGTGCACAGAGACTGTGCGAGAAATGTGGAGGGAGATGTGCAGGGGTTTGGCGCCAAACCTAGATCACCTGGAAAAGAAGCGGCGCGAAAGCCGAAAGTCCACCCACCTGTGCTGTGACTGGCCAACAGACAAGGCCACGTCACACTGAGAGAAGGAGTGCCCCTCCTCTTGTTTCCACCAGAGGGTGGGGGCACAAGGAGAGCCAATCAGAAGTGTCTTCCCCAGCAAAGGGAGGGACAGGAAGTGAGGGTGAGGAGCTTCACTTCTGTATGACATTCACAGAGAGAGGAGCCGAAACTTTGAACTATTCCACCCCTGAGCTAACAATGTCTGAGCTGAGCACCACGATTTACCAGCTTCCAGGAGACTTACTGGTAGTGGAGATTGAGGGCCACGAGTACCTCCGGTGCCTGTGCGTCCACTGCGGGACACACGGACAGGTCCCAAGCACAAAAGCACGATGCCCTAAATGTGGCACATATTACCTGTGGCCTAACGAGCCATGGCCATTGATCGAGACCCAGCGGGGTGCCTCTCCGGGAACACTAACGGAGGTGGCGGAGACAAGAGACGAGGCTGCCCTAGTTCCCCGCGTCACCCATGCGGTAGGAACCAAAGCCCAGCCAGCTACTGAGCCGAGAGAACTGTCGGCATAGGAGAGCGCGACCGCAGTGGAGGTACCAGAGCGAGCCCGTTTTGTACCACTACCCACTGGCGGTACCGCCCAAGAACCCGGTGACTCCCTTGCGGAGGATCTGATCCTAATATCTTCGGAGGAGGAAGAGGGCGTCCCATTGGTGGCAATGCGCCTACCGGCGAACAACCCCAGCTGTAACCAAGATGGTGGTCCACTTACCGGAGACCGGGTGCAGACAAGTCCAGACACCTTCCAACGGCGAGCGCTGGTGCGGCGTGAGGCCCGTAGAAGTCCCACGGCGGTGGTGACTCCCAGTGCGGCGGAGATGGCGTCTGATACGGCTCCGGAGGAATCAAAGATCATCAGCCGGCAGCGGAGCGGTAAGGAGACTTCCACACCCCCTTATCCCCACCAGGCGAAGACGGAACCTGTAGAGGACGAGAAGGAGAGGGTTGCGGCCTACCTGACCGTTCGCGGACCGGATGGTCCACCACCGCCCCTTCCGGTCCTCGACGTACCTCCGGTGCGTGACCACGGAGCGGATGGAGATTCCGCGGGCGCCAACAATGACATCACTTCCGGGTCTGACTGGAAAAGAGGCCCGGGAGCGCTGTTCTCCCCACGGAGAACAGCAATGGCAGCTGCAATGGCCACTCTGAGAGGCCAAGGTCCTTCCAGAGGACCACGGGGCTCAGCGGAGAGAACAACCAAGAAGATGCCCACTGGTCGCGGTATTACCCGCTTGCTGGACACTGATTTGAACATTGCCCCAGCCCCAACCCCCAACTCCATCGCCCCGGACACTGCCCTTGCCCCGTCACGGGTGTTGTCACCGGGACCTAGCGGGGATAAATTGAGCAAGTACCCCAAATATTCAAGAGATGTAAGGGATTGGGAATTAAGTGACGAGGGATCTGAGGGGGAGGTACCATATGATGCTGTGATACGTATGCCTAAACATGTACCTTTTTCTCCTGCATTTGGAGGGAGGGCCCGAGGGTCCCACACTACAGCAGAGGCTGGGCTTGTAAGTGAAGTGGCTCACAAGATGAACCCTACGGTGTTCATCAACGCCAAAGGGAGAAGAGATTGCTCGCGCTCTACAGAGGCGGGTACGTCCGGTGTCTCATCGCAGGTGGAGTCGGAAGTAGATACAGGTAGCCCCTTAGCAGAGTATGAGCACCGTGACAAGTGGTGGGCACCCCTGTTCACCGGGTACCATGAAGGTATGGACCGCACCAGGTTCGTTCTCATCAGAAATAACATACAGTTGATTATTGGTGGGCGGTAGGTGCCTATACTCCCCAGGAGGTGGTGGATGAACTAGAGCATCGGTATCGGGAGATAGAGTAGAAGATCATTCTGCCAAAGGGGCCTAGTATTTTGTATGACGACATTGCCCCTGTAGAACCGGAGTTTTGGGTGCTGCCAAGCAGGGCAGGTCAGAAGAGCTTGACTAAGTTGAGCCGAGCAGACAGAGCCATAGTGGCTAGGTATAGGCAGTCCCATGGTTATGAATACCCTTATGTGCCTGAGCCCATAATGCGAGAGATAGAGGAGAACAGGGATAGCTGGCTCCAAGAAGCCGTACAAGAGTACTTGTGGACGAAATTTGGTAAGGCAGGTTACCACAATCAGGACAGGATAAGTGAGTTGGTCAGGATCTGGAGTATAGGACGGGGCATATACATGTACAGTGTAATATATCGGCCCGAGTCTGGGTCAGCTCAGTCATATCATGTGACCGTAACTGACCATAATGGTAGAAGGATACGGAAGCCTGATCCTAAGCATTATTATTAGGGTTCTCCCCGTTGGGAGTAACTGTATTCTGTAGATATTACCTCCCCGGGTATTGTCTATGCATATAAACTGCCATGTTTGTGTTCATGTTCCCAGGTGTGTTCGCTTCAGGATGGTGCTGCTAAAAGTAGGTCCAGGTGGGGACCATTGGATTCCACCAGAGGGAGAGTGTAGCCCCTCTAAGTAAGAGCGGGCTACTTATCCTTCTCCTACTGGAGTAAGCCCTGGTAAGGGCAGGCGCCAGTAGTAACCATGGATTTTCCCCCCTAACCAAGCCCTGCCTGGAGTGATAGAGGTGGGCCCCCTGACTCTGGGCAGGCCTAGACAGAGGGGAGGTCCTGCTGACATCATGAGGGACAGGGCTGACTCTATTTAGTGGCCAGTTCCTGTCAGTGACAGTTGGTTCTTGTCTGTCCTGGGAGTTGGAGGAGTTGCCTCTTGTTTGTCCTACGCACAGACGAGAAAGAGAGTAAAGAGACCAACCTATGAGTTTGGAGAGTGAGCAGCAGCAGAGTGGACCAAGGCCCCTCACCCTGCTAAGGGGGTGAGGGGGAGAAGTAATCCCCGCCCAGAGGATACCCTCTGAGGTGGGCATAGGGGTATTGAGGCCCCCCACAGACCATCCTGCTGGGAAGCCTACTTGGAGGGAAGGAGAGGAGAGAACCGGCCTGTACATTAGGGAGAACTGCTTCCTATGAACTGTTAACATTGCATGAACTGCTGTGGACTACCTCATCGGGCTGCAAGACAATAAAGACCTTGCTGATATTTTACTCAGAGACTGTGTGTGTGTTAAGGAGCATTCCCCCTGGGACCAGGGGTTTCTCTGTAAGGGTCCTATCCCACATCCCTGGGACTTATGGAGATGGAGGCGCTGCACTGTTGCTAGAAAGATGGAGGCATATACCCCTGAAGCCTGGTCCTGTTGTCCCAAAAACATACGCGGGAGACTCAGGCCCTCCTGTTCCACGCAGGTATGCACCACCATGTACATGTAGCCAGCCCTCACTACACCCTAGATATGCCATCTGTGTCTGGGGGAGGGGGGGAACATGGGTTACATTTACATAAGCTCTGTTTTTTCAAGATGGCCACCACCTGTCAGTGCTATGCAAAGGTGATGTGGAGCTCCCTGATGAACTGATTAATGGATTTCTAATTGTCTACACTTGGTGGGTGGGGGGTATATATGTCTTCCTGGTTCCAGTGTCCCTTAGCGCTCCCTGAAGAAGGTCCTTAGTGGACCGAAACGTTGGTTTACACATGTGCTGTCATGTTGCTGGAATACAATCTTTTTGCTACATACTACTGAGTGCTGTTTATTTGCTTTCCCTGCTGGGAAGGCAATCTATTGCATATATATATATATATATATATATATATATATATATATATATATATATATATATATATCTATCTATCTATCTATATACATACAGTGGTTGACAAATCACCAAAAAATCTACTCGCCACACAAAAAAATCTACTCGCCACCTAGTACCAAAAGTGTGCTGCTTGGGCCAATATTTACTCGCCCGGGGGTTAAATCCACTCGCCCGGGGCGAGCAAATGTATAGGTTTGTCGAACACTGTATATATATATATATATATATATATATATATATATATATATATATATATATATATGCAACAGATTATTATTATTATTATTATTATAATTATACAATTTAATAAGTAATGCTTTGGGCTCTGAATGAACTCATTACAAACTCAGGGGAGGGTTATTATGATTCAGACACATTTTTTTGCTACAACTTATTGTGGTGTGTTAAAGTACATAGTTTTATATCTATAATAAACAGAGACCTGGGGCCCTGGCAAATATTTTAGTCTGATATCTTTTATCATGTTTGCATACCCTCAGGTGGTGGCAGTGGATAGATCTGATTTGCAATTGAGTAGGGATTCATATTAACTCACTGGTTCTTGGAGGAGGAGAAAGGTGGGGTGGATAGAGTAGCCATGTATATTAATCCTGGTTTAATATCTAAGTCACATGCTCACTTGTGTGCTGTCGTGGCGGTGGTATATTGGGACGGATTGAGGGAAGATTTAACTCATTTGAGGGACCTTTGCAAAGGTGAAGAGTGGGGCAGTTTGTGAGCTATATATTAATCCTTGATCCTGTAGAGGAGATATTGTCCATTTGACGGACCTTTGCGGAGGTGAAAATTAGGAGCTTGCAAGCATCAGTATTAACCCTTGTCCCGTATGCAGGCTACGTGTTACCTGGGTGCCGTACGTGACACTGGACATTGCATAAGAAAAATGTGTTGAAGCTGCAGGGTTTTGATGGAAGAAAGAGCTTTATCTTAGTGAGGTGACCAGCAGCATTTCCACATCTATTTCCTAATTCCACCCAGTGAGCTCTGTATTGTCTTGTCAGAAACTGAGGTTAGGGATTTTGTCATGGACTGTGGTAGTTCCCGCTATAATAATACACAGTGAGAAACACTTATACATAAACTGCTTCCCAGCTGACAAGGAAATGTGTTTGTTCCTCTCCGGGGCTTCTGATCCAGACAGAGAAACCTTTAAATAATCTGATAATGACAGTGGTTCTGCTCTGCTCACTCACCACATCCCCAGAGATCTCTGTTGGTCTATTACGTGGAGGTTGGTCTACTAAAACTTGGCAGTGAGACATGTTTTAGGACCCAGATTTCCTGTGGTTACACCAGGAAGTATTATATATAGCACGCAGGTTATATAAAGCCACATCCATCATGCAGAATATATCCTTCAATCAAATATAAGCCATGGGTCTGCGGTTTGAAATATTGTGTTCTGTGCGGTTTCCTGTTACATCCCCAGCAGCTGAATGTGACGCTCAGATCCTGTCTGTGATTTACACTGTTCTGTTTGACTTTGAGACCTTGTGGTTTTTGTCCTGTGTTCTCACTTCTCCTTCTCACTGTGTCTCTCGCACAGTAATATGTCCCAGTGTCCTCAGGTCTCATATCGGTCACTTGCAGGTAGATTTCATTCTTGGCGTTATCCCTTGTGATTGTCAGCCGGCTGCGCAGAGACTGGGAGTAGTAGGTGCCCCCACCGGTTTCTATTTGTGCCAAATACTCCAGACCTCTCCCGAGGGGCTGACGGACCCAGTGCCACCAGGAACCGCTCAGAGAAGTGGACACTTTACAGGACAGCTGGAGGCTCTGGGAAGGTTTCAGCACTCCTGGGCCGGACTCTGTCAGGGTCACCTGTGCCAGGACACCTGAAGGAAACAAGAAGGTAACAGCTGATTTATACAGGACTCAGTCACACAGAGCATCAGTATATACAGAGATCATAAATACTCCCTTACATGAGGAGGTGACCAGGAGTAAGAATAACAGTATCAGTGATTTCATATTTTATACAGTGCAGTTATATTCATGTGATGCAGACTTCAGCTTGAGAACTGACCCAGGGAGAGAGGAATAACTGAGGTATTTAAACAGGAAGCCTGGGACTTTCTTTACATGTGAGATGCAAATCAGCCCCCGGGGGTATTTATATCACTGAAAAGAAGACACAGATGCACACCCCACATTTATCCCCCTTCTCACCCTTCTCACACAGCACACTCACCCTATTCCTTAATCATAATCACAGCATACACCCCCTGTAATAAGGTGAGGCTGACACGGAGGTGTGTTCAAAGAGTAGAAATCGTGTATTATGAGAGCAGCACCAATAGAGTAAAATATCCAGCTTTATTCTGTGTGCGCAGAACAAAACAATCCACAATATGTAGCCCTCAGACCCCTCCCCCCCCCCAGTCACAGATCGGACCCCTGAGGTGTACTAAGGTCTGGCTACATGTCTGAGAGTGGTGCATACCTGCTGGCAACAGGAGGGCCTGAGTTTCCCGCGATGGTGTGGGGGAGGACAGGACCAGGTTTGTGGTGTTCATGCCTTCATCTTTTCTCAGTGGTGCAAAGCCTCCATCTCTGTGAAGTCCCAGGGATATGGGGTGGAACCCTTACAGAGAACTCCCACGCAGGGATGAGAGATTCCCTTCTCAGTCAGTCTCTTTGTTAAAAGCAGCAACAGCTCTTTATTAGGCACACAGCAGCAGAGTAGCAGCAACAACAGCAACACAGTGGTCACTCAAGTACAGTGGTCTTCTCCTTGTCCCCACACTGCTCACCCTCAGGATGGTCTCTGGGTCTCTGTGTCCCTGCCACCACCCCAGGTCTCGGGCACCCAGGGTGGGGCTAGCTCTTCCCTCACCCCCTATGTGGGTGAGAGACATTGGTCCACCTACAGTTCTATCAGTTCTAATCAGGGCCTGTCTGATTTCCTCCAGCTGTGCACTTCATGCACTCCTAACTAGTCACACTAACAGGACACACATGAACTCTGAACACCCCTAAATAGGCTGTGCACTGCCCTTTATGACTTTGGCAAGCCCCTCCCCTGTGTCTCTTGCCTTAGAAACAGAGTCAGGGGGCAACCTCCACCACTCAGAGCAGCGCTTGAAGTGGGGGAAACCCATGATAACTACTGGCAGCCTGCCCTTACCAGGGCTTATACCAGTAGGAGGAAAGACATATAGCCCAATTTCTTACCAGGGCTACACTCTCCCTCAGATGGAATCCAATGGTCCCCACTTGGACCTAAATTTGGCAGCACCATCCTGCAGGCGAACAATATGTGGATACAAAACAAGTTGATTATCATGCACAGCAGACTGTACCACCCAGATGGCGAAGTAATACCAGGGTACCTCCCAACATGGACAACCCAACTAATAATAATGGCGCGGGTCAGGTTTTCTAACTTCCCGCCCATTGTGGTCTGTAACTTTAACATAATAGGGCTGTACCGACCCTTACTCCAGCCTATAAACAACACTATTCATGTAAATACTTCTCCCGACACTCCAGGCTCGTATGACATCGCATATCTTATCTTCGTTATGATAAGCGGCCCTTCCGAACTTAGTTCGAAGGAATTCCATAACAGCCTCCCGGAGCCAGTTATCTCTCTGCTCCTCTATTTCTTGCATAATAGGCTCAGGTACATTGGGGAATTCATAGCCATGGGATTGCCTGTACCTGGCCACTATGGCCCTGTCTGCTCTACTGAGCTTGGTCAGCTTACGGTCTCCCGCCCTGCTAGGCAGTACCCAAAACTGAGGCTCCTCTGGGGCAACATCATCATACAAAATGGTGGGGCCTTTGGGAAGAATTATCTTCTGCTCAATCTCCCTGTAACGATTCTCTAATTCATCGGCAACCTCCTGGGGAGAAAAGGCGCCTACAGCCCACCAATGGTCAACTATATTATTTTTGATGAGAAGGAACAGAGTACGGTCCATTATGCATGCTACCCTGTAAACAGCGGTGCCCACCACTTATCTCGGTGTTCGTATCCGGATACTATACTCCTCTCTGTATCTAACTCTACTTGTGAGGACACACCTGACGTCGCAGCCTCAGTAGAGTGCGAGCCTTTGCGTCTACCTCGTATCACATATGTGTAAATCATGGGGTTCATCTTATGCACTACCGGACCCACAGGACCCGCTTGAGCAGTTGTCTGGGACCCTCGGGCTCTTCCTCTAGGCACAGGAGAAAATGGAACAGGGTTAGGTACACGAATCACATTGGCATAAGGTATCTCCCCATCAGACCCTTCATCACTCAGCTCCCAATCCCTCCAATCCGTAGAATATTTGGGATTCTGGGTTAACTTATCCCCGCTAGGACCCGGTGTCATGACTCGTGACGGGGCAGGGGCAGTGGCCGGGGCAATGGCTCTAGGGGCAGTGACTGGGTCATCGGCAATGTCCGGTACAGTGTCTATGAGTCGGGCAATGCCACGACCTGTGGGCATCTTACGACTTGCCCTTTCCGGCGCGCTTCGTGCTCCTCTTGTAACGCCTTCGGCCTTCAGTGTTGCAAGCGCGGCTGCCAAGGCTGCTCTCCTCTTTGAAAAGAACAACGCTTCTGGGCCTCTACGCCAGTCGGACCCGGAAGTGACATCATCACTAAAGGCCGCGGAATCTCCATCCGCTCCTTGGTCTCGCACCGGAAGTGCGTTGAGGACCGGAAGGGGCGGTGGTGGACCATCCGGATCGCGGACGGGCAGGTAGGGCGCAAGCCTTTCTCTCTCTTCCTCTGCAGGTCCCATCTTCGCCTGGCGGGAGTAAGGGGGCGGTGGTGTCTCCTTACTGCTCCGCTGCCGGCTGGTGATCGTTGGTTCCTCCGGAGCCGTCTCGGATCCCGTCTCCGCAGCACTGGGAGACGCCACTGCCGGGGGACTTCTACGCGGCTCAGACCGCACCAGCGCTCGCCGTCGGGGGGTGTCCAGATTTGTCTGCTCCCTCTCACAGGTAAGTGGACCACCATCTTTATTACAGCTGGGGTGGTTTGCCGGTAGGCGCATCGCCACCGATGATAGGCCGCCTCCTTCCTTCGAAGACTGCAACGGTTCCTTCGCTAGGGAGTCACCTCGATCTCTTGCCACACCGCCAGTGGGTAGTGGTACGAAATGGGCCCGCTCCGGTACCTCCACTGTGGTCACTCTCTTCTCCGCCGGGACATCTCTGATTGGCTGGGCCCCGGTCCCCACCTCAGCGGTGATACAGGGGACCAGGACAGCCTTTCCCTCCGCCCTGCCACCTCTGTTAGAGTTACTGGAGAGGCGCTTCGTGGCGTCTTCAACATAGGCCATGGCTCGATAGGCCATAGATAGTACGTGCCACATTGAGGGCATCGTGCCGTCGTTCTTGGGGTCGGTCCGGGTGTCCTGCAGTATACGCACAAGCACCGGAGATACTCTCGGCCATCAACCTCCACAACCAGGAAGCCTCCTGGAAACTGAAATGGGGTAACATACAATTCAGCCATCTTTTGCGCGGGGGTTGAATAGTTCAGCTCACTCTTAGCTCCTTTCTCTTCAATAGTCAGGCAGAAGTGAAGTTCCTCACTCTCACTTCCTGTCCCTCCTTCTGCTGGAGAGGACAATTCTAATTGGCTCTTTGGGTGCCCGCTCCCTCTGGTGGATAAAAGAGGAGGGGTACTCTCTCACGCTGCGTGACGTGGCTTCTTCTGTCAGCCAGTCACTGCACAGGTGGGCGTGCTTTCGGCTTTCGCGCCGCTCCGCTCTCTCTGCTGGGGATCTGGGTTTGGCGCCAAACCCCTGCACATCTCTCGCCACATTTCTCTTGCAGCCTGCTTGCACGCAGCACGTGCGCGATCTAGGCTTGACGGGAGTCGCCATTTTGGATCGGCTGCTATCTGCTTGGCCGTGAATGACACTGCTGTGGCCATTTTTAACTCTTCCATGCCCCGCAGGACACATATATCTGTGGCCGCCATCTTTAATGAGCCCTCTAAGCCCACAATAGCGCTACTCTGTGTCTTCTGTGCAACACGTTCCAAGACACTGACTGTTCTCTGAATGCTCTCTGACTGTTCTCTGCATGCTTTAACACACGAATATGATGTATGGCATACCCCAGGCTAAGCAGAACTCCTTAGTACACCGCACTCGCTGACGGTTCCTACAAGCACTCTGTGGTGTGTTCTATGGGTAATGGCTAGTGTACCGGGCATCTCCCTAAGTACGGACGTCTCCTACTTTTGGCCACACATAGTGCAGACCCTGGGCCATGGTCCCTGGACTAGTTAACAGGCTAACCCCCCCAGTTGCCGTACACTATCTGCCTCGAGGGACTAGAACAGCAATAGCCATGTTACCCAATTACAACACCCTCTTAGGGCACCCAGGGCGTACTGTGCGAGAGTACATACTCCCCAGACTACCCCTGATATTCAATTGCGCCCTACTTTCTGCAGCACTTGCGTGGAAGGTGTACCTAGCACTTCTAGCTCTGCTTCGCTGAAAACCTGTCCTGTTCTCTCAGCAGTGCCTCCAACTGTAACCCTCAGACCCCCTTCCCCCCCCCCGGTCGCAGATCGGACCCCCTGAGGTGTACTAAGGTTTGGCTACATGTCTGTGAGTGGTGCATACCTGCTGGCTAGCTCTTCCCTCACCCCCTATGCCGGGTGAGATGCATTGGTCCACCTATAGTTCTATCAGTTCTAATCAGGGCCTGCCTGATTTCCTCCAGCTGTGCACTTCATGCACTCCTAACTAGTCACACTAACAGCACACACAGGAACTCTGAACACCCCTAAATAGGCTGTGCACTGCCCTTTATGACTTTGGCAATGTCATGGGAGAGGGGGGTTGGCCCGGGATTAAAGGGGTTACACCCCATTTGGCCACACCCTGCTCTCACTTGGGAAGCAAGGGGTTAACTGGACTGGGGTCCAGTAATATGTTTTTACCTTGCTTCAGAATCCAACTGTTTATTCCCCTGTATAAAGGTATTGTCTCATCCCAGTGTTTGCACCAACACATACACTAGGGTTGATGCGGGAGGGAAGGGGTTAATGTTAATTCAGTGATTATAGCCCTTTGTTCCCTTTTCCCACCTTTTCAGGCTCCATTTTGCAGCCTTCCATAGGTCGCCATTGAGGCTCCATGCATTCTAATGGCAGAAGTAGCGGTTTTGGACCTATTTTCCAGTGACGACCAGCAGGTGGCGTCCAAGAGGAGGAGCGGCGGTTTCCCATTGTAAGTGAATGGGGCCATTGATTTCAATGAGGATTCCTCGACGCTGCTCTTCAGGAACAGGTTGGCAGCCATCCAAACCGCAGACCACAAAAGCGGATACAATGTCTTTGAAAAGAGCTTTATCACTTGGGTCAAGTTCAATAACAATTGGCATGGGAATCTTAGGTTCCAGGGCACCTGGGAATAAAATTCTTGTTGCCCCTAGCCCCTAGGAACCCCCACACACAACCCACACCGGGTCCGGGAATGAGGGACCCCTGTAAAGGGTCGAGCAGAGAAAAAGGGTCGCGCCATTGACTTTAATGGCAGAGCGGATGTCCCATTGAATCCAATGGCGACATGCGCCCATGCATTGTCTATGGTGGCGCCGGCCATTGATTCCAATGGTTAAAAGCCACGTGGAGTGAAAACGGAAAAGTGCGAAATGGTGAAAAATGTATTTCCATATCTCCGGTTCTGGAATGACCAGAGGGCTGGGATTTGGGTGGCATGTAGCCAAGGTTCCGGCATTAATGCATGGCCATTCCCAGCCCTCTCCGATCAACCAGACGGAGTGTGGCAAATGTAAAGATTTTTGGTTTTTCCATAGACTTCAATAGCGGCGCCTCTCCATTGAAAGTCTATGGCGGGGAACCCCATTGACTGTAACGGCGGAGCCCCGCCATTCAATGCTATGGCGGCGGAACCCGTTGATTTCAATGGGGAAAAAGTGAAAAGCAGAGATTCATTTTTAAAGGGACGAATCCTGTATTTTAAAAAAATGTTTTAAAGTGCATTTATGTATCTCCGGTTCTGGGGGTCGCAGAGAGCTGAAACTTGGCCACTATGTAGAGTCACTGTCGGCATAAAAAAGTGGCAGGTTTCGACCCACTGGGCCCAACAGAACGGAACATATTAATATGTGAATATATTAAGCTGTGAATAGTATTTCAGATCTGGTATGAAGACTAAGAACCCATCTGCTATGTTAATAGGTCAGGAGGACAGACAGATAGTCTAGCATAAGTCCTCTGATCAAAGGTTGACCACTCTGATTGTTTACAGTAGGGCAGAAGAACAAAGAAGCTGAGAGGTCTGTAAGTGTCATAATTCACACTTGCAGATAAGAACGATTCTACTTCAAAAGAGTCTGCTAGCCAGTTAGGCGCCCTAAGATTAAGAGTAAGAATTGAGATGGTATATAAACCAGGCTCAGCCCTTACTCAATTGTCTTTGTGATTTTCAAGATTGCTGTACTGCTGCGGCTCATTTAATTCTAACACATCGCCGGTTTTTCCCTGGCTTTTTCCTGGAATGCGACGCACTTCACCGGAGCATGCCGCATTCATTTTGTGTTCTCAGCCACGGGTCGTGCACGGGTCATGTGCGGTTGACGCACGGTTGATGCGTTTATTGAGAATGGTTAGGATTTAATAGGTTGCAATTCTTCGCGTGTCCGCCAGATGGCAGATATTCATGAATTGTAATGCGCATGCGCTTCAGTAATGTGTCGACTTGCAGGTGTTTCGTTTAAAAAAGATACCACAGTGTGCTAATGTAAATTGGCCTTGAGACTGAAGGAAGAGGTTGCAAAAATGTATCAATTTAGGCTTTTCATATTAAATAAAGACAAAGACCAGTTTCTGTTACAGTATTCTCCAGAGAGCCGTCGCCATGAGTGTTCAAGTGCAGCCCGTTTTCCAAAAACCCGACAGAAGTTACGCGTATTTGATATGGGCCGCGATTAATGCAACAGATGATAAGATGGCAACAGTTGTTCAAATTTATCAGTATTTTATCGAAAACTATGACTTTTACAAATTTTCGCCAGCTCCTCATACGTGGAAGCATGCAATAAGGAAAAGGTTATGTAGCGACCCCTGTTTTTATCGTATTGAGCCACAATTTGTTGGAGGGTATTGGTGTGTATCACCGGCTTTTTCCTGTATCTATGATCATGCAGATGGCAAAAGGCAAAAGGTCGTGTTAAAACCAACGAAGATATGACAGTCGCTGCCAAGCTATGCACCAGCACCAGCACCGGCTTCCAATAACGGTCCCACCGTCAGTGACAACTCTTGCTGTCTATCCAGCAAGCCTGAGCCGGATTTCGCGTGCAGTTTCGATCAAGCTTGCATGTACCTAAGCAATTTCCAGCCTCATTAGCTCACTACAGGTGTACTAGTCCCGCTGCAAACTATCGACGTGGATGATCAAGAACACTGGACTGGCAGTGGCCCGGCACCAGCGCCAGCTGAATGGGAAATTCTATGGTGAGTATTGTTGCCGTATTATTTTCTGTGTTTTTTTTATTTTGACAATACAGTATCAATATCGGTGCGATTCAAAAGTCAAGCGATTCTCCTGTAAGCAATATTATTGTGGTAAAATGATAAGGTCACTAAAAGCCCTAATAACAGCACTCATAGTCACCATATATAAGTCTATATATGATGGGGATGGATAGTAGTGTAATCACTAGTACCAAAAGATATAGGTATTTAACCTCCAGCCAACAAACTACAAACAGCAATTAAAACCAAAAATAATAAAGTTTTATTAAATAAATGACCGACGCAACTTAACAACTATGGGAAACATATAAACACACACTGGATCTAAAATCCTCGCGGACCGAACGTGTGTGTTTATATGTTTCCCATAGTTGTTAACTTGCGTCGGTCATTTATTTAATAAAACTTTATTATTTTTGGTTTTAATTGCTGTTTGTAGTTCGTTGGCTGGAGGTTAAATACCTATACCTTTTGGTCCTAGTGATTACACTACTATCCATCCCCACCATATATAGACTTATATATGGTGACTTTGAGTGCTGTTATTAGGGCTTTTAGTGACCTTTAGTCACTTGTCCAAGTGTTTATGTGTTATATACTCCCTAAGCACCGAGGTTTTTATTTCCCACTACTACTAGGAGAGCGACTAGTCATCCTGTTTCTGTGTAAAATGATAAGTGCAAATAAAGCGCTAGTGTAAACAAATGAATACAGTATTGTAAACAGTGATACAGCATCGACACACTTTATTCGAGCAAATGACCAGTTTGTACCTGGCAGATACCTGGAATGCGCCGCTCCTCACCTCTGACAAGCCCCGTTGCGTTTGCCTTCCCAGCCACGGTTCATGCCTGGCTGACGGGGGCCTGATCTGTTAAATGATAATGATCAGGATTTAATAGGCTGCAATGCTTCGCGTGTCCACCAGATGGCATAAATTCATGAATTGTAATGCAGTATACATATATACAGTACTGTATATACACAGTATATATATATATATATATATATATATATATATATATATATATATATACTGTATAACAACAACCCCTACAGTATAAGCCCTAACATACAGTACTGTACACATACAGTACTGTATATGCACATACATAAATGATACTACTGTATGGGCGGCGGGGGCGAGATGTGTTTGCAGCAGAGAGAGATCCGCTGCTCTCTCTCTGCGCAAACATCGGCACATTAAAAATTATTTTAAATACATTTTTATTGATAGTGTACATGTGCAGGGGGTCTCCGGAGCTGAACCGCGTTGGTTTCACGTCTGGGGACCCCCTGCTCCCTGAGATACAGCCCCCTTTATGAGGTGCCGGTATCCCTCTGCTTGGTTTAAAGGTCCCGATCACGTGATCGCGGCCTGTAAACCAAGCAGAGCAGAGGGATACCGGCACCCCCTAAAGGGGCCTGTATCTCGGGGAGCAGGGGGTGCCCAGACCTGAAACCAGTGCGGTTCTGCTCTGGAGACCCTCTGCACATGTACAGTATCAATAAAACACATACAGTATACAGTATAAATAAACACTCGTTCTTTACCATAGCGGCTATGCGCTATGGTAAAGAAGCAGCATTTCTGTATTTTAATAATATTGTACAGTGAGCAGGGGGTTCCCAGAGCCAGAAATTAATGCTCAGGGACCCCCCCTGCTCCTGCTCAATATTATTAAAAATACAGAAATGCTGCTTCATTACCATAGCGGATAGCCGCTAAGGCAATGAAGGGGTTAACCCACCGTGCCCGCTTTATTGTGCGTAGTGGGGATGGGTGAGGGGGGTATTTGGCCCTTGGTGTGAGTTTAGGACTTGCGGGGGGGTTGCGGGTGCACTTAACCCCTTCACGACCGTAGCAGTTAATACTGCTACAGTCATGAAGGGGTTAAGCCCTCCCGCTACCCCCCCCGCAAGCCCTAAACAAGCACCGTTGGGGCTAATACCCAATTCACCCACCCCTGCTACCCACAATAAAAAAAATACACACACAGCAGCCGCCAAAAAATAAATAAATAAATCTTAATAAATAAATGACAATAAATACATTTGAAATACATTTTTATTGATAGTGTAGATGTGCAGAGGGTCTCCGGAGCTGAACCGCGTTGGTTTCAGGTCTGGGGACCCCCTGCTCCCCGAGATACAGCCCCCTTTAGGGGGTGCCGGTATCCCTCTGCTTGGTTTAAAGGGCCCGACCACGTGATCGCGGCCTGTAAACCAAGCAGAGCAGAGGGATACCGGCACCCCCAGTGCGGTTCTGCTCTGGAGACCCTCTGCACATCTACACTATCAATAAAAATGTATTTTAAATGTATTTATTTATATTCATTTATTTATTTATTTATTAAGATTTATTTATTAATTGTGCTGCTGCTGCAAGTCCTAAACTCACACCAAGGGCCAAACACCCCCCTCACCCCCAATTAAAAAAAAAAATCACGCACAGCAGCCCCACAATGAATAAATAAATCGAAATAAATAAATAAATACATGAAGAGAAATAAATATATACTGTATATATATACTGGATATATATGCAGTATATATATAAAATAACAATCCCTATACATATACAGTATATACTGTGTATATATATACTGTATACACACATATATATAGCAACTGTAAATATTACTGTATGTTCATTTGCATGTCTTAGACAGGTCTGCAACACTGTCTTTCCCCATTGTCACCCAGCATACAGCACTTCCACTGCAGCAAGGGATTCTGGGAAATGACATGCAAATGAGCACTCAGTGCCACCTTTTGTCTCAAACTCGTATTACACAAGCCAATCCTCAAGCCAATGCATGCTGTTTTAAACACAGCTTTTAAACAGAGGCTGGGATGAGATGCAAAGCCATTAGACCTACTCACATACATGTTTCAACCTTGATGGGTATCATCAGTGTGAGGCTGGTCTTAATGGCTAGCAGGTTTGAGACTAGACTAGGTAATCACCACTGTCATTAAGGTTATGGTGGGTAAAAAAAGTGACAAAAACCCTCCACAGTAAAGCATAAAGCAACTGTAAATATTACTGTATGTTCATTTGCATGTCTTAGACAGGTCTGCAACCCTGTCTTTCCCCATTGTCACCCAGCATACAGCACTTCCACTGCAGCAAGGGATTCTGGGAAATGACATGCAAATGAGCAAAAGCTGTGTTTAAAACAGCATGCATTGGCTTGAGGATTGGCTTGTGTAATACGAGCTTGAGACAAAAGGTGGCACTGAGTGCTCATTTGCATGTCATTTCCCAGAATCCCTTGCTGCAGTGGAAGTGCTGTATGCTGGGTGACAATGGGGAAAGACAGGGTTGCAGACCTGTCTAAGACATGCAAATGAACATACAGTAATATTTACAGTTGCTTTATGCTTTACTGTGGAGGGTTTTTGTCACTTTTTTTACCCACCATAACCTTAATGACACATATATATATATATATATATATATATATATATATATATATATATATATAATATATATATATATATATATATATATAATATATATATATATAATATATAATATATATATATATAATATATATATATATATATATATATATATATATATATATATATATCTCTATCTCTCTATCTCTATCTCTATTAGCAATATATACAATAAAGGACTGCGCAGTTGTCTTAGATGCCAGAAAACAATGGTAATGAGTTAAAAATGGTAAAAATCTTCAACAAATAGAAATAAATCTATACCAAAAAATGCACAATAATCAATAGCTAACAAGCAAAGAAATATAAAAATAATAAAAATAAATTTAAATGCGTGGTGCTGTGAACCTTCCTTTGTCTGCTCAATGCAGATAGTCCTATGGAGTCCAAACAATTGTACCAGTATTGGGGAGTATAGATAGCACTATCAGGAAAAACAGGCAGCTTCTTTGAAAGGGTGCAACAACCTCCCTCTCCACCTGCATAGAAAAAATAGAAGAAAAAGAAGCGCCAACTCCTAGTGCATTACTGTGCAAACTCGATATATTTAATGCCCAAAAATCTCAATAAAAATGAACTCACAAACATAGAACAATAAAAAGCATTTTATGAGATATACTCATGCTCCAAGGACCAGGAAAACTGCTGCTTCACTGCTGTCTTTGGCTCCGTGACACCTCTGGAGGCAGCATACAGACCGGGCTGCATCGGCAACAGTGGCGGAGAGCGGCGGCCATCCATCGGATCCCGGCGGAGAACCGGCGGCGGCGGAGATGAAGCCGTCATTCCGGCATCCGGCCGGCGGCAATTTTATTTGGGGGGAGGGTTGGGGTGTGCGGGAGGTGGATGATTCACATTGTTTGGCTGAGTCGGCCATCCCCAGCGATGACCGGAGCCCCACGAGCCATGCCGGCGACCCTGTACCAAAGCCGGGTGCTGTTGCGGCAGCTACCTGGGGCTCGCCCGTGGCTGCGGCGGCGGCGGAAGAGCCGCGATTCCGGAAAAGTGCCGGAGCACTTTCTGAGTGGGGGGAGGGACAGGGGTTGCTGGAGGGGGTTATTTTACTTGGTTTGAATGGAGCCGTGTTACTCCACAAGGACCTGGGACCCTTGTCCTGCACCGTTTTACCTGTGCCAAACCCGGGCGCTGTTGCGGCAGCGGCCCGTGGCGTCTTGGCCAAGATGATGCCGGCAGCGGCCACTCCAGTCCCCCTGCAATCGGGACCAATGAAGGCGGCAGTCTCTGCGGGGACCAGCGAGGTAAGCCAGACCAAGTCACAGACTGACCCTGACTTATTTTTTCCCTTGACTGTACCCTGTTGTTCCCTTGTAGGGGTGACCGGTGGGTGGCAGGAGATAGGGGCACCAGGGGAGGGGAAGGAAGGGCAGCTTGGAGGGCAGCTAGGCTTCCCCATTACCCTGGCGGAGCATCAAGGGGACTCTCAGTTAAGAGCCCCACTGTTGCAGCCTTGCTATGGGCTGGAGGTATCAGGGGTTGGGGCACAGTTAGACCACCCCAGGGTTCCCTACCGGCCAGGAGCTAAGGTGGGTGCATCTGCACCAGCAACCCTGAGCTCACCTCCGGTAATGGGGGCACAGCTTCAGGGAGAGGGGCTAGCACCGTTAGCACCCAGCTCTAGGGTAGGATTGCCTGGGAGAGGGTTGGGTGGGCTAGTGGGAACCGTGGAAGGGAAGGCAGCAAGTGAGCCATCCAGATTTCCCCATTACCTTGGCAGAGCCTCAGGGGGTCTCTCGGTTTAGAGCCAAACTGTTGTTGCCTGGCTATGGGCTGGAGGTCTCAGGGGCAGTGGCACTGTTAGCCCACCCCCAGATTACCTGCCAGCCAGGAGCCGAGGCAGGTGCTTCTGCACCAGTGCCCCTGGGCTCCTCTCCGGTAATGGGGAGGCAGTGTCAGGGACATGGCCTCACTCAGGTGTCCTTAGGGTCCAGGTTAGGAATAGCTAGGGAGAAGCGGAGTGAGGGAAGACTGCAGGTAGGTAGCCAGCACCAGGTCTCAGTGGGAGGAGAAGGGCCAGTGGTAGCCGGGGAGGGAAAGCAGCAGGTATGGCAGCTAGAGTTCCCCATTACCCTGGCGGAGCCTCAGGGGGTCTCTCAGATCAGCAAGCTTGTGCCACCCCAGGGATACCTGCCAGCCAAGAGCTAAGGAGGTTGCATCTGGAGAGGTGCCCCTGAGCTCATCCCTGGTAAGGGGGAGACAAGGTCAGGGAGGTAAGTGCACTCAGGTAGTTCCAGTGTCTGGGTTAGGATTGCCTAGGGGGGAGCGGAGTGCAGGTGGGCTGCAGGGAGGTAAGCAGCAGGAGTCATCAGCAGGGGCTGAGGTGCTGGGCCTAGGGGAGGCTAGGCAGGGAGACACTGTGGAGCAGGGGGAGATAGGAGGTCAGTGGGGTGTCAGGCAGCTGGCAGAAGCTAGGGATGGGCTAGGTAGGCAGGAGGTCCCTTGTTCTGACTGGCCAGGAGTGACCCCACTGACAGATTCCCCAGGGTTCCCAGAGGGGGGGCTGCAGGTAGGTAGGCAGCCAGGAGCAGTAGCCAGGGCTAGTGGGGTACAGCAGAGGGTTCTGTCCCCAGGGCAGCCAAGGGTAGCTACAGGGAGGAAGGGCAGCACAGTGGAGTGGAGAGGAGTGATGCTGGCCGTAGTAGCAGTGGTGGTAGCAGGTGCTTGTTTCCCGGCCTTCAGTTTTGAGAGGGCAGGGGTAAAGCACCTGGGTACCAGGGACCCCAGCACAGGATACTGGGAGATTGCCTTGTCCCAGGGGGCACAGGAGAGGGAAGGAGTCAGCACCCAAGGTGGTTTCTGGATTCCAGAAGTGATGCCACTCAGGATGGGGACTGCCCTAGAGCCAGGAAGGAGAGGCAAGGGTATAGCGGAGCAGCTACAGGTGGGCACAGGGCCAGGGCTGGTAGGGTCCCTACAGGATAGTGACATAGCTCTTTCCCAGACTTGGTTGACAGGAAAGCAACGGTCCGTGCTTTGATAGCTGGTCTCTCGCTGGTACAGAGACATGCCAGTCTCTGGGCAGTATGCAGCCTGGGCTGCAGAGGTGCCCCTTCACAATGGGCTTGGTTCACCAGGCACTGGGTGGGGTGCAGAGGGTGGCAAAGGAGGATGCCCGGTGGCCACGTTGGAGTCCTGCTCATCAGGATCTGGACTTCACTATCCAATGTGGTCAGGACAATTTACTGGACAATGCCAGAGGACAATTTTGCCAGGCCAACCCCCCTCAGGACTTATTGTGTGCTTCAAGGATGCCAGTGGTGTCCCGGTTCCAGGGTGGGCAGCTGGGTCACAAGGCCCCCATTGAGCAGGGGAGGTGTCATGGGAGAGGGGGGTTGGCCCTGTATTAAAGGGGTTACACCCCATTTGGCCACACCCTGCTCTCACTTGGGAAGCAAGGGGTTAACTGGACTGGGGTCAGTAATATGTTTTTACCTTGCTTCAGAATCCAACTGTTTATTCCCCTGTATAAAGGTATTGTCTGATCCCAGTGTTTGCACCAACACATACACTAGGGTTGATGCGGGAGGGAATGGTTTAATGTTAATTTAGTGATTATAGCCCTTTGTTCCCTTTTCCCGCCTTTTCAGGCTCCATTTTGCAGCCTTCCATAGGTCGCCATTGAGGCTCCATGCATTCTAATGGCAGAAATAGCGGTTTTGGACCTGTTTTCCAGCGACGACCAGCAGGTGGCATCCGAGAAGAGGAGCAGCGGTTTCCCATTGTAAATCAATGGGGCCATTGACTTCAATGAGGATTCCTCGACGCCGCTCTTCAGGAACAGGTTGGCAGCCATCCAAACCGCAGACCACAAAAGCGGATACAATGTCTTTGAAAAGAGCTTTATCACTTGGGTCAAGTTCAATGACAATTTGCGTGGGAACCTTAGGTTCTAGGGCACCTGGGTGAGCGTGAGGGGGAGGGAGCGAGCGTGAGGAGGGACAGGTGAGGGAGGGAGAGGTGTTGAGGGGGGGAAAGGGATGAGAAGTGGGGGGGAGAAGAGGGGAGGGGGAGAGGTGAGTGAAGGGGAGAATGAGAAGAGAAGTGGGTGGGGACAGTGATTTTAACTACAAACTAAAAAAAATCAATTAAAAAAACGGATAAAAATGACCTTAGCAGAAGCTATGCAAGTGGTGGAAGAAAAGAGAAAGAGAGAAAGAGAAAGAGAGAGAGAGAGAGAGAGAGAAAGAGAGACTGCATGTGTTGCTGTGAGAGGAGAGGAACAGAGATGCCGCGCTCCCACTGCATCTCTGAAACGTGAGTTAGCAGGTTGCCAAAAATTCTGGGCATTACTGAATGAATAATGCCTGGAATTCTAACCAATCAGAGAGCAGGGATTGCAATAATGCCCGGAATTTTACTGCTTTAGCCTATAATATATATTAATTGTGTTTGTAGTGAATGTCTCAATTAATATTTTTCCACAAGGTCAGAAAAGAATAGGCATTTGTAACGACACCTTTTGAAGTGTAGAAATCAGACCTTATATTCTGTGTCCATGTTTGTGATTATTTCTCTTTCAGTTGGGTCCTATTCTAATAGGTTCGATAACTACAGTAACTCATTGAGCATTTTGAGCACTTCTCGAATGAGTTGGGAAGTGTAGCTATTCAGAAAGGTTTGATACCATGCCAAACTCGCTGGAGAAGGGCTTCTCCCCGATCGTTTGCTCTCCCGCTCAGACAAACTGCGCTGGAACTCCAAAAAATGCTCAAACTCGCATTTTTTTTTTATTTTTTAGAAATGTAGCTATTCAGGTAGCTCGATAATCACATCGTGGCTGCAACTTGCAAGCAACTCACAGTTCTCATCTCGCCACCCCTGAGGTGGCGATATGGATTCCGCGGTGTGACTTAGAATTTTTTATTATTTTCTCACAGATAGTTGTAGAGCAGGATGAGAAAGGCGGATGCGTGATATGTAAAAAACACAGAATAGAAAATACATAGAGTAGCAATGTTGATGGCAAGATACAGTATCTGAACCTCTAATCTTCAAACATTACACTCACAGAGATGTGAGTACAAAGAGCATGTCACACTCCAAATGCTGGTGTGTAGATGAGTTTGGATCAGGGTGATATCAGTGGTCATCGCTGTGTGGGTAGTCTTTAAAATGGAAAAGAGGGAGACACCATAGTGCAGAATATCTGTACTAGTTTAATGTACAAAATGTTAAATAATCCCTCCAGGGTGCGCACTAACAATAAATGCAAATCAAAAGGGCACATAAATATATAATATCGGATGTGGGGCGAAGGCGATCTCACCTCCCGTCCCGTGTGGATCAGAAGAACTCACCGGTCCTTTGCTGGAGCTGTTTCCTGTTGCGGCCACCTGGAAACAGCAACCGCTCTCCGTGGAGAAAGATTCTGATATGTTGGATAGTCCATCTAGTTTTATATTAGAAGGTATTCATTTCATTTTAAATCACAGCTATTTTAGTTTTAATGGTAAATTCTTCTTGCAGAAGTGTGGTACTGCCATGGGTACAAAGCTCGTTGTGCAGAATAAATGAGTACTTCAGTATTAGCTGATGCCTTTATTAATTGGACTAACACTTGATAGTTACAGTGCAAGCTCTCTGTAAGGAATCGGGGAGCGCGTCCCGCATGGCACACTCCCTCCTTACCCGGTGTTTCGCGCAACCTAGCTGTCCTTACAGCTCCCGCAGGAGCTTTTCTGATGTTGCAGAGTCTGCCTCCGCCTCGCTTGCGCTGCACATCAACGTTGCGTGGCGCGTACACGTGATGTGTGTGCACCGCTCCCAAGCTGTGTGTCAGCTCTCCTTATTATGACCACCTGTCTCCTGTGTCTCTCCGCCTATCTGTGCCTCCACCGAGGCCACGCCTCCACTCTGCCCCCCTCTCTCATTGGTCCTGCTCTGCCATATATGCTGAGCTGTGCCACTTGCACTTTGGCAGAGCATAGTTCCAGTTAGCGCTGTTCTCCCACTTTCTGGTTCCTTGTCCTGCCTTGTCTTGTTTCCTGCTGCCTTGCTTTCAGATTGATCTCCTGTGTACCGACCCGGCTATCTCCTAGGACAACGCACTTCTGGCTTATCGACCCGGCTTACCTCTGACCTTCCCCATCTCTCCAATGCATTTTTTTCTAGCAGGATTTTGCTGGTTTTATACAGATTACACTAAGTGTTGTTTTCTCTTTTTCTTTTTCTCCCATGTGCTATAGGTCCAAGTGTTCCTGTACCTTTGTGTATCTGTTTGTGCATGCGTGTACATAATTGTATGTAACTGATTCTGTAAATATAAAATCTCTGTACCTCCGATGTAAAGCACAGGGGGATATGTTGGCGCTTAATAAATAGTGAACCCAAGTGACTTAGAACGGCGCTGAACAACAGTGATAGTGAAAATATAGTGAAAGATATATATATATATAGCGGATTGTAAGGTGAAACGGAAATTATTCTCAACCTTCACAGGGAATGTGTACAGATTCCCTCATAGACAATATGGTATCCAGGGTAGGAAGGGAGCGATGGTTTCAGGAACACCCCAAAAGAAAAGATAAAAAATGATGGTGCAGCAAGTTTACACTATATTGGTGCAGGTAAGTCTTGGCTCTATTGAATTGCCTACTTACAACAGGTAAGTGATAAAACAGCAATAACAGGGAACAGGATTGGTGATGATTCAGGAAGACTCCCACTCAAGTTGATGTTCATGGAAGACAAGGAGAGACCATAGTGTAGACCAAAATTAGCAAGTTTATAGGTTAAAAACGTATAAGAAATGTACTTACAATATGTACATAAGTAATATTCACATAAGGGTTTACTTGAGGCAGTAGAGGTGCCGGACCAGATGGTATGCTTGCGGCTTCACTTTAAAGTTACCCCTGTCAGATCGCAGTGGATGGCGTCTGACGTAACGTCCGGTCAGGGACTGACGACTTCCAGTTGAGCGAACCAGGAAGCGGGCAGCAAGACGGCACGGCAAACTCGGCGCCTTCAATTCTGGAGCAGCTGTACAGGTGTTGAGGGCTCTACGCGTTTCTCTGTGCTAACGACAGCTTCCTCAGGAGCAGAATCACACCCCTAGTGGGTACACTCTATAAATAGTGTGTATAATTAATTACCTGATTAATCAACTAGATAGCCAATTTCACACAGGTTCTCCACATTGAGGGTACATAACACTGTGGTCAAATAAACGACGCACTAATTACAGATAGACATAATTGAGACAATAAACGTATATTAAAAAGTAGCTAAGCTCAATGGCTTGTTTGCAAAGCAAAGTGTATGAGACAATTCACTCGATAATGGAGGGAGAGAGAGAGAAAGAAAGTATCAATTAGTCAAGACATAATGAGAAGTTCTTAATACAAAGGTACGTTATAAGGGAACTGATTGCTTATCAAAAAGTCACATTTAGTGTATAATATATATATTGCAAGGGGAGAAGGAGCATAGTAGATATAATGATATTAAGGTAATACTGGATGTTATAGTAATGGATATCAGATTAAATGAGAAATGGTGCCAATTCAAAATCAGCATTTAAACCAATAGGTATGAGGGTATTGAGTCTGTGGATCCAATACATCTCACGTTTACTTAAATCTATATCTCTACTACGACCTCTCCAATGTTGTGTTACATTTTCAATAGCAGTAAATATCAAACCTTTAGTGCTTGAATTATGGAAATTAGCAAAATGTTTAGAAACACTGTGTGTTAGTATACATAGTTACATAGTTACATAGTAGATGAGGTTGAAAAAAGACGTACGTCCATCAAGTTCAACCTATGCTAAATTTAGACAACAGATACTTTATTCTATATCTATACTTACTTATTGATCCAGAGGAAGGCAAACAAAAAAACCCCATTTAGGGGAAAAATTAATTCCTTCCTGACTCCAAGAATTGGCAATCGGATTAATCCCTGGATCAACATCCTTCCCAAGTATACTTATTTGGTATACAGTATCCCTGTATACCTTTCCCATCTAAAAATATGTCTAACCTTTTTTTGAACAAATCTATTGTATCTGCCATCACAGCCTCCATGGGTAATGAATTCCACATTTTAACTGCCCTTACTGTAAAGAACCCTTTCCTTTGTTGCTGGTGAAATTTCCTTTCCTCCAACCTTAAGGGCTTGCCCCGAGTCCTTTGTACTGCCCGTGGGATGAATAGTTCTTTTGAAAGCTCCTTGTATTGTCCCTGAATATATTTGTATATAGTTATCATATCCCTCTTAGACGCCTCTTTTCTAATGTAAATAAATCCAATATAGCTAGCCTCTCCTCATAAGTTAGAATGTCCATCCCCTTTATTAATTTGGTGGCTCTTCTCTGCACTCTCTCTAGTTCCATAATGTCTTTTCTTAGGATTGGTGCCCAAAATTGTACTCCATATTCAAGGTGTGGTCTTACTAATGCTTTGTAAAGGGGCATAATTATGTTTACTTCCCTTCCATCCATTGCCCGTTTGATGCAAGATAAGATCTTGTTTGCCTTTGCAGCTACTGCATGACATTGGGCACTATTGCTAAGCCTGCTGTCTACAAGCACTCCTAAATCCTTCTCCATCAAGGATTCCCCCAATATATCTCCATTTAATTTGTAAGTCGCCTTTTTATTCTTGCATCCCAAATGCATAACCTTACATTTATCTGTATTAAACCTCATTTGCTATTTACCTGCCCACGTTTCCAGTCTCTCCAAGTCCTTCTGAAGAGAAATTTCATCCTGCTCTGATTCTATTACCTTACACAATTTAGTATCATCAGCAAAGATGGAGACTTTGCTCTCGATACCAACCTCAAGGTCATTAATATACAAGTTAAAAAGCAGGGGTCACAGTACCGATCCTTGAGGTACTCCACTCACGACTTTAGCCCAACCTGAAAAAGTTCCATTTATGACAACCCTCTGTTGTCTGACCTTTAACCAGTTTTCAATCCAGGTGCATATATTATTACTGAGTCCAATTTTCTTTATTTTGTACACCAACCTCTTGTGTGAAACCGTATCAAAAGCCTTTGCAAAATCTAAGTAGACCACATCAACTGCATTACCCTGGTCTAAATTCCTACTTACCTCCTCAAAGAAACAAATAAGGTTAGTTTGGCAAGATCTATCCTTCATAAATCCATGCTGACTATTACTAATAATTTTGTTTTCCATTAGGTATTCCTGAATATTATCCCGTATTAAACCTTCAAGTAGTTTCCCTACTATTGAAGTCAGGCTTACAGGTCTGTAATTCCCTGGGTGTGATCTAGCTCCCTTTTTAAATATAGGCACCACATCTGCTTTACGCCAATCTTGTGGTACTGAGCCTGTGGAAATGGAGTCCTTGAATATTAAATATAATGGTTTTGCTATTACTGAGCTTAACTCCTTGAGAACTCTTGGATGTATGCCATCGGGGCCAGGTGCCTTATTTACTTTAATTTTTTCAAGTCGCTTATGAACTTCTTCCTCAGTTAACCAATTGGTCATTAATATGGAGGTTGTGGCTTCCTCCTGTGGCACTACTATTGAACTTGATTCTTCCCTGGTAAACACAGAGGCAAAGAATTTGTTTAATACCTCTGCTTTTTCCTTATCTCCAATAATCTGCCTACCCATCTCACACTGAAAGGGTCCTATATTTTCTTTTCTCATTTTTTTGTTATTAAGGTACTTAAAGAACTTTTTAGGGTTGACCTTACTTTCTATTGCAATCCTTTTTTCATTATCCATTTTTGCTAATTTGATTGCCCTTTTGCAATTTTTGTTACATTCCTTATAATTCTGATACGATGTCTCTGTCCCTTCTGACTTAAAGAATCTAAACGCCTTCCTCTTCTTGTCCATTTCCTCCCCTACCTGTTTATTTAGCCACATTGGTTTTGACTTATTTCTTTTATACTTATTACCCAAGGGTATACACTGATAAGTGTGTTTTTCTAACAATGTTTTAAAGACTGCCCATTTATCTTCTACATTTTTCCCTGCAAAAACATCATCCCATTGTATTACTACTAGATTAGACCTCAGTTTATTAAAATCTGCCTTTCTAAAGTTTAAAGTCTTTGTTGAACCCAAGTAATCTGTTTTTTGATCATATATTTCAAATGAGACCATGTTATGATCACTGTTACCCAAATGTTCCAGGACTTGAATATTTGTTATTACTTCTACATTGTTTGATATGACCAAATCCAGAACTGCCCCTCTCCTGGTTGGTTCCTCAATAATTTGGGTCATATAATTATCTTTAAGCACCCCCAAAAACCTATTACCTTTTGTTGTAACGCTAATCTCATTGCCCCAGTCTATGTCTGGATAATTAAAATCCCCCATTATGCAAACATGACCCAGTTTTGATGCCTTCTCCATTTGCAAATGTATTTTAGCTTCCTCAATCTCACAGATATTTGGTGGTTTATAGCATATTCCCACAAACATTTTCTTTATACTTTTACCTCCACTGCTAATTTCTATCCACAAGGTCTCTATATTTTCATCATTCCCTTCATAGACATCATCCCTTATAATAGGTTTTAGATCTGGTTTAACATATAGACATACTCCACCTCCCCTTCTACAGTATTTGTTCGATCCTTCCGAAAAAGAGAATACCCCTCTAAATTAACTGTCCAGTCATGAGTTTCATCACACAATGTTTCAGTAATGCCTATGATATCATACTGCTCCTTTGTAGCTATTAATTCAAGCTCCCCCATTTTATCTGTCAGGCTTCTTGCATTAGCAAGCATGCATTTCAGGTTTTTTCAGCCTGTACTATTATCTTATCTGCTCCTTCCTTTCTGCTTAGATGTTCTATAATCCGAGTTTTAATAGCTCTTTTCGTTTTTCCCACATACTATAATAATTGTTAGTCCTAATAAAAAAGGTATTGGCTAGTACTGAAGAACACATTTGTTCTGCACTCTCGCAACTGGACTAACACGGCTATTTCTATTTAATTCATAAAGTAGGAATGCAACTGCGCAGAACGTTGTGGCCAGAACACTGTGAGGTCATCAGTGACATCAGAATGGTAGGGTGTGGCTAGATTGCAGCTTCTAACATTTGCCTGGAGTAGTCATCAATCATTGGTCATAATACTGTCTGCCTTTAGATAGCTAGGCAGCTGACAACAGCATTGTGAGGTCACGTGAGCTCATTGGGACATCATCATACACTGAATGTTGGTGAGCTATTAATGCCAGGAGGAGTTATCATTCATCATCAGCATGGAGCAAAGGAAGAGGAGGGTTTCCCTGTAATAGCATCAATAACACCCTGATGACCAATGGAGGCACAGAGAGATGGGACTGCAGTCTATTCTAATGATGGCCAGTTGGGACACGTGATGGGATGTGCATGTTGAATTTGAGATAGTTGCTGAATTGTCTGGATATTCTCCTTAAAGCAGCAATTTCTCCCACAAACAAATGGGTTTGTTTTTGGAACTCCACCATCTTCCCCCACAAACAGTTCAGCCCCCTCCCCCCTCCTTTCCATACCCCTCCTTCACACACAGTCCCCATTCAAACACCCATGCACAGTATTGCCCACTCCCCCCCACACACACACATACGCACAGTCACTTTCCTAACCCTCAGTGACTTTTCCTTCTGTCAGTTTCGACAGGAAGCCAATAAGAATGTAGCCCGGCTGCACTTCTCTCTGGGGGGAGGGGACCCACCCTGCCAGTCAATCCTGATGATGCCCCTGACACTGCGTCTGCGAGAGAGTGCCCAGCCAAAAAGAACTTGTGTGTCAGAAATCGACCTGGATGGTGTCACAGCCCCTACAAAAATGAGTATGTGTGTATGACCGGATATCTGGTAACCCGACTCTCGTGCTCTATAGAAAGCATACAGATTAGCAGAGTTTGTGAATATTCTCGTCCAATCAGATTTCTGCTTCAATAGCAGAAAATAAACAGAAACCGTTCTCAGAAAGTGCCAGAAAATGCCCTGTTTGATTAATGAAATCCCTACGACCCCATGATTTCCCCCTGTTAGTGTTACTGTGAATGAAGTGACTATTCGGCTCTGTACCTGGATTTACATGCACTGTACCATATTCCTCACAACCACTCCAGCCCTCTCCCTGCTGGCTGTCGGACCCAGTTTACTGCGTGCATGTTGGTGCTGTCAGTGAGGGAGGCACCAGTCACTTTACAGGTCAGTGTCAGAGTCTCTGCTGGCTTCACAACCCCAGGACCAGACTCCACCAGGGAGATTTGGGAGGTGACTCCTGCAAACAGAGAGGGAAATGTTACAGAGATCCAGCTGTGTTACTGTGATCTTACTCACAGACTTCAGGCTGAGCCCCTGAAAGAGACACACACAGTGACACATAAGGACACTTCTACACATGTGTCACCTCAGGGACAGTAATCATGTAAATGACATGTAATCCTGTTCTTGTGGGAAATGTCTCCTGTGAATGTTACCTGTTAAACATGACACTAATAATCCCAGCCTGAGAAAAGTCTTCATATCTGCAGAGTTTGGGGGTAGTGTGGGAGTGTCAGGGGGTGACCGGCTCCTGCAGGGGACAGATTCACTTCCTCTGCTTTATCTGGGACTCGGGGACAGAGACACTTATACACAGGACATGTGGACTTTGCATATTACCCAAATTATATATACAGTATATAACCAAAAATATCTAAATTTAGCATAGGTTGAACTTTATTGATGCATGTCTTTTTTTCAACCGCATTTACTATGTAACTATGTAATATGGGCATGCTTTGCCACTATAGCAATAAATGAGGATGATAATATTATACATAGAGTCTGACGTCATAGGAGGCGACATCTCAGCTTCATGGAATACGGCCAGTATATGGGTGTTAAAATATCTTACCCCTCTCTTTTACTCACGGAAACATTGTAACCATTCCTGCCTATTAAGATAATACCTTACAAACAGCTTTTGGCTTTTGCTTTGGTCCGCCGAGACCATTTAAGTGAACGTTACATTGTTACTCTGTTGATTTGTTGTATACCAAGGTCACGAAGCACGCGTCACATGGTATTTCAGCCAATCAGATCGTGGGAACCAATTCAACACTCTGGCTGAAATGCCATGTGACGTGGCCATCTTGGATTTAGTAACGTCATCTTAAAGGCAAATGAAGCACAGCCATTCTGATTGGCTGGCAACATTCCCTTTAAATGACGTAATTGAAAAAAAAAACATTAAAGTCTGCACATGGTTTTAACAGCCAATCAGGTGGCTGCTAAACCATTTTGAGGCTAAATGTGACATCACAAGCCCTATTTAAGGCTGTGACGCCTCATTTGGGCCCAAGAAGACGACGAGACAACATTGGTTGGGATTTACTATGGGGCTTTTTGGATTGACAGATGAAGATAGACGATAAAGAAGATCAAGAAATGCTTACAGATGAAGATAGAAGAAGGTGATTAAAGAAAGAAAAAAGAAGATTTGGGTACCTTATCCGGATCTTCATGGCGGATGGCATCGGATGCAGTTTGAGACCTTCGCAGTACGTGAGCTTCCTGTTTCCCCGGGAGTCGGAGGGCCACCGCTTCTAATGGTAAGTAATATATTGAATGTTTGTAAATGTCTTTTTTTACAGGTTTTTTCATTGGATGTGTTTTTTGATTTTTTGGGGGGGAGGCACATTGACTGATAATATATTAATCTGTACCACTTTAGGGTACAGATTAATACATTATTATGACAATATTTGGGGGGCATTTCTGGCTTTTTATTGCTGTTGGTTTTTTTAATTACTGTTTTTTATGTGGATGTGATTGTTTTTTTCATGCTTAATGCTAATAAAATGTTTGCGATTGGTGTTTGTTTTTAGTTAATGTTGTATTACAGTATGTTAGCTAATGTGTTTTATGGTGATTTCAGATATTGTTTGAATTTATTTCTTTGTATTTTAATGTTTAAATTAATTCATTAATGTTTTAGTAATTAATTGGTTTGATTGGTAACTGTTTCTATTAATTTTGAGTTGGTTTAGTAATTATTTGGTTTTATTCGTTACTTTATAACATACGGTAATTCGGAGTTATTTTAGGAATTAATTGTTTTGATTGGTTAATGGTTTAATTTATTCATGGTTCATGTTGTTATTGCTTGTATTCATTGGATTAGCTGGCTACTGTTTTTATTTAGTGAAGTGTGTTTTTTTTGGAGTTTAGTTATGTTTTATTATTGTGTGTCTTGTGTATTAATGTATTGTAATTAGGGTGCCCATTGAGTGCTATAGAGGCTTATCATGCCCATATTATTATTATATGGGTATGATATATCACTATACTACTCAATGGGTACAGGGTGGGTATAGTCAGTCCGGGGTGGGTGCTTAGGCCTCACGGGTGGGTGAAGGGGGTATTAGCCCTAATGATGGGTGTCTAGACCTTGCGGGTGGGTAGCGGTTGGGTTAACCCCTTCATTACCTTATTAACCGCTAAGGTAATGAAGGGGTTAAGTCACCCCGCAACCCCCCCGCAAAGCCTAAACAGCCACTAAGGGCCAAATTCCCCCTTCACCCACCCTCGCTAGCCACAGTAAGCCTGGCACGAGTGTTTAACCCCTTCATTGCCTTAGCGGATAGCCGCTAAGGTAATGAAGTTGCTGTAAATGAATGGTATTAATGGCTATCAGCTCCGGAGACCCCCGGCATCAATCCGAGGCAGGAAAAGGGCCTGATTTTCTCTAAGTCACGACACATCGCAGCTCATCGAGGCCATCTCCCCACCTATTTACCTAAAGTTGGAGGTGAATTGGATTTGGGGAGAAGAACGTCTTTTAGGGCTGCGATGGGCTGCGATAGGCCGCGACAGCCGACTCGCGGGCATCTGAATCGCGCGAGTTTATGATCCTTCCGAAAATGGTCGATACTGTAAGCGGCTGATCGTCGCTCAATCTGCGATTTTCTTTGGGTCATAAGATTTTGCGGCGATACAGGCCGTTATCGAGCACTTATCGAGGCTTTCTGAATACGAGTAGCTGTTTTGGTCGATAACTGCTCGATAAGGGCCTTATCGAGGCTTTCTGAATGAGGCTCATAGAGTGCATTTAGGAGGAATCTTTTGTATCTTCTTCGATAATCTGTGTTTCCACTGTTTATCCTCATGCACCTTGTTACTTAATCTAAAATAAAGCAACACAAGAAAAAAGGATGAGCGGTTAAAATGAGCAACTGAATACCGTGATAACACAAATGTCAAACCGAACGGTGGGGTCATGTCAAAACGTTCGATATGGCAGTGATTGTATCGAAGCTTCTAGAATAGGCCTCTCAGCTGCTTCCCTTTTCTGTGATACATTTGCTGCAGCTTTATCCCCAGTTTGGGAGACAGATAAATCTAATCACAAGGTTTTGCTGCCCTCTAGTGGTGAGAGGGTGTTAGTTGTTGAAGGTTTTTGTATGGAAGGTCTGTGAGATATTGTCACTGTGTGTATCTCGCACAGTAATACATGGCCGTGTCTTCTGGTTTCACTGCAGTGAGCTTTAAATACACTTCTCCTTTATTGGTGTCTCTTGTCACTGTCACACGTCCCTGCACAGACTGGGCATAATATGTATCAGCATTGTACCATATTACTCCCAACCACTCCAGCCCTCTCCCTGCCGGCTGTCGGACCCAGTTTACTGCGCGCATGTTGGTGCTGTCAGTGAGGGAGGCACCGGTCACTTTACAGGTCACTGTCAGAGTCTCTGCTGGCTTCACAACCCCAGGACCAGACTCCACCAGGGAGATTTGGGAGGTGACTCCTGCAAACAGAGAGGGAAATGTTACAGAGATCCAGCTGTGTTACTGTGATCTTACTCACAGATTTCAGGCTGAGCCCCTGAAAGAGACACACACAGTGACACATAAGGTCACTTCTACACACGTGTCACCTCAGGGACATTAATCATGTAAATGACATGTTATCCTGATCTTGTGGGAAATGTCTCCTGTGAATGTTACCTGTTAAACATGACACTAATAATCCCAGCCTGAGAAAAGTCTCCATATCTGCAGAGTTTGGGGGTAGTGTGGGAGTGTCAGGGGGTGACCGGCTCCTGCAGGGGACAGAGTCACTTCCTCTGCTTTATCTGGGACTCGGGGACAGAGACACTTATACACAGGACATGTGGTTACTTTATTTGCATATATTCCTAATTATAGATATAACCAATGTGCACATCTGTCGTTAATCATATACATATATAAAGCTCAGTACAGGGAAATACATATTAACCACGTTATTCATGCAGTTCATACAGTATTTATTTATAATATTACATAAAATTGGTATCATTTTGCTAGTCAGAGTATTGTTTAGTATCTTTCTACAACATTACATAGAAAACAGACATTTATATATTATAATATAGATTTATTGAGAAATGCATTAGAATCATAACTACAAGTTTGGAAAAAGCCAATACCATCTTCCTGTGATAAATACTGGGACATAAAACAGCACCAGATTTATTCATGGGAAACATGCATATGCTTATTCCCTCACTAGCAGGAAAGTGACATGACATTGCCCTGTTTACTAGATTAAATGGAGCTGACGAAAACCGTTTTCTAAAATAAATTGGACAAGTAGAAGTGTTTTTCAATCATTTTTTATACTTTTACCATTTCCACGTTAATAATTTTTTTTGGAAGGTTTTAAAATATTTAGCTAATGTATTTTGGTGATCAGACTGTTTGTCAGACCTCAGACACAGGTACAGACAGGTTTCGGTTATCCAACAGAACCCGTTCTGGAAGTAGCATTGGATAGTGAAAACGTTGTAAAGTGAGTCCCATGTTAATCAGTGGCGGTGAGCATTGGATAACGTTTTCAGGCGTCAGATAACACATTCTGCCATTGAAAAACGGCCCATAGGGTTGCATTGTAAAGCGTTGGATATGCCATTCGTTGTAAAGTGAAACGTTGGATAGCGAGGACTACTTGTAACATGTTTGCTTTGTTCTGTCTTGTTTGCATAGTAATTGTGAAGCTGTTATTAGTCAGAGAAACAGAAGTAACTGATCTGCTGAATCCCGTGTTCCCGACAATAAATCTCACATATTCATGTTCACAGGATACAGATAACTGTAGCTGATCTGTAGTTCCTGCTCTGCACATAACCTCTTCCCCAGAGAGCTCTGCTGGGGGATTTCAGGCTCACAGCAGCTTCTTCCTGTTCTGTTTCCTGTGTGTCCCTGAAGGACGGGCCTTCCATGTGTTTTATCTGTGTGACCTTCACCCGCAGCCCTAAGGGACTTGTATGTGTTAGTCTGTAATAAGCTGACATGTCACTGACACATCTGGGGACATACAGAGCGTGTAACTAACGTGTCATACGTGTCATTGTCTTATTTAATCAGAAATAATCATATTGTGGATCAGAAAACGTGAACAAGGAAAACGCTATTTTATTCCATTGTTCTGTTCATGTATTTTATTTATTAATTGTCTGGGTGAAAGGAAATAAATATTATCGGGTGGATTTTCCTGACTGTATATTTATTTATATTTATTTACATTTTCATACTTGTGGATTTAAGAGGAAACCAGAACCTGCTCCCAGTGGGATTCCCAGTAAATGAATGAGCCGGTGCTCAGGGAATGAGACATTGATCAGAGGTGGGTAACAGCTGAGAGGTAACACAGACTTCTTCTCTCAGGGAATTTATCTGCATTTTATTGTATCAGCAAAGATGTTTATCTATTTATTAGATATTGTTTTTACAAGAAGCCTAATCCTCAAACATATAAAATACATTCTATTTATACCTTATCCAGGATTATGACTTTGATGACCTTACTTTTCTATCGTATTATTGTGAAAGTCAATAATAATAGATAATATCTGCACCCACCACATGGATCCTAGACAGATTTGCCACAGTTCAGAATTCTGCCTGATACGTTTTATCCTATGTGAGTAGACATCTCATAGGATTGTCAAGTTTTCCCACCCTTCACTCTTACGATATTGCACAATTGCGTTTTCTGTGTTCTATTTTTTGGGGGGTATTCCACGCTCCACTTCTCTGGAGGATATGTCATTATTTGGAGTCAGGAAATCATTTATCTTATTATATCCTATTATTATGAGATCATTGGATGATGTTTCACTGGGGGTTTTTTTGTTTGCCCTCTTCTGGATCAAAATACTGTAAATACAAATATAGGATAATTAACCATTGCCTAAATTTAGCGTAGGTTGCACTTGATTGGCATATGTATTTTTTCAACCTCATCTAATATGTAACTATAATATACTGCAATCACAGAAACATGTCTAGCATCGGGCCCAGATCCCACTACACTGAAAGTCCATTCTATCCCAGCAGGTTAATGCAATGACTAAGAAAGTTGGATTATCTGCCGAACAAGGAACACTTTACTTGATGCAACGCAAGGAAATGACAGAGCCCACATATCTCATCACAAAGAGCCTGAGACAGTGACGTAGCTAGACAAGCGTAGGCTCCCGGGCAAAAACATTCAGGGCCCCATTAATATTAATACTTACTGTCATTTATTTTCTCCCTCCCCCATTCTCTCTCTGATCCTCCTCATCATCATCTCTCCCCCTCCTCACCATCATCCTCTGCCCTCTCATCATCTCTCCTCCTCCCCATTCTCTCCCCATCTCTCCATTTCTCCCCCTCCTCCTTGCCATCTGTCACGATGGATCCAGCTTATTAACACTTTTAATTACCGGGATCATTGATTGAGCAAGCAGAGAGATAAAAATAAATTGCGTTTATTCACCTAATGAACGTACACAACTATGTTACACAAAAATACAGTAAAAAGACACACTTACTTTGGAAACTGGGATAACAAACTAATCTTTCTAGTTGCAAACACACAGCAAAATAATTCCTGGCCACTTTTCCTTCCTGTGGCCTCTTGCTGTTGAATTAGGGTCACTTAGCCTCTGAGAAATGTAGGCGATTTACTCAGAGCTGGAACTTCTCAAATGGGACTGAATCTCAGGTGAATCACACAAGATGGAACTGATGGACTCATGAAAAACTTAGATGATCTCTTAGAACTGATTAATCTTGAGCGGGGTTCAAATCTGTGATGGTGCTAAAACTCCTCTTCACTCCCACCCCCTCCTTCTTGATGTTACAGCAGAGAACAAATTCCCCATGGCCTGCACCAGCTTATAATACCACCTGACCAAACCCCCTGTGCTCAGTGACAGAATCTCTGCTTCTGGTCAAAGAATCCCCCCAGTTGCTGGCCAGCTGTTTAACCCCCTTGAAGCTCTAACTTTTTGTTTACATCCAGGAGGGCCTCTCCCCAGGGTCCCTTATAAGCTAGGCCTTCGGTTATGCTTACTTGCCCCCTGGAATGCTGGGTCATAAACTAGCCTCATTCCTTCAACATATCAAGCTTGGGAGATGGTTACCCCCCATTCTCTTTTCCCTTATTCAAAAACATTGTTACCATACTTCATACATTATCTGAACCCTATTTTAACCAAACCAACCTCCGTCTTATACCTGGCTGGAGTGTGGGGATATACATTAACCCATTTGCCCCATTTTTACCTTTTCCTGCTCTGTGCTGAAGCAGGGCATCCCAGCACCTCTGGAAACGGTAAAACACAAACAGCAATTGTCTCATATTTTGCACACAGTCACAGTAATGCATACACAATGCCTGGGCCCAAGAGCTGACACTCTAGGACCCCAAAACACGGGTCAGGGGTAACCAAGTGGGCTTGACCTTTATTATAAGCCTGGTTCTCCCTTCCCCCGCCACACCATCACCAGCTCTCCCCCTCATCACCAGCTCTCCCCTCATCATCACCAGCTCTCCCCTCATCATCACCAGCTCTCCCCCTCATCATCACCATCATCAGCCTTTATCCTTATCATCATCACCATCACCAGCTCTCCCCTCATCATCACCAGCTCTCCCCCTCATCATCACCATCATCAGCCTTCATCCTTATCATCATCATCATCACCAGCTCTCCCCCTCATCATCATCACCATCATCAGCGCCCCTCCCCCTCATCATCACCAGCTTTCCCCCTCATCATCACCATCACCAGTTTCCCCCTCATCATCACCATCACGGCTCCTCAGCTCCCCCTTAGCTCCCTCTCAACTCTCTCTTCCCCGCAGCTCCCCCTCATTATCAGTTCCCCCTTATCATCAGTTCCCTCTCTCCCCCCCTCAGCTCTCTCCCCTCTGCTCCTCTCCCACTCAGCTCCCTCTCTCTCCCCCTCTGCTCTCTATCTCCCCCTATGCTCCCTCTCTCCCCATTTGCTCTCTCTCTCCCCCTCTGCTCTCTCTCTCCCCCTTGCTCTCTTTCTCTCCCTTGCTCTCTCTCCCCCCTCAGTGCTCTCTCTATCTCTTCCCTTCAGCGCTCTCTCTCTCCCCCTCAGCGCTCTCTCACTCTCCCTCAGCTCTTTCTTCCATGCCTACCTTTTTACAGGAGGAGATAATGATCAGAGGAGCAGCCGGTAGAGGAGTTGTGCTGTGGCAGCAGACACTGGAAGTTAGAAAGACTTCTGGGTCAGACTGCTAGAGGGTGCGCCTCCCCTGCTGTCCTGCTCTGCCTGTGCTGATTCCTGCACAGTCTGTGTCTGTTTAATGCCGGGAGCTCAAAGCCGTCACATACAATCTCCCCCCACCTGTCAACAGGGGAAGGGAAGACCGGGCCCCCCAAGAGTGCAGGCCCCCGGGCTTTAGCTATGCTGAGAATAAGGCAGGTAGTCTGTTGTAATAATCACTATCTAGCATTGAAGGGGTTAAAGATGTAAGTGTTTCAGTGTAGGTTGGAGAGCTAGGGGAGGGATATCTCTCTCCCAGAAATGTTTGAATTTGAGTCCCCAGCAGCTGTAACTCACCTGGCTTCTGGGAAGTTTTTGTATATGTATACAACACTGTGTAGCCTGTACCCGTTCTGGCACAGTAATACCTCCCACTGTCCTCCAACCTCACGTTGCTCATTGTCAGATAGATCTCATTTTTGGAAACCTCTCTCGAGATGGTTGATCTGTCCTTAAAGAGAAGTCCATAATTGGCAACACCATTATATGATATTTGTCCAATCCATTCCAGTCCTTTCACATTGGCCTGGCGAACCCAGAACCACCAGTAATTAGTGGTAGTGATGGATAAACCACTATCTTTACAATGTAAGTTGAGAGACTGTGAGGGCTTCACAACTGCAGGACCTGACTCCCCCAGGGTGATTTCTGAGAGGACACCTACAGTATAAGGAAAGAGACAAGGACACCAAATAAGAAGATTAATACCAGCATCACACATCAAGAAGTTCAGACATTATTAACCCTTTAGTGAAAGAAGGCGAACCATAGTGAGGGGGATTACTAATACTTACTAGACTGGAAGGTCACCATGATAATGAAAAATAAGACCCCCATATCTGCACTGTGTGAAAAAGAGAGAGATGAACCTTCATGTGATGGAAACCTATTGGTCAGGGAACACAGGTCACCTGTATTTATTCAGGAAATACCAGAGTGTTATTTGCATGGCACCGTGCAGCTCTATATAGATGTGTATGACACAGGGATGGTTTATTGGTTATACAGAAGTATCTGATATACAGAAATGTTTGTGATGTCAAAACGCACCAAACTGTGAAAATATTCTCCTGCCGTTCCTTATCGGAACTCAGCATCCAATATAATTACAGAAGTTTGTGGCAGGAGACAGTGAAAGTGAATTCATCTAATGTTGGGTTCTTTAGTTCCAAAATATACCCCAGTGATATATACTGAATCAGAGGTACAAAATAAGTCTACAATATAAAGCCATACATTAAATCTCACACCTTATGGGGCCTATTTGTCATTACCAAATCGCACGTTTTGACGTGTTCACAAGTCCCATTATGAAATTTATAAAAGACGCTATTCTCTATTGCAAATCGCATTTTCTAAAACGCATCAATAAAAAGTGACCACCTGATTTTTTACTTGCTTTACAAGTGAAATGACCTGAAGGTGCAATTTCCCTCCATAGTCTGAAATAGGGTTTGGTGGTGGTGGTGGTGGTGGAGAATGTCTATACAAATTATATTTAAATGATTTGCACATGCTAAAATATATCCTTAAGACCAATCAGTCTAAAAGCACTTGTGATGAAGGGGGTACCTGTATCAATATCAGACCTATCAAGATTAGAAACCACAACCCTGCCATCCAGGGCAGCAGCTCTAGCATTGAACGTAACCACATGCTGAGAAAAGCTGTTGTCAAAGTATACTTTTGAACTCTACTACTCACACATGTAGCCCCCTCCCCTAACTCCTCCTCTCCCCCTCCTTCATCTCCTCCCCCTCCTTCCCTTCCTCCCCCTCCTCCTCTACCCCTCCTCCCCTAACTCCTCCTTTCCTCCCTCCTCCATCTTCTCCCACTGCACCTCTTCCTCCCCTGTCCTCCTTCTCCTTGTCCTCCAGGAACCTGACTGTATGATTCTCCTCGTATCCTACATAATGTTACGCCAGTGCTGCCCGCAGACCAGACCCGTCCCTTATACTGAGGTGGGGAAGTATATGTGCACGCTCCCGCAGCAGAAGGAGCATGTCCGGAGTGTGGTGTTTGGGGTTACCTGGCCAGGTGGGAATAGCAGTAGCAATACTTGCCAGTACCGGAAGCAGAGTAGAAGTAGTTGCCGTTAGCAAAGGCCAGGGATAGGTGAGGTCCGGAAGGTAGGGGTCCGAGCAGGGGTACAGGGGCAAAAGAATCTGCGTCGTCAGGGAGATCCGGGGTCGAGAGCCAAAGAGAGAAGTCCGCCTAGCCGAGTCGTAACCTGAGTAACAAAGACAATAGGGAGAGCCAGAATAGACATCCACAAGAGAGACTATGTCGAGCGATGTGAGAGAGGTAGGACAGGTACTAAATACTGGGGCTGACCAATGGGAAGCGGAGGCAGGCCTGGAGGAGCCTGAGGAGCTGTCCAGGATTGGTCCCCATAATAGGCCACCAGGTGGTAAGGTTTAGGGTTAACTGGTAACCAGCGCGTGGGTGGGGGGCATGGCTTCACTGCAAGAGCAGTGAATAAATTAACTTGAGTGGACACGCGCTCCGTAACGGGAGGGGATGCGCGCACAGGGGCAATGGCAGGCGCCCGAGCACCAGCCGCATGCGGAGCAGCGGCAGCCCTACGGAGAGGATGGGGGAGCTCCCCCACCATGGAGGTCGGGTGGGAGCAGCGAGAACGGAGCCCCACAGCAGTGGGAGCTGAAAGAGGTGAAGGGGGGTCACGCTGCGACTGCCATGACCCCTGAGTCCTCACAGTACCCCCCCTTCAGGGTCGGCCTCAGGACGATCCCTCCATGGTTTGGATGGAAACTTTTTCCAGAAGCGTTTAAAAAGTCCTGGTGCGTGAATGTCATTAAGAGGTACCCAAGACCTTTCTTCGGGTCCGAAGCCCTTCCAATGGACCAAGAAATGAACTTTACCTCTGGAGAGACGGGAATCTAGTATTTCTTGGACCTCGTACTCTTCGTTGCCCTGTATGATTACTTGATCAGGTTTAAGAGTGTGGTATGGAAATAGAGGACTAGAGATGAACGGTTTGAGAAGTGATGTATGAAAAACATTAGGAATTCTCATGCTTGGAGGTAGTTGAAGGCGGAAGGCCACCGGGTTAACCTGCTCCACGATAGGAAATGGACCCAGAAACCTAGGTGCCAATTTTTGGGAAGGAGTTTTGAGGTGGATATTCTTGGTAGACAACCAAATCTTATCCCCTGGCTTGTAACTGGGCGCAGGTCAGTGATGACAGTCAGCCTGGCCTTTTTCGAAGTCAGGGAGGCATTTTGAAGAGCTGATTGAATTTTAACCCAAGAGTCCTGTAGGCGGGAGATGTGTACATCTACGGCTGGTACTCCAGAGGAGACATTGGAAATAGGCAGGCGAGCCGGGTGGAATCCGTAATTAATAAAGAAAGGCGTCTCACGAGTAGATTCGTTCCTGGAGGAATTAAAGGCATACTCAGCCCAGGGAAGTAATTCCGACCAGTCATCCTGGAAGTTAGAGACGAAGCACCTTAAATATTTCTCGAGGGATTAATTAACCCTCTCGGTCTGCCCGTTAGATTGAGAGTGATATCCAGAAGAAAAAGAAGAAATGCCCAGTCTCTGGAAACAAATTGAGAACCTCTGTCTGATACGATGGATGTGGGAATACCATGGATCCGGAAAATTTCCCTGGAAAAAATATCAGCTAGGGCGGGTGAGGAGGGTAATCCTTTGAGAGGAAGGAAATGTGCCATCTTGGAAAACCGATCCACCACTACTAGAATGGTGTTCATGCCATTCAACCTAGGCAATTCGAAAATAAAGTCCATGGATATGTGAGACCAGGGGTGCTCCGGGATGGCTAAAGGCATAAGAAGACCCTGGGGTTTCTGACGAGGTGTCTTATTGCGTGCACATACCGGACAGGCCCGAGTGAATTCAAGGATGGTTTTGGCCATATTGGGCCACCATAAGGTGCGACGGATGAGGTCCAATGTCTTCTTGAATCCCGGATGTCCTGCCGAACGGGAGGTGTGCCCCCAATCCAGAATCTCAGGAATAAACTTGGGCTCTACCTACAAAGTATCCTTTGGTACCTCGAGATCTCTAGGCAGGTGTTCTTGAGACTTGATGATCTTTTCAAGATTTTTGAACGCAGCGACCGCGAGGATCTTTTGCTTGGGAAGGATGGACTCGGTAGTCTTTTCTGGTCTTTCATCTGAAGAATACTGTCTAGAGAGGGCATCCGCCTTGACGTTCTTGGTACTGGGAATGTAGGACAAAATAAAATTAAACCTAGAGAAAAATAATGACCAACGGGCTTGGCGGGAGCCTATGCGGCGGGCACTCTCGATATACAAAAGGTTTTTATGATCCGTGAGAATCATAAAGGGCTCTTTTGACTCTTCTAGAAGATGCCTCCATTCCCGAAGAGCCAAATTGATGGCCAAAAGTTCCCTATTGCCCATCTCATAGTTCCTCTCAGCTGGAGAAAATTTCTTAGAGAAAATACCACAGGGCTGGAGTTTATCCTGGGGAGAAAATCTCTGGGATAGAACCGCGCCGGCCCCGCAGTCCGAAGCGTCTATCTCCAGGGTGAATGGAAAATTGGTGTCCGGGTGAGGGAGGATGGGAGCTGAGACAAATGCTTGCTTCAAAGTTTCGAAAGCCGTGAGTGCTTCAGGTGACCAAGTTGAAGGATCCACTCCTTTTCGGGTCAGTGCTGTGATCGGGGCGATGATGGAGGAAAAATTGCGAATACATTTCCGGTAATAATTGGAGAACCCCAGAAAGCGCTGAATAGACTTGAGGGAATCGGGTTGTGGCCAGTCCGCTACAGCTTTAAGTTTCTCTGTGTCCATGGCAAATCCCCTGTTGGAAATAATATACCCAAGAAAGGAGGTGGAGGGCTGGTGAAAAAGACATTTCTCCAACTTGGCAAACAACCGATTCAATTGGAGGCGGGAGAGCACGAACTTCGTTTGGGTAATATGATCCTGTAGATTTTAAAAAAAAATAAGAATGTCGTCCAGATAAATGATTCCGAAAAGGTTAAGGATAGCCCTTAAAATATCATTGATAAAGTCCTGGAAGACCGCCGGGGCATAAACCGAAGGGCATCACAAGATATTCATAGTAGCCACTACAGGTGTTGAAGGCGGTCTTCCATTCATCGCCTTCCCGGATGCAAATGAGATTATATGCCCCACGAAGATCTAGCTTAGTAAAGATTCTTCACCGTAATGCGATTCAGGCCCCAGTAGTCTATACACGGTCTGAGAGTACCATCTTTTTTCTTAACAAAAAGAATCGGGCCCCCGCGGGTGAATTGGAATGCCGTATAAAGCCCCGCTTAAAGTTCTCGCGAATATATTCGTCCATGGCCTTCGTCTCAGGAAGAGAGGGGGGGTAGGACTTGGATTTAGGCAATGTGTATCCAGGCACCAAGTCTATCGGAAATGCGTCAGATCTGTGTGGGGGTAATAACTCGGACCGAGTTTTGCTGAAGACGTCCATAAAATCTGTGTATGGGGCAGGTACGTCTCCTTTAAGTTTGGATGTGGTAGCCAGCAGTTGGGGCGGAAGTACAGCTGGTGAAAAAGATTCCTCTGACCTTGACCTCCGGACAATGGGATCTGGAGATGTCCAATTGATGTTCGGATTGTGCTTCTGCAGCCACGGTAAGCCATGGGTGGCAGGTGTTCCAGGAGCATGGATAACATCCAACGCCAGGGTCTCCTTATGGGAATGAGAAGAAAGGGTGAGGGGACTGGTCTCCAAGGAGATGAAAGCCGGGTTGAGAGGGCGGCTGTCGATCTCTACCAAGGCAACGGGAGTTTCCTTCTTAATGAGTGGAATCTGGTTAAATTCTGAGAATTCCTGGTCCACGAAGTTTCCCCCTGCGCCGGAATCGATGAAGGCCATGGTGGAAGTCTGAAAGGTAGGACCAGAGAGGGAAACGGGGATAGTAAACTTTTTAGGAAGATCCTTCTTGGAAAGGGGGCAGGGAGAATTAGCACCCAGGGAGTGCCCCTTCATACTCACTGGGCTGGATCATTTTCCGGACACTGAGGACATTCGCGAATCAAATGCTCAGAGGATACGCAGTAAAAGCATAGTCTACGAGCCTGCGAAATTGTTGAATAGGAGCCCGAGAAAATCTCTGGGATAAAACCGCGCCGGCCCCGCAGTCCGAAGCGTCTACCTCCAGGGTGAATGGAAAATTGGTGTCCGGGTGACGGAGGATGGGAGCTGAGACAAATGCTTGCTTCAAAGTTTCGAAAGCCGTGAGTGCTTCAGGTGACCAAGTTGAAGGATCCGCTCCTTTTCGGGTCAGTGCTGTGATCGGGGCGATGATGGAGGAAAAATTGCAAATAAATTTCTGGTAATAATTGGAGAATAGACTTGAGGGAATCGGGTTGTGGCCAGTCCGCTACAGCTTTAAGTTTCTCTGGGTCCATGGCAAGTCCCATGTTGGAAATAATATACCCAAGAAAGGAGGTGGAGGACTGGTGAAAAAGACATTTCTCGAACTTGGCAAACAACCGATTCTCTCGGAGGCGGGAGAGCACGAACTTCGTATGGGTAATATGATCCTGTAGATTTTTTGAAAAAATAAGAATGTCGTCCAGATAAATGATTACGAAAAGGTTAAGGACATCCTTTAAAATATCATTGATAAAGTCCTGGAAGACCGCCGGGGCGCTGCATAAACCGAAGGGCATCACAAGATATTCGTAGTAGCCGCTACGGGTGTTGAAGGCGGTCTTCCATTCATCGCCTTCCCGGATGCGAATGAGATTATATGCCCCACGAAGATCTAGCTTAGTAAAGAGGTGAGCACCTTGAAGTCTGTCAAAGAGTTCAGAGATGAGTGGGAGAGGATAACGGTTCTTCACCGTAATGCGATTCAGGCCCCGGTAGTCTATATACGGTCTGAGAGTACCATCTTTTTTCTTAACAAAAAAGAATCCGGCACCCACGGGTGAATTGGAATGCCGTATAAAGCCCCGCTTAAAGTTCTCGCGAATATATTCGTCCATGGCCTTCGTCTCAGGAAGAGAGGGGGGGTAGGACTTGGATTTAGGCAATGTGAATCCAGGCACCAAGTCTATCGGAAATTCGTCAGATCTGTGTGGGGGTAATAACTCGGACCGAGTTTTGCTGAAGATGTCCATAAAATCTGTGTATGGGGCAGGTATGTCTCCTTTAAGTTTGGATGTGGTAGCCAGCAGTTGGGGCGGAAGTACAGCTGGTGTAAAAGATTCCTCTGAACTTGACCTCCGGACAATAGGATCTGGAGATTTCCAATTGATGTTCGGATTGTGCTTCTACAGCCACGGTAAGCCATGGGTGACAGGTGTTCCAGGAGCATGGATAACATCCAACGCCAGGGTCTCTGTAACAGGGTAGTTATCCCTGTTCAGTTAATGTGCCTCTAATCCAGCAGTGTGGTGGTTAACTGCTGGTAGTCAATTAACAAACACCACCTGCCTGATTAGATTGCTTAGAAAAGCCTGTCTTTTGAGACAGGAAGAGAGACTCCTTAGCTCACACCTGAGCTGAACTTGGAGACACTTGTCTTGAGCCCAGCCAGAAGAAACAGCAGAGCTGCTTTCAAGACACAGGGGAAACTTCTAAACCTGAATGCTGACAAACCCTGAAGAAAAGGTAGCAACCAGGGACAGAGAAGATTTTCCCTCCAAACCACAAGGAACAGATAAGACTTTTATTTACAAGAATTTTTATATCTGTTCATTTCATGCTATATGTTTGGGGCTGGAAGACATGCTTATCTAAGTGAGTTGTGAACTGCATAGTATTTCACTAGAAATACTCCCAAGTGAATAGAAGCTTTGTTTACCCCTTGTTTGTATGATTTCCTGATGTTAAGGAAAAGGAGCAATAAAAGGCTTATTTAATTTCACTATAATCAGTCTCCCTTGCATACCTCTGTGAGCGTCCGCCTACATATGGTGTAAGAAGTGGGATGAGAGGTGGTCTTTGAAGTTAGAAAGGACCGGAGATTTGTTCTGTGAAATTATTTTTATGCTTTTTGCCTACAAACAGTCTGAGCAACGTAAAAAAAAAAAAAAAATCTCATGCAGCAGAGATCAGAGTTAAAGTGATACACACCACTGCACTGAAACATACAAAACCACAGATGGACTCTTTTCCCCAATCCCAAGAGGAGGTAAAACCTTATTTGCCTATCACAATAAAGTGTAATATGGTGATTGAAATAGGGGGTTAGGGATAGTCGTCTGTTATTTTCAAATGTTTAGCTAAAGCAGTGAATACAGATGTGACCCATGAGCAGTACTGATTCTGCAAGTAAAGGCTGCCACACCGCATAGGACAACCAGTTGTGAATGGAGTATATGCAGAGAAATGTGAAAATTTATGTAAGACTGTGCTGAAGCAGGGGAATTTTCAGTAAACAAGTGCTGAGGGTAAAATTGTCTACTATAAAAAAGGAATTGCTGAACTGTGTAAAAGGTATCCCAAAGTGTGAAGAGTGAATGTCATAATACCCAAAGTTGAGACTCAAGCAGAAAATCACATTATTTGGCTGAAGCAGAGAGATTGTACCTAGCAAGTAAATGGTGTAAAGCAAATAGACGTTTTTACCTAGCAACTACACATCCAGCATACCTAATGAGAGATTACACCTAGCAAGTAAATGGTGTAAAGCAAATAGACGTTTTTACCTAGCAACTGCACATACTGTATACCTGATGAGAGAAAATGCGTGCACAGTACTGCTGATATTGTAAAACTTATCAAAGAAAAAAAAGTTTACAGAGATGCCTGTGAGAGCTACGACCTCTACAAGCAAAATATGCCAACCTATAGAACTACCACAATTGAGGGTTCTAGCAAATACAGTGGCAACAGCTGCAATAGCGCCTCCTGAGGTCAGGAAGAAAACTACACCTGAGAGCCCCAAAATGGAGGACAAGATGCAGCGTTCCTGTAATGAACCCTACCCCACGGAAGAGTGGCCCTTCCAGTCCAATAAGGAGGAAGACATCTCTTACGGGGAACCCGAACCGAGTAACATCCATAAAACACCCCAAGAATGGTGGGGGTGCCTGAACTCGGCACGAACAGAAAAGACCGCTCTCTATGATGATGAATATGGTCGACAAGAGAAAGAGCGGGAGCAGCAGATCACTCAATATTTCTGTCAGCTAAAGCAACTCAAGAAAAGCCTGGCTTATATAATGAAGCTGCAAAAGTATCAAATAAAGAAAGAGACCCCAGTATTCCTGATGGGACGGAGTCATCCAAAACAAAAAAGCGGAAAAAGAAAAAGAAAAGCGGTTCTTCACTTACCGTGGAAGGAACAGACACATCCGCAGATCCTGTGGAGGAAAAGGGGGACCGAGTTGCCCTGCAGCCTAGAGAAAATGGAGAATTCGTCCCGCGGTTAACCAAATATCCAGAGGGCCCAAGACAGAAGTCGTGTACCCCAAAGAAGTGTCTGTCCGGTGCCAACAGTGAGGAACCCTCAACCAACAATCCCAGGGAAGTGGAGCCGGAACCAGTGAGTGACGATCCCTTGACCAGCCCTGAAGATGCCCTGAAAAATGCCAGGCATGACTGTGATATGCTCCGAGAACAATTGAAACAAAAGAAAGATGGTTACACAGAGCTACAGAAAAATAACGTGAGGCTACAAAAAGATGTGCTCACAATTTACTCTTTAGCCAGGACAGAATTGGACGATCTCAAGACTGAGCTAGATACTGCAAATGCTACTATTTCCGCCATGGATGAAAAGCAGAGCCAATCTGATAAAATGATGGCTACGCTAAAGCGGAAGTATGAGGAGGCACAGAAGCAGATGACAGTCTTCCAGCAAGAGGTTCACACTCTTCGCATAGAGCTGAATGCCTCACAACAGGAGGTCAACAATGTCCGGACAGACGTAGGCGTATCTCAGAAAGAGGTTCAGATACTCCGCAGAGCATTGGATGCCTCACATCATGAGACCATCAGCTGCCGCACAGACCTGGAAGTTTCCAGAAAGGAACTACACAGTCTCACTGAGGAGCTGGACATTTCTAAAGAAACGATTGTCAATCTTAATACAGATCTCCAAGTCTCCCAGAAGGAGCTTCAGACCCTCAACCTAGAGAAAGAAGTCTCACGCCAGGAGACTGTCATTCTCAAAGCAGATGTGCGTAAATGGAAGGAGGACTACAAGGAGGCCCTGAATAATACAGAGACTGAAAAAGGAGAACATTTAAGATTACAAAGAAAAAAATTAAAACTCAAAGAAGAAAATTTTAATTTGACAAATGACGTCAAGGAAAAAAATGAAAAACTGCACGAGCTTAAAGAAATAAATATGCTTTTGGAAGGTGAGAAGTTTGAAGCAGAGCACCGACTGCAGAACCAACTGCAAGGTCTGCGTACGCACCTCAAGAAGGCCGAGGAGAAGCAGCGAACTCTGCAGGAAGACAATCTGCAGGCTGTTAAAGAAATTCAAGTGCTGCAGGAACGTCTGATTACCCAGTATGTCCCCGCAAAGCAGCATGAGAAACTGAAGGCTACCCTGAGCGTCACCAAAGCAACGCTAAAGGCCAAGCTTAGAACCCAGGTGACGCGGCACAAAAGGGAGCACAAGAAGGTCCAGAAACTGAAACAAGTAACTGTGGCCCAAGCAAAGAAGTTCATAGTGCTTCACAATGCAATAAAAATGTGGAAGCAAGCTCAGAGAAAGCAAAGCATGCAGATAAATTCCCTGAGAAGAGACTTGCAAGACGCACTCAAAAAACAGGGATCTCTCTCGGATGAGATGAAAGTTCTACAAGGACAAGTATTGACCCTGACTAAGCGTCAGTATCCCACAGCCACAAAAAACCCATGAAGACAAGGGTACAGTGAGAGCTGGGAATACCGCTCATCTGAAAGACAAGGTTGCAAAATGTGAACCACCTAAACAAGCACTAGCAAAACCTTCAGCCACCCAACAGGCAATAAAAGAAGGTACACGTGCTGAATCAAAACCAGAAGAATCCTTAGCTGATGAAGCTGAAAAGATGGGACATTCTCTGGAAGTGGGGGTGGAATTACAACTTAATCCTAAAGAGGCTGAACTAGCAACCCCATTTAGTGGAAAAAGGGCAGAGAGACAGCTTCAAGAGCAGAAAACTCAAAGGGCTGTTTTTAAACGTTCTGCAAATACTGCTATACAGTCTGCCTACAATAAGACGAGCACCCGATGCAAGGGAAATCTCATGACCGCGCACATAGCAAAAAGATCATACTTAGAAAAAGTCCTCCTCGAGCGACTGAGGAGTGCTGATCTCAAGCATCTTCGGGAGGAGACGCGAATAAACTGGAGAAAGGGCTTCAATCCCAGTGACCTGAGGGTTCTCTTCCTCCATCCACTCTCATTCAAGTCACAGAGATATCTAGAATGAGAGTGGAAGGATGGGCTTTGGCCGTGCAAGCCCGAGCTTCCCACAAACAGGGGAGGTATGTAACAGGGTAGTTATCCCTGTTCAGTTAATGTGCCTCTAATCCAGCAGTGTGGTGGTTAACTGCTGGTAGTCAATTAACAAACACCACCTGCCTGATTAGATTGCTTAGAAAAGCCTGTCTTTTGAGACAGGAAGAGAGACTCCTTAGCTCACACCTGAGCTGAACTTGGAGACACTTGTCTTGAGCCCTGCCAGAAGAAACAGCAGAGCTGCTTTCAAGACACAGGGGAAACTTCCAAACCTGAATGCTGACAAACCCTGAAGAAAAGGTAGCAACCAGGGACAGAGAAGATTTTCCCTCCAAACCACAAGGAACAGATAAGACTTTTATTTACAAGACTTTTTATATCTGTTCATTTCATGCTATATGTTTGGAGCTGGGAGACATGCTTATCTAAGTCAGTTGTGAACTGCATAGTATTTCACTAGAAATACTCCCAAGTGAATAGAAGCTTTGTTTACCCCTTGTTTGGATGATTTCCTGATGTTAAGGAAAAGGCGCAATAAAAGGCTTATTTAATTTCACTATAATCAGTCTCCCTTGCATACCTCTGTGAGCGTCCGCCTACAGTCTCCTTATGGGAATGAGAAGAAAGGGTGAGGGGACTGGTCTCCAAGGAGATGAAAGCTGGGTTGAGAGGGCGGCCGTCGATCCCTACCAAGGCAACGGGAGTTTCCTTCTTAATGAGTGGAATCTGGTTCAATTCTGAGAATTGCGGGTCCCCATCATACGGCTTGGGTGCCGGGATATTCGGGCCCGGTGTTGCGGCGCCCATTGCTTCCACGGGTGTCAGAGGAGGAACCACAGAGGGTGTCTGTAAGGAGAGATCTTCTACCTGTCGGGTAAGAAGAACCAGCTGATCGGTCATGACCTTGATTTGCTTGTAAATGGCCGACAACATGCTACCACGTTCAGTCTGATCTACGTCTTGTGGACTCGACTTAATGTTACGCCGGTGCTGCCCGCAGACCAGACCCGTCCCTTATACTGAGGTGGGGACGTATATGTGCACGCACCCGCAGCAGAAGGAGTGTGTCCAGAGTGTGGTGTTTGGAGTTGCGTGGACAGGTGGGAATAGCAGTAGCAATACTTGCCGGTACCGGAAGCAGAGTAGAAGTAGTTGCCGTTAGCTAAGGCCAGGATAGGTGAGGTCCAGAAGGTAGGGGTCCGAGCAGGGGTGAAAGAAGCTGCGTCGTCAGGGAGATCCGGGGTCGAGAGCCAAAGAGAGAAGTCCGCCGAGCCGAGTCGTAACCTGAGTAACAAAGACAATAGGGAGAGCCAGAATAGACATCCACAAGAGAGACTATGCCGAGCAATGTGAGAGAGGTAGGACAGGTACTAAATACTGGGGCTGACCAATGGGAAGCGGAGGCAGGCCTGGAGGAACTCGAGTAGCTGTCCAGGATTGGTCTCGATAATAGGCCGCCAGGTGGTAAGGTTTAGGGTTAACTGGTAACCAGCGCGTGGGCGGGGGGGCGTGGCTTCACTGCAAGAGCAGTGAATAAATTAACTTGAGTGGACACGCGGTCCGTAACGGCAGAGGATGCGTGCGCAGGGGCAATGGCAGGCACCCGAGCACCAGCCACACGTGGAGCAGCGACAGCCCGATGGAGAGGACGGGGGAGCCCCCCCACCACGAAGGTCGGGCAGGGGCGGCGAGAACGGAGTCCCACAGCAGTGGGAGCTGAAAGAGGTGAGAGGGGGTCGCGCTGCGACTGCCGTGACCCCCGAGTCTTCACACATACTCATTGTGACGTCAGTATCCTTTTGACAACACGGGGTGGGGTCCGGTTTACACTAACCTGCTAGTAACCCCTTAGGAAGGGGGTTACATAAATGTACTGTATAGAAGTGTAGTTATGAAATCAGGTTTCTCTATCACCTCCTCAGACAGATATTTGGTTTATTTGTATCAAACGTGTCATAAATGGATGAATTTGGGATTGGTGGAGATAACTCGACATTACCCAGAAGTCTTTCTGCAGTCTAATAATGGGGTCTTCTCTAAAAATAACTCTAATTATACTGAATAAGTCAACTGAATAAACTCGGGTGTATTTTAATCTCTCCCCGATTTATAATTACAGACAGTATATATTACTTTAAGCTGTGATTGCAATTACACAAAGAAGCGTCTCTTTCATTTGTTTGTTTATTGATGATTTTATCACAATACAAAGCGAGCGCATTGGGCAAAAGCACAAACATCAGAAACACCATCTGAGAAATACTATGACTTGTGTCACGGGAGACCAGGACTAATACTAGGGATCAACTCACCAGACAGAAACACAAGAGTTTATAAAATTAATTTTTGTATAAAGGAATAACCACAACTATACATACTGTATAAACATAACCAAATGGGGAAAGCTGGGCAGACCTAGTTGCAGGGACCCCTTTGCAGAGATTTCTCCTGTCCTTCTTCCTGCACAGTGCCAACAAGGACCAGTTTTCAGGCATGGGACATGCACTTGAGCTCTGAGTCTGCAACTGAAATTCACCACCAGAGCTGGAACAAAAAGCTGACCCGGGTCTCCCTCCCCACCTTTTAAGGCTACGGCCCTAGTGTTACCTGCAGCACGCCCGCTTGGCAGCCTGGCGGCGTGTGCACAGTTGAAAGCCGTGTTGTGCCGTATGTAGGGCAGCAATGGGATGCGTGAGGGGGCGGGGCCTTGACGGAGGCACGGCCATGACGAGGCTTATCTGCCCTTCCATTGACTACACGCCGACCACATCGCGGCATGGGAAGACAAAAAAGAATCCAGCAGTTACCCGGGAGAGACAGTCCCATGGCAGCTGGAGTCCATCTGATGGTGAACGCAGGACATGTAACATGGGACAGTATTCTCACATTGGGGCCCACATGAGATTGGGTAGGGGTCGAACCGTTACAGTAAGTACACAGACCAGTGAGGATTAAGTAGCACTTCATATGTTCTCTGAATTCTCAGTGTTCTCTTTCACAGATACTGCGTCCTGTGAAGAGAGTATGTAGTGCGTCTAGAGTCACATTAGTTCTTTAGCTAACCATACTACGCGAGCTTATGTGTAGTCTTGTCACAGTGGCTGAGATCCAAACTCTCTACAGATATGAATGCGTTGTTTTGTAAGTTTGCCCACTTACTTAAAACCTACATACACCATCATTGTGGTCATGAAGTACAGTTTTCATGAGAGCCTGCCTCGTAGAGCAGCTATACTCCATTACATTAATGTCTATTTAAGAGAGTTAGATCTGGTACTTGATGTACAATCAGGGCCACCAACAGAAATCGTGGGGCCTGGGACAAACATTTTAAGCAGGGAACCCCCCCCACCCCCGTGCCCCCCCCCACCCCCGTGTCGGTGGTATTGCACGCCGCCCCCCTCCACCCCCATTTCACACCCCCCTTCCCATGTATTTCTCTCCTTTCTGTCTCGTCCCATCTCACTCTCCCGCCTCGCATGTATTTCTCTCCTCTGCTTCTCACTAAGGCTGTGGCCCCGCTGGCGCTGACCGCGCTCATGCTTGGAAAGCACTCCAAGCATGAGCGCCGGGTGTCCTGGCATTTACGCAAGCGTGCATGGAGGGCATTGCGGGTGACCACGAGCACCACGTGAGCGGGGACTTACATATATCTATATATGTAAGTAACCGCGGTAAGCGCCACACGCTCAGCGCTAGCGAGGACGCAGCCTTACTCCCTCTTTTCCTCACTCACCCCCTCTCTCCTCTCCCTCTGTCATTTACCCCACGCTCACTCATACCCTCCCCCCCACAAGATATATACCAAAAAACTTACCACCCTCAAATACATTAAAAAAAAATCCCCACCCCCTCAAATATATACAACCTCCCCGCCCCCAAATGCATACAATAAACCCACCTACCCAATACATATAAAAAAAAACAATACATCTCTCTCTCTCTCTATATATATATATATATATATATATAGAGAGAGAGAGAGAGAGAGAGAGGATATATATATATATATATAAATGTATATATATAATATTTACTCGCCCGGGGGTTAAATCCACCCGCCCCGGGCGTGTAAATGTATAGGATTGTCGAACACTGTGTATATATATATATATATATATATATATATACACAGTGTTCGACAATCCTATACATTTACACGCCCGGGGCGGGTGGATTTAACCCCCGGGCGAGTAAATATTGGCCCAAGCAGCACATGTGTTCGTTTTTTTAAATTTCCTCTGCTCGCGCTGAAATTTCCCTGCTCGCGCTGGCAAAAAAAAAACTCCCCCTACCTGATTGCTGATTGGCGCGCGCTCCCAGGCTTTGTGGGCGCGCGGCCAGGCTCTATATGAGCCAGCCCCCAACGAGCTGCCATTTTTTCTGCCGGAGATCTGCGGCCCCTTACTCTCCTTCCCTGCAAGCGCCCTTACTCTCCTTCCCTGAAAGCCCCCTTACTCCCTGCGCGAGGCAGGTGTTCCCCCTTCTCTCCCTGTCCCCGCTTAACTTGGCTTCCCGCGCGGGGCAGGAGACTGTAGTGGGGATGTTCCCCCCTTCACCCCCTTCAGGGTGAACACTCTGTGCCTGCCGAGCTCTATAACAAACAGATAGCATCCGTCGATCACAGTGACTCAGACTATGATTGCTCCATGCTATTTTTTCCAGGCAGATGCACCGCCATCCACGAATTCTTTGCATCTCACATTGTTGTGGAGGAATTTTGGCCCACTCTTCTTTACAATGTTGCTTTTGTTCATTGAGGTTTGTGGGCATTTGTTTATGCACAGCTCTCTTAAGGTCCAGCCACAGCATTTCAATCGGGTTGAGGTCTGAACTTTGACTGGGCCATTGCAACACCTTGATTCTTTTCTTTTTCAGCCATTCTGTTGTAGATTTGCTAGTGTGCTTGGGATCATTGTCCTGTTGCATGACCCAATTTCGGCCAAGCTTTAGCTGTAGGACAGATGGCCTCACATTTGACTCTAGAATACTTTGGTATACAGAGGAGTTCATGGTTGACTCAATGACTGCAAGGTTCCCAGGTCCTCTGGCTGCAAAAACAAGCCAAATCATCACCCCTCCACCACCATGCTTGACAGTTGGTATGAGGTGTTTGTGCTGATATGCTGTGTTTGGTTTTTGCCAAACGTGGCGCTGTGCATTATGGCCAAAGATCTCCACTTTTGTCTCGTCTGTCCAAAGGACATTGTTCCAGAAGTCTTGTGGTTTGTTCAGATGCAACTTTGTAAACCTAAGCCGTGCTGCCATGTTCTTTTTAGAGAGAAAAGGCTTTCTCCTGGCAACCATTCCAAACAAACCATACTTGCTCAGTCTTTTCTAATTGTACTGTCATGAACTTTAACATTTAACATGCTAACTGAGGCCTGTAGAGTCTGAGATGTAACTCTTGGGTATTTTACAATTTCTCTGAGCAATGCACGGTCTGACCTTGGGGTGAATTTGCTGGGATGTCCACTCCTGGGAAGATTGGCAATTGTCTTGAATGTTTTCCACTTTTGAATAATCTTTCTCACTGTAGAATGATGGACTTTAAATTGTTTGGAAATGGCCTTATAACCCTTCCCAGATTGATGGGCAGCAACAATTGCTTCTCTAAGATCATTGCTGATGTTTTTCCTCCTTGGCATTGTGTTAACACACACTTGAATGCTCCAGACCAGCAAACTGCTAAAACTTTGGCTTTTATAGAGGTGGTCACACTTGCTGATAATCAATTAATCAAGGGCATTTGATTAGCAGCACCTGTCTGCTACTTAGTATCTTAATTCCTATGGAAACAGTAAGGGTGTACTTAGTTTTTCACACATAGCTTCTCCATTTTGGCTTTATTTTTGTTAAATAAATCATGACACAGGGTAATATGTCATGTGTTGTTGTTCATCTGAGGTTGTATTTACCTAATTTTTAGACCTGCTAACAGATGAATGTTATTATGCCCTGATATGGAAAACCATGAAATTCAAAGAGGGTGTACTTTCTTTTTCACATGACTGTATATATCAGAAGGCGACTAGACCACACATATGTTAATTTAAATATTAAAGTGACCACATGAACTGAGGAGAGCTTGAGAACTGTGTAATGGTTTACAGACTAGGCACCAGGCAGTGCCTGCTAACCCGATAAACGTTTAGTTGCTATGATGACTTCTTCCAGGGTGGGCGTCTATATCTATCCCTTTATACTGTTTTTGTTGCCCTAGCAACCCAATAGACGCTTGTGACGCAGATCACTGCTATGTAGTGCCAATGATTTATTATTTGTTCTTGCCACTAGAGGCGCATCCATCGTTTTCATCATAAAGTTGAAATGAAGGAAACATTGCTACAGTGACATACTTATCTGCATAGTATATAGATCTATACATTTTTATATTTTTATTTATTATTAGGAGACTCAGAAGTAGTGATGGTACTGCTGCGACACACTTTATTCGAGCAAATACCCAGTATGTACCTGGCAGATACCTGGAATGCGCCGCTCCTCACCTCAGACAAGCCCCGTTGCGTTTGCCTTCCCAGCCATGGTTCATGCCTGGCTGACGGGCGGCTGATCTGTTAAATGATAATGATTAGGATTTAATAGGCTGCAATGCTTCGCGTGTCTACCAGATGGCATAAATTCATGAATTGTAATGCAGTATACATATATATACTGTGCAGTATTGCAGCCAGCGGGAATAAAATGCTTCAATCCCTGCCTGGAAAATAACGCAATGCACTCGGGCAGAAAACAGTCACAAACCTCAATACACCCGAGTATACCCGAATTCGTGGGACTAGCCGAGCTCGAATAAAGTGTGTCGCCAGTGTAGGTTTGTAAGAGTGCCAAATGAACTTTGAAATACAAAATGTTTCTTATCATTGTATAAAATCATGCATATGTCCAAATTAGATTGTATATGTCTGATCGTATTAAATGTATTAAAGGTGTTACACAAAACCTTTGTTTAAACCATGAGGGAATTGAGTATGTAAAGTGAAAATCCCCTTTGCCTCTCTCTGGTGTAACTGTCGGTCCCAATTCCCTTTTCGAATGCTGGCTGCTATATGGTCTATCCCTTGAAAGGTAAGGACTTTCTGTTCACCCCCATGTTTCGCTCGTACATGGCATGATATTGGGGTGTCTTGTTGATTTGTATTGAGCCAACATGTTCCAGGATTCGGCGTCTCAATTCTCTTTTGGTTTTGCCTACATACTTTAACCCACATTTGCATGTTGCTAAATAGATGACCCCTGTGGTCTTACAGTTGATAAAACTGTTCAATGTAAAAGACTTGGAATCATCCCAGTTTTTGAAAAAAAATCCCTGACAGATGAACTCACAGTCTCTGCAATTATGGTATTTAAAACAGCCCGTTGTCTTCAACCAAGTATCTTTAATGGTTGGTCTTGAAAAATGGCTGTGTACCAACATGTCTGACGTTTTTTGACCTCCTCCACACAATTGACGGTTTGTTCTTTAATACCACCTTCAGATCATCGTCACTTGTAAGTATATGCTAGTGTCTTCTAAGTAACTCTTGCACTTCCTGCCACTGCCCACTGTATGTGGTGATACATCTAATTTCTTTACTGTACCTTCATCTACTTTAGGCTTTTCAATGAGAAGCTCATCTCTGGGGTTATTAACAGCTCGATGATACGCTTTTTTCAATTGCGTTTTAGAATATCCCCTTTCCAGAAAATTGCCACACATTTCACTGGCCTGTTTCTTGAAGGTAGACATATCTGAACAGTTATGTCTTAGTTTCAGATACTGTCCCGTGGGTATACCTCTTATTAGAGGTGCAGGATGATGACTGTCTGCCATGAGGTAATTGTTAGTGGCAGTCGTTTCTTTGTAAGTAGACGTGGATAGATACCCCTCTTCTGTTTTTCTATCCTAAGATCTAGGAAGGTAATGGTGGTGTCACTTATTTCTGATGTCAGTTTCAGATTATAATTGTTTGCGTTAAGAAGGTCCAAAAGGGTGAGAAGCTCTTGTTTACTTCCCTTCCATAAAATCATAATGTCGTCTATATACCTGAACAAAGAAGAAGAAGCAGGCACACGGTCTTACTCAAAAGGAGGTTTAATATGCCATAAAGTCCAACGTTTCGGCAGTCAAATACTGACTTTATGGCATATTAAACCTCCTTTTGAGTAAGACCGTGTGCCTGCTTCTTCTTCTTTGTACTGGAACATTTGGGACTACAGGAGCTCCCCAGGACCAGCGCACCGGCAGCTAAGTACCCCACCTCTATTACCATTGATATTGAGTGCGTGTCTCATCCTCTGTATGTCTATATACCTGATCCATAGATCTATATGGTCGGTATATAGACCTATTGCCTCTGAAAATACACTCACCGCCTCCCACCAGCCAAGATATAGGTACGTATAGGTGTGAGCGTAGATGGTGCCCATTGCAGTTCCTTGTACTGTAGTGCCGACGAGTATTCTAAAACAAATCTGGGGAAATCACCAACAAGACCCAGGTACATCCTGGGTGCATGCTGGGTACACGCTGGGTACATGCTGGGTACATGCTGCAACATTTCCCTGACATTTCTGCAGACAGACTAATGGCCCATTCAAACTGAATGGGACTGCCAGGGACCCCTGCTGTGTTAATCCGATGGGCCATTAGTCTCTGCAGAAATGTCATTGAAATGTTTGCAGCATGTACATGGATCTTGTTGGTGATAGCCCCAGATTTTCCAAGGCAAGTTTAAGGCAAGTTTTAGAATACTCGGCGACGCACCTGTATCTGCAGATATAATTTCTGATTGAAAAGAAAATAATTATGTTCCAAGATGAATTCCAAAAGTTTGCATACGAACTCGTTATGTTCGTTGAAAAGTCTACTCATTGATGATAAGAAATGCCTCAATACTAGTAGGCCAATGTTAGTATGCTCAATACTTCAAGACTTACTAACAGTGTGTCCCTTTCTACAGATCAACAGAGACCCCTTCTAACCGTTTGAAGACATCTTTGGTGTCCCTGAAATAAGAGGGAAGTGTTGTGACGAAATTTCTTAGCACCTTATCTATGTAAATGCTGGCATTTTCTGTAAGTGAGCTGATACCTGAAACAATAGGTCTTCCTGCATCTACAGGGACACAGTTATCAGTGATTACACATTTTTACACAGCTTTTAATTTATTGTCTTCTTTTATTACTGTACCATTGCACTTGGAATTATGGTTAATTGTGTGGCTCTCTAGGGGTGTCAAAAGTGCAACAATTATATATACACATCTATAGATATTAATATCCCAGATCCTATCTTAGGACCAATACAGAATATTAGTTAACCTCCACCTAGCACACCCCAACGCACATAAGTGCGTGTACACAAGTACACATTTTTTCTCCCCAATACTACTGGCCAAAGGCAAACCCAAGTTAATGGGTGGTATATCACATAAGTATGGAATCAGTATATAATTTCACATATATTTGGGAATGATAACATTGAGTCTTAAATACCATCTACAGTATATGCCTAAAGAGGATGAGAAAACAGTTAATATTCCAGTAAATGACAATTAAAGAACCTATAAGATATAATGTATCATCATCGATGATAATTAATTATTCATATAACTCAATAAACCAGAAAAACTGTACATAAAGAACGATCAATGTCATAACTGGTTAACTAATATCTTGATAATCCTCAACTGGAATTTATAAATAGATGTTGCTTTATGATAAATAAAGACAACAATAAGTGATATCAATATTCTTAAAGAAAATTCCCTAGAAAATGCCATAAAAATATGCACAATTGGGCGGTAAGGAAAATACAAGGTATATTAAATGGATCAATGGTAAGTTACTTAAGGCTAGACAAGCAACAATCAATATTGGTCGTCAATCTTCGTGATATAAACCAGGATCACATATTTGGTGTATATATATATATATATATATATATATATATATAAATATATACAGTATATATATATAATCCCCTAAGAAAGCAATAGCCAAATAGATATATCCAATAGAGTATGAACATACATAAGCTAAAGCAGATAAAAGTCAGAAAGGAACCTCCATATGGAACCCCAACTAATGCATCACGCATAAAATATAAACATCCACCATTAGTTTAAAGGTACATATCAAAATAGATGGATAAAATAGTCCCTATATGGTAAAGTTCTAATAAGGAAATATAGATACAAATGAAATACATAGTTAGGGTCCACAACAGATATTGTTATACTGTATTATAGGCTAGAGCTGGTAAATTCCGGGCATTATTGAAATCCCTGCTCTCTGATTGGATAATGCCCAGAATTTTAACCAATCAGTAATGGCCCGGAATTTTTGGCAGCTTGCCAAGATTTCTAGCCAATCAGATTTCAGTTCTCATTCACAAAGAGTGACATTTACTCTTAGACAGGGGAGGTGATTGGACAGAAGGCACTGACTCCTCCCCCTCCCTGCCTACAGAGATCTCCGCACAGGAGAGTGAGGGGAAAGGTTTGGGTGTCTGTGTGTGTGTTTTGTTGGTGTCAAGGAGCCAGCAGAGTGTTTTATTAGTGTGTGTGTCTTCTGTTGGTGTGTGTTTTGTGGGTGTAGAGGGGGCAGCAGAGTCTTGTTGGTGTGTGTCTGCTGTGTGTGTGTGTGTGTGTGTGTGTGTGTGTTTTGTTGGTATAGAGGGGGAGCTGCAGTGTGTGTGTCTTCAGTGTGTGTTTTGTGGGTGGAGGAGGGGTGCAGAGTGTTTTGTTGGTGTGTGTGTTTGCAGTGTGTGGGTTTACAGGGGGCTGCAGTGGGTGTTTTGTGGATGTAGAGTTGGCAGTGTCTATTTTGTTGATTTGTGTGTGTGATTTATTGAGGAGGAATAACGGGGGAGAGTAAAGGTCTACGACAATCTGTTTGAAGGACATTTTGTTTCTGTGAAGCAGACACTGCACAGGGGGTCCCTAATTAGTTACCCATCAGAATAATATGTGTTAATGTATTAATAAAGTGCAATTAGCCAACAAGCTACAGAATTAGAGAAATAAAAACAGTATGTGACAGAACCAACAAGTTATCACATAATATACTTCTAAATTCTACATAGGAAGAAGCAATATAAAGTTACCATTAATACTGATAATTACTAGTACTCAGTACCAGTGCACTATTACTCCCAGTCATGTTGGGGTTGGTACCTAGAGGAGCAATTTACTACAAAACAATGGGAACAATTACTCCCCTGTGTGATGTATGAAGCTGTTAATCTTACTTCTAAGGCCGAGTCCATAGACGGACAGGCCGTGCTGAGCCATGCTGACGCTCCGCGCTGAGCCCCTGCATCCTCCATGAGGATGTCTTTAGAGGGGGCTCACGCGAGCGTCCGCAGGCGTGCTGAGGCGCTGGATTTTTCAGCCGACAGCCAAACTGTTTTTCAGCGCGCTGTCGGCTGAAAAATCCAATCAGCGCGGAGCAGCGTCAACATCATGGGGCAAGTGGTGCATTAGAGCAAAGCGCATTCACACATTCACCTAAAGTGAGGCAGAGTCACAATGATACAATTTGCGCCTATACTGGTGTTTGGGACATTCAACTGCATGGTCCCTTAAACTGTGAAGTCTCATCCCTGTGCTGGAGAATATTTTAGTCCATTTCATTTCAAGGAACCTGAACTCTCCCTCAGCACTGGGAAGCAGTTTCACAGCATATATAATACATGTTTGTTTCTATAGTTTTGTGCATCAGTTTTGCAGCCGGGAATCTCTCGCACATCACAATGTGATTTGCAGACAGTTGCTGCCCTCTAGTGGTGATAAGGATTCCTCACTGAGGGTGAATGTTTTTGTATGGAAGGTCTGGGAGATATTGTCACTGTCTCTCGCACAGTAATACATGGCGGTGTCTTCTGGTTTCAGACCGTTTATTTGTAGATAAAGTGTGCTTATGGAATTATCTGTAGTAATTTTCCATCTTCCTTGGAATGAGGAGGAGTACTGTGTATCTGCATCTCCAGGATAAATTCTGCCCACCCATTGCAATCCTTTCCCGGGAACCTGTTGAATCCAGTGAATCCAATCGCTGGTGAACGTGTATCCCGAGGTCTTGCAGGATAATGTCACACTGTCCCCGGGCTTATTAATTTCTGAGCTGGGCTGAACAAGTTCAATATCAGACTTGACCCCTGAAAATAACACAATAGAAATGATTGAACCCCCAAAGGACACAAGCAGCAGATATTATTATCCCACCTCTGGGCCTCTCACTCACCTGGGAAGGAGGACAGACAGAAGGAAACAGAAGAGAAACATGTTATCTATTTTCTGCTGTCTGCTGGGACTGAGTTTAGCACAAACCCTGTTCAGTCTGAGATCACCTCCTGGGGCTCCAGCTTATGAACCCTGACAGATCCCAGACAGGAGGCACAGCCTGAATTTGCATGTGGTCACCAGGGGTATAAAGAGCCTTCAGATCTGTAAGAAACCCATTAATAACAGAGGGGGGGGGGGAGCGAAATACCTTTCCAAGTGGTGGGGGGATGAGGAACATTTCTGCACCATTTAATGTCACACAAATGTATTTATTTTATTGTGTGTATTCCTAAAGACAGAAGCATCAGACATATAAGGGTTTATTATATAGATTATCCCACTCTATTAATATGTTGCACCAATAGTCGTGTTGCCCTTGGTTTATTCATGCATTTTATCCCAGGTATAAAAAAAAGGATCAAAAATCTTCATTTTAATATTTCATTCTACTTTGTTTATAATCTATGACTCTGGAGCCCATTATTACCTGAACAATGTCATATTAACACTAATTCAACATCGTCATGTTCAACATCTTATTTACTGTCTTGGAGGTAGAAAAATAACCTTCTGTGCAACAATTCTACACGTGTGTCTTTCAGAGAACAATATGGAGTTGTTTTAATGACACGCAATATACTAAAATAATCAGAAAACAGCAGAATTATCCACATCACCCATACTTGTGATGTTCCAAAAAAGGACAAAACCTGCTCAGCATTTCTATACTTGGTGGAACCTGCTAAATTATTATATATGAGCACAGAGCACAAGCTATGAGCTGGATACATCAAACTCCACTAAAGTGATGCTAATATCGCACCCCCTCCACCTAGGTTTGCCAGGTGGCTTCTCCAAAAATACTGGGCCCAATGGTGAAAGGTGTGTCAGGACACTATGTCCAGGGAGGTAATACTGGACACATACATGTCCAGTATTACAGTATCTCTCATTTTTTACTGGACAGAGTATCCAAATACAGGACAGTCCGGTTCAATACCGGACACCTGGCAACCCTACCTCCACCCCAAAAAAAAATACGAGCATTATTTCCACAATTTAAAATTGGTATACATCAAAATTGCAGTAATAATTTAGAGGCTGCGTTATTCGGAACCCCCCATCTCTAGTTTCCTTGTATATCAGTTTGTTTCTGCAGTGCAGGAGTAAAGACTGCAGTGCAGATGTCATCCCACATCTGGTTCTTCTCATTGCTTTTAGTCCTGGCTGTAGATATGAAATAAAACGCTATTACTATAGGTTACTGGAGATGTATAGAATGAAATATTGTAAGGAGTGCAAATGTGTGAGCTGGTGTAATGTGCATCGGTGAGTGTTTGACAGATAGTCCGAGTATCTGTGGCACAACAAGAGTTAGGCCTCGTCCAGGGTGGCGCTGAGCGCGTGGCGCTTGCAGAGTTTCGATCTTGCATTGTGAATCATCACATCACGCTCGTGCGCGGGCATGTAAGCACTCCCAAGCTTGGTGCTTGGGGAGACACTTCAGTTTGAATTTGGAGCACAGAGCAGGGTCACATGACCATGCTCTGACCAATGGGGAGAGAGAGGCAGTATAGGCTGAGCAGAGAGAGGTGGAAGGGGGGGAGTGGAGTGTGGTGGAAGGAGTGGGGGGAGCGTAGAGAGATGGGAGCACAGGCTCCATCCGGTTACAAAGTCTTTTATTGCAGAGACTCTGCCCGGGGTCACTAAGGCATTGTAGTTAGAACCAAGTCTGTATTATAGGGTGAGTGAAGTAGGGGGCATTTACCAAAAACAAGTTACTTTGACGTTACTAACTGTAAGACCCAGCACTGTACTGTGATTGCACACAGACACACACACACACAGACACAGACAGACAGAGAGAGACACACACAGAGCCCCGATCCAGCCAATGACACGCCCCCTCCCTTAATAGCCATGCCCCCGCTCCTGCTCAAAAATGATTGCAGGACAGCGAGCGCTCATGTTTGGAGAGCTGGGGACGTCACCGCTCTCAAGCATGAGAAAGCTCAGTGGCAGCGTGGCTGCAGCCTAGTCACTGCACCGCGATCTGTGGTCTGCAGTTAACTTTTTCGGCGCGGGGGGCGTGGCCAAAACGGACGGGGTAGGCGCGGCCATGAAGGGGAGTGTGGCCAAAACGGCAGCAGCAGCGTGTAGGCAGATATGTGTATAATAAATGCTACCTCTCCCTGTTTTATGGCAGAGGTTTTGCTATTTCTAGTTGGTGGTAACGAGTCTCTCTCCCACCCCTGAGACCAGCAAATCTGCAGGCTGCTAAAGAAGTACAAGTGCTGCAAGAACGTCTGATTACCCAGTGTGTCCCCACAAAGCAGCATGAGAAACTGAAGGCTACCCTGAGCATCACCAGAGCATCACTAAAGGTCAAGCTTAGAGGCCAGGGGATTCGGTAAAAGACGGGGCAGAAGAAGGTCCAGAAACTTAGGCAAGCAGCTGTGGCCCAAGCTATGAAATTCACAGTGCTTCACAACATAATGAAGGAGATGTGGAAGCAAGCTCAGAGAAAGCACAGTAAGGAGATGAATACCCTGAGAGGAGACTTTCAGGATGCACTCAAGAAACAGGGATCTCTCGCGGATGAGATTACAGTACTACAAGAAAAGGTATTGACCCTGCACAAGCATCAGTATCCCACAGCAACTAAAACCTATGAAGACAAGGGTACCGTGAGAGCTGGGAACACCACTCATCTAAAAAACAAGGTTGCGAAGTTTGAACCACCTAAAACAAACACTAGCTAAACTTTCAGCCACCCAACAGGCAACAAAAAAGGTACACGTGCAGAATCAAAACCAGAAGAATCCTTAGCTGATGAAACTGAAAAGATAGGACGCTCTCTGGAAGTGGATGTGGAATTGCAACCCAATCCCAAAGAACCTGAACAAGCAACCCCATTGAGTGGAAAATGTGCACAAAGACATTTTTAAGAGCGGAAAACTCAAAGGGCTCTTCTTAATCGCTCTGCAACTGTTGCCATACAGTCTGCCTACAAAAAGCGGAGCGCCCGACGCAAGGGAAATCTCATGACCACGCACTCAGTAAAAAGACTATACTTGGAAAAAGTCCTCCTCAAGCGACTGGGGAGTGCTGATCTCAAGCACCTTCTGGAGGAGACACAAATAAACTGGAGAAAGGGCTCCAATCCCAGCGAGACTGAGGGTTTTCTTCCTCCATCCACTCTCATTTGAGTCACAGAGATCTCGAATAAGAGTGGCAGGATGGGCTTCGGCCATGGTGAGCCCGAGCTTCCCACAAACAGAGGAGTTATGTAAACGTATCCCTGTTAAAAAAAAAACTTGCCTCTAATCCAGCAGTGTGCTGGTTAATTGCATACCAGCAATTAACCAACTCCACCTTGCTGATTTAGAGCTCTCTTAGAAATAGCCTGTTCAGAGACAGGAAGGAGGATTCTTTAGTCTCACAATTGGGGGCTGAACCAAGGAAGAACAGATATCTTGAGCTGCATCTTGAGTTGCAGAGAGACTGCAGGCTGACAGAAAGACAAAGTGTACCTGGACAGACATTGCCTTAGCACTCAAGGGTGCTGACCAAGGAGAGCAGAGCGGCCTTCCCCAACAGCTACAAGAAACAGAAAAGACTTTCTTATGGAACTGTTATATATCTGTATATATGTATATGTATTTGGGCTGGTAAATAGCTTAGCTAATCACCCAATTAGAGAGGGCTGGACTACATGTGTAGATATTCTCCAAAGCGGAGTAGGTTTTTCTTTGGCTTATTTTGAATGTTTTGCTGTGTTAAAGGGACAGGCGCAATAAAGCCTAATTTTAGTTTCACTTTAAACTGTCTCCATTGCGTACCGCTGCGTACGTCTCTTACAAGGCGCTACCGCCATCTCTTACATGGAGGACAAAAAAAAGGGTAAAATAAAGGTGTGAAACTGTATAAAGTATCTAAGTATTTACCATTCTGCATTTTTATTACTCACATTTTATTCACTTTTGAGTTCAGTTGTGGGGTACAAAAAAAGTGAAAAAGGGGTACAGAATAAAGTCAACGTGAGCCGTCATGTACAGTATAAGTTTGATTTTACAAGACAATTACAGTAATTATTATACAACAGAAAAGGACATACAGTAGTAATAGACATTATTTTATATTTAAATTTCTTTAGTCCTAAATCTTTTATGCGATAGAGCAGCCCATGTATATCATTGCATCTAGCACCATGCTTCTGATATTGTACTATTCTTAACCCGGGGTCGTGTTTTACACTAAGGACTCAAATCCTGAAGATGTGGCCATGGAGCGTTCACTATTTTAGTCATTTAATTAGTAAGTGAGTGGTGGGTGTCTCCCCATGTCTCCACAGAAATCCAACCATGCAACAACATGTCCTCCAACAGCAGACCAGATTTCCCTCAAACGAAGAGAGAAATATATTGTGCAAAAGAGTTTACTATATAATGCTGAAAGTGAAAATACACTTACACACAGCAAATAAAAATAGGCGCTGTCACCAATCTGGGCCTGGACGCAGCAGTCATACCTACGGCTGATCCAGAGAGTTCAGCGGTTCAAAGGAGTCAGCGGATCGGTGAGGACACCACCTTCCCTCTTGCAGGACCCGATGGAAACTTCTGGTGCCTTCTCCGACGTGGGAGACTACAACACCCTTCGGCGGAGACTGGATGTAGTTGCACTTCCGGTGCGGGATCCGGTGCACACGACCTAATTACTCCCGGGTCTGACAGACCTTATATCACCAGGGGTTCTTTTAAATGTGGTTCCTGTAGCGTATGTAAACATATGAAACCGGCAAAAAGTTTTTTTCAGGATGATTTGCCACAGTCACATGATGGAATTAAAGGTAAAATCAAGCAATTTTATATTAATAATTTCATAAATTGTAAAAGTCAATTTGTCGTATATCTCATAACATGTGGCTGCGGCAAAAGATATGTGGGAAGAACGATTAGAGCTCTCAAGGTCAGGATGTTAGAGCATCTAAGGCTCATAAGGCTGAAAGATACAAATCATCCTGTTTCTAAACACTTCTCAGAATGTGGTCAAGGGGGGACTAGGAATTTCTCCTTCCTGGGTATTGAATTAGTCAACTGTAAACCTAGAGGAGGTGATCGCGTCAATCTTCTGAACCGTAGGGAGGCGTATTGAATTTTTATTCTCCAAACGCGCTTCCCTATGGGTCTGAATATTGATTGGCAGTTAACCCATTTTTTGTAACCCACTTTTTGTAATATTATACTAATATATACTTGTATACTGTAGGTCATTTAATAAATTTGGGTTCATAATTGATGGATCTTGATCAAATAAAACTTGATTCCGTTCATATAGTATACAGCATACTTGTTATCTTGCGTTTGTGTTCACTTTAGATGTATTTATATAAGGTCGTTTATGTGTTACATTATGATATATTTTCCCTGGTATTCAAGTACTGTACCATTACATATTACTCGTGGTTTTTATGTTATTCATTTGTTTTTAATTTATTTCATTTAAACTTTTATGTATTGTGGTCATATGTTTTTTTATTTTAATTCTTCTCTTTATGATTAGATAAGGAGGCCAGCAACTTGTCCATTGTTTATGTATTTTCTCTTTATGGATTAGGATGTCTTTTGTCCTATTTTTTGTGAATATTATGTTTATTAACATCGCAGCGCCGTGTTGCGCATGCGCAATGATTAGCATTGCGTGCAGGCGCCATGGCGATTTGTCCTGTATCGGAGGTGGTTGGAACTGTAACCTGTTATTTTGTGTTTTGCCCATAACAAACATGGCCACACTGCCTGTGGGACGGTTTTTGCCCTTAGAATGGCACTGGTTCGCTCTGCGCATGCGCAATGACGCGCATTGCGTCATGACGTCATCATGATTCAGTTTTTTGGCGCGAAACGGCTCACAGGTAAGAGGGTATTTAACGGATGTCATTACATTGTGTTTTATCCTTGAAAAAGAACGCTGTGACGTTCGAAACGCGTTGGATGGGTCTTTTGTCACATTAAAGTGCCCTTTTAACTTATTTTTGATTCTGGGTCCTTCCTGCTCCGTTTTTGCTAGTGCACCTTTGTCCTCCATATTTTCCTGTTATACTGCATATCTGTAGCTGCACAGCCTGCCTACCACTCCTAGGATTGTGAGTATTGCTTATGTTCAGGGGAACCTGCCAATGAGACTGAGGGTGAGTGGGCTTGTACCATCTACCACCTGTCTTCAGGAGGATAGTACCCATACTATTGCATATTAAGTACTATATCATTACTCATTCTTATACCTTGGTTTAGTGGTTTGGCTCACTTCATCTTGTTATATCTGCATTAGAGCGCTTTAGCCTATTTTTTCTATCTTGCAACAGGTTTCCCTACAGCAGCAGAACCCTTGAGTGACAGGGGAGGAGTTGGGCAAAGGCTTGTGTTCTGCCCAATCAGGGGTTCAGACCTTTGATCTTTCTCCTCTGTACTTAAGGGGCTGCACTTCCTAAATGTAGTTAGTGTCTCTCCCCCCTTAAGAGAGACAGGTACCGAAGAGATGCGCATGCGCGGCTGGCTGGTGATGGTTGAGTAATCACACAGCTCCACCAACCGCCGGCACTTTTTGGCAAATAATCAATATCAAAACCGGCATTTATAAAAATCAAACTAGCGCTACGGACAACTAAACTCACCCCAGATCGACAAATAAGCCCCAAAAAAGTATGGCAGCAACGAGGCAGAAGACCCGGCGCAAGTCGGATGTCAGGGCCTACTTCACCGGGCAAAGCAAGGCTGGAGCTGCGGAGCTGTCAGCGGTCTCTGACTCCGACTCAGCCCAAGACGCGGAGGGCTCAAGGGCAGCAGCGGAGCAGTCCAAAGTCATTAAAAAAGAAATATCCCGCCTGCTAATAGATTTTAAATCCTTTTTCAGGGGGGAGGTGGAAGGGCTCCGGCACGACCTCATGCAGATTGGGACAAGGACTAACGAGCTTGAGGAGCGCATGAATGTCAGCTCAAATACCCACAAAGAAACTAACTCTCGGGTGCAGGCCTTAGAGCAGAGAGTATTGGACCTGGAGGCCCGACAAGAAGATGGGGAAAATAGGGACAGAAGAAACAACTTAAGAGTCCAGGGGATCCCAGAGGAGATTCTGGACCCGGAGGCCCTGCTGACCCGCTGGATGGCCCCTATCCTGCCGGACAAACTGGAATCCGATTTAAGAATGGATAGATGCCATAGGGCTCTACGTTCCAGACCTCTGCCATCAAACCCCCCTAGAGATGTGATCCTCCGGCTCCACTACTTCTCCGTGAAGGAGGAGGTGGGTAGGATTGCCCGTGCCACCCCCCATATCACCTTTGAAGGAATCACCCTCATGGTTTTCCAAGACCTATCTCCCCTCACCCTGGCCCGGCGGAGAGCTGTAGCCCATGTCACAAGGGCATTAAGGGACAGTGAGGTCAGGTACAGATGGGCATTCCCATTCGCCCTCGTGGCCATCAAAAATGGCAGACCACACGTGCTCAAGCACCCCTCGGAGGGGGCAACCTTCTTGAAAAAACTGGGGGTGCGGGGGTTACCGGACAATATAGCAGAGGGAGACCAACAAGGGCATAAAGCGGACTCCCCGCCGGGATGGCATGGTTCTTCTCCCCCGAAGGAGAGGAGGCTGAACAAGGAAGGGGGGAGCGGAAAAAGCCCATAAACAATGGATAGATCACAGACTGTGAACTGATGTTGCGCCTGTTGCGCTGATTAAGAAAGTTATTGCCCTTCGGCTCTGCCAGGCAATCACCCTAACGGGAGACTCTTTCGGTGCTTAGGTTCCAAAGATGAACTACAACCGTGGGCCCTATGGAGATTGCACCAATACTTGTGCTCCAAAATGGCGTCTCTCTACCTACCTGAGTTGAAAGAAGACGACGAGGCGCGAAGACTCTCATGGCGGCGGGGTTTTCGGCGGGAAGGAATGCTCCGATATCAAGACCCGCCCAGGGAGCTTCCTTCAATCCAGCCTTCTCTCCGTGAGGATCCGCCTCCGACTGAGCCCGCCTCGCCCAGCCCAGTGACGTAGAAGGGTCCGCTCTCGCGAGAGCAGCAGGAGGGATGCCGACGGAGGATCCAGCAGACGGCAGCGTGACGTCTAAAGAGAGGCGACAACCCGGAAGCGGATCGGTCTTCCCTGGCGGGGGCGCGCGAGTTCCGCCGCCGGGGAGAGACATCTGAGTATGCTGAGCGCTGGGGACTGGAACTCTGATAGCGGTGCAGAAGGGGGATGCCTGGCCGCTTGGAGGGGGTAATCCGCGGCGGTGGGAGGGGAGCATGGGGGGTGCGGGAGGGATTAAAGAGTATAGAGAGTACATAGGGGAGCTGAGACATGTAGGGGTGATAAGGGGGCGTAGAGGGAAGGGATAATAAACAAATAGTCAGTATACTGAGGATTTCAGACAGGTATAATTCCCGATGGAGGAGTGAGTAGGGGAGTCGACTGAGTCAAAGAGCGTAGGGGGGCAGATACGGGAAGAAGAGAGGGTGGCTGCAGGAAGGGTACAAACAGCTTAGGGTTTATAGATTTAGATCTGGGAGTGATGTCGGAGTTAGAGAGAAGAGTTCAGGGTAGTTAAGGTTTAAACCTTGGTTAATTATGGGTAAAATTCTTTGTAGTTGAGAAGCTAGTTGTCAGGTTTTGACTAAGCGTAACTGCCGGCGGGGGGGGGGAGTAACCACCGCTCTGCCTGCAGGTATGTGCGTCAACTCCGGGAGGCGGGGCATGTCCCACCTACCTGGCAAAGACCCGGTGGTCCGTGGCCGGTTTCCGGAGCCATGGAGTTGGACCAGGGGGGAGGGGGGTCCAGAGAGAAAAGATCTCCACCGGGCAATGAACCCGAGGTCTATCAGGACCAATACGGTTCTTGTGGTGTTTATATGTGTTGTATATATGTATTCTTCCCTCATGTCTTATCCCTTCTCCATCCCAGCCCCAACCGGCGGAAGAATGAAACTGCACTACAGGTGCCAGCATTATGAATCTCAAGTTCAGAAAGAGCCCAGGGATCTGGGTAAGAACAGGTTTGCTTATAAACTACCACCACACAGACACTACATCACAAAATGGAGGTAATCTTTATCTCACAAAACGCCAAAGGGCTCAACAGTCCACATAAGAGGCGGGTAGCTTTTGCAGAGCTTTAGAGGAGAAGGGCCGATGTGGTCTTCCTCCAGGAAACTCACTTCAGCTCGAGAAATAGTCCAAAATTTCTAGACTCTCACTTCCGAAAGTTCTTCCTAGCATCAGGTGAGGAAAAAAAGAAAGGAGTAGCTATATTGATCCATAATAACACCCCCTTCCAGGTTGAAAAGGTTAAAAGAGATCCTAAGGGAAGGTACATTGTGCTGGTCGGGCTCCTTAAGCAGGTCAGAATAACGCTGGCATGTATATACGCGCCTAGCGACGGACAACCAGTCTTCTATAACTCATTCTTCCAGAAGCTACAGCTGTGGGCCGAGGGACATATAGTTCTGGGAGGCGACTTTAATACAGTCATGAACCCCAGCGTAGATCGAACCACATCCCAGAAAACCATAAAGAGAGAGGGAAATACCCCATTACTGAAAGGTCTAAAACAAGTTGGCCTAGTGGATATATGGAGAGAGCAGCACCAAGGAGACCGCAGCTACTCCTTCTATTCCCACCCACATGATAGCTACAGTAGGATTGACCACTTCTTTGTATCAGGCAGAATGGTCCCACAAATCTCCGACACAAGCATACATGATATTACATGGTCGGACCATGCATCAATAGAGCTAAGATGCAGCCAAATTGGATGTGCCAGGCCAGGAGCAAACTGGAAGCTAAACGAATCGATAATTAAAATTCCGGATATACAGAAAAAAATCAAATCCGAAATTTCAGATTACTTTTGATAAATAGTGGCAGTGTGGAATCCCAGTCGCTGTTATGGGAGGCTCATAAAGCCACGATTCGAGGGGTACTAATCGGTATAGCTGCAAATAGGAAAAAGAAAAAGGAAGCCAAATTAACTCAGCTTTATCAAAGGTTACACGAGCTCTCTATTCTACATAACCGAACAGGTAGAGATGATACTCTGAAGGAGTTGAAGGATGTTAGGATTGAGCTAAACCTCCTCCTTACCTCCAGGGCTGAGAAAGACATGAGCTGGACACAGAGGAAGTTCTATGAGAAAGCTAATAAACCGGACACTATGCTAGCCACCAGACTCCGTAATCGGAAACCAAACTTTAATATTCAGTCTATTACAACAGCAGGAGGCCAGAGTTCCTCAAACCCAAAAGTCATAGTAGGGGAGTTTGCGAAATTCTACGCACAGCTATATAATGGGGAGAAGGTGGTTCACAACGCTAGGACAAGTAGTAATCTACAGAAATTCCTGGCTGATGCGGCCTTGCCACAATTGAACAGATTGGAGAGAGAGGCACTACAAAGCGACTTTATAAGGGAGGAATTGGAAGCGGTAGTAAAAAACTTAAAAGCGTCAAAAGCCCCAGGCCCGGACGGGTTCTCCAACCTGTATTATAAAAAATTTGTCGGAGTTCTAGCTCCACATATGCTCCAGCTGTTCAATGGAGTATTAGCAGGAGAGCCCTTTCCGGGGCAGATGCTCCAAGCGTCAATTTCAGTAATTCATAAAGAGGATAAGGATCCCACTAGTTGCCAAAGTTACCGGCCAATATCATTAATAAATACAGATGTTAAAATCTATTCTAAACTACTGGCCAATAGATTAAATGTAATCCTGCCGAGGCTTATCCACCCGGATCAAGTTGGCTTCATTAGAAGTAGACAAGCGGCCGACAACACTAGAAGGATTGTGGATATAATAGACTTTATAGGAGCCAACGAGATTCGAAGTATAGCCCTAAGCCTAGATGCGGAAAAGGCCTTCGACAGGATTGATTGGCCATACTTGGAGTCCACGCTTGGTGCGTTTGGGTTTGGAGGCATATTCCAACAGGCAGTCAAGGCATTATATACTGCACCAGCAGCTAGGGTGGTCCACCAGGGATTCCCCTCAGAACTATTTCCAATTAAAAGTGGCACGAGGCAGGGATGCCCGCTTTCGCCCCTGCTATTCGCCTTATGCATCGAGCCACTCGCAGCACAAATTCGGAACAACGCTGATATCTTTGGGGTACAAATTCACTCCCAGGAGCACAAAGTGGCTTTGTACGCAGATGACATTATTCTAACCCTTACCAAGCCGCTCATCTCGCTACCCAATCTGTTCGAGCTTCTAGAGCGTTTTGCCCAGATCTCTGGTTTTAAAATAAATCAATCTAAATCAGAGGCCTTAAGCCTCAACATGCCAAGAGAAATGGAGAAGCTGATAGAACTCAATTTTGAGTTTAGATGGCGTCCTTCCTCCATGAAATACCTAGGAGTGCATATCACGAAAAAGACAAGCTCCTTATATTCGGCTAACTATCCCAAACTGCTGAGGACTCTCAAAAAAGAGCTACAGGATTGGAAGGCATATGGTATTTCTTGGTTGGGGAGGATCTATAGCGTCAAGATGAATATCCTTCCCCGGATTTTATATCTGTTCCAAACTCTCCCGATTGCCGTGGTTCGAGCAGACATTACAGGGCTTCAAAAAGCAATTTCTCAATTTATTTGGAATGGTAAAAAGCCACGGATTAAAGTAAAAATGATGCAGAAAGCTAAGGAAGCTGGTGGCCTGGCGGTTCCGAGCGTTATATCCTACTACAAAGCGGCACAATTGTGCCAAATCACGCAGTGGCATGGTGATCCTGGGCTCAGGCGGTGGGTGGCACTGGAAAGGGAGGTGTGCGCCCCGCTGGAGCTCAAGGACCTGATCTGGTACCCGAGGACACGGGTGAAGGATGTACTCATTCCGCTGACCTCTGTGCTCAACTCACTCTCGGTCTGGGAGGCTTCTAAAGGTAATCGCTCAATAACCTCCAAACACACTCTTATGGCGCCTTTATACGGCAATCCGGATTTTGCTCCTGGGTTGGCAGACAAGAGTTTCCCGCTCTGGCGTAAATTGGGGATTAGACGATTGAAGGACCTGGAGGATAAAGGCAAGATCAAATCCTTTGAACTATTACAGTCGGAAACAGACATACCTAACACTGATTTTATGAGGTACCTCCAGGTCCGGGCATTTTACAACGCACACCCGGTGAGACCACCGTTGACGAATTTTGAACAGCTCTGCGTGCGTGGGGCAGACACGCGGGGACTGATCTCTGCCTTATACAGAGGGGTTGTAAATACTGACTCTGACAGGACAGTCAAACCCCGTTTTATGGTTCAATGGGAAGAGGATCTCCAGGGTCAATTAGAGGACGAGGACTGGGCTGCGGTGTTCAAAGCCGCAGCTACCAGCTCCATTTGCACGACATTGAAGGAGAACTCATATAAGGTATTACTACGCTGGTATCTCACCCCAGTTAGATTAGCAAAATTCATCCGGGGCTCTTCCCCGCTCTGCCCCAGGCAGTGCGGGGAACAAGGGGATCTGGTTCACATGCTGTGGTCTTGCCCGAAAATAGTGCCGGTCTGGACCCAGATCCGAGATTGGCTGCAGAGGATCTTTTTGGGGCTCAAAATTCAGCTGGACCCGTGGCTATTTTTATTAGGTAAACCTACGAATGAGGTATCTAGGTCGGGTAACAAGCTGATAGCACACTTTGCTACCGCTATGAGGTGTGAGACCGCAGCATTGTGGAATCAGAATGCGATTCCTTCTATAGACAAAATCAGAAACAGAATTTGGTTCATTTGCCGAATGGAGAAGTTAACGAGTTTAGTTAACGATTCGGCCGATAAATTCGAAAAAGTCTGGTCATTATGGTTGGCTCAGACTGATATCCAGGGGATGAATGATGCCACAATATGGCTTTGATAGATTTAGGTGAGTTCTCCTTGGATGGAGGGCTGGGAGCTAGATAGGACGATCTAACAGCAGGGCTCCCCCAGGGTTTTAGCGATATTCCAATTAGATGGAAGCCGAAAAACAGAAGTGGATCTGGCCCAAGGACCTCTGAGAGGTGGACTGGAGCAGGGCGTCAGCAGTGGTGGTGCAGGACACCTGATAAACACATGGAAAGCGATTCTTCTACGCCGTTCCCCCTCCCCTTCCCTACCCCCACCTTCCTGTCCATTTTTCTTTCTCCTTGGTTGTTGTTGGTCTGTCTTTGTCTTGTCCTGTGGTCCCCCCAACGTGCGTCTGTTTTTTGTAGTTTGTCCCTGTAAGTTTGGTGTATACTTGGAACAGTTATCAATATCCTGTATTCTACTGTCTGTATGCACAAAAAACTAATAAAAACAAAGTTGAAAAAAAAAAAAAGAGAGACAGGTACCACAGCAGGGGTGTTCACAGCTCTGGCACATTCTGTCCCTTCCCCTTGTGGAGTGGGGTTTGAGTACCTTACTTCTGACTTTATTAGGGAGGCAGGGAAGAGTTCGGACTGCCCTTGGTGCCCTAGGCCAGGGGTGGACATCCAGGGACCATCCTAAGGTTGAAGACCAATTGACTGTGAATGCAGATACCGGTTATGCTGTGTATGCAGAGGAGGAGAGATATAATAAAGTGTTCCCGTTCAACTAGACTCCTGCCTGGTGTGCAATCTACCAGTGGGGAGTAGTGTAAATTCTCCTGCAGAGATTGCCTTCATCTTCCTGGAGCCTGAGAAATCATTGTGAGTAATATATGTGATTATAGATATATTCATGATGATGGTCTTTTTGTTGTTGAAATGTTTCACTTTATATTATTATTTGTTTTCATAATCACTGTCAATTCCTGTGACTGCAGCTAGAGCCCCCCCCCCAACATGTGTTCTCTCTTCTCTCTTCTCTCTTCTCTCTTCTCTCTTCTCTCTCTCATCACCGCCTCCTCTACAACTGCACAGTGTGATTGGCTGCTGCTTGTCACGTGATCTGTCCCTTCCTGGCTGGGAGCTGTAGTCATGCTCTTCCATTATTATAGTCTTAACAGATAAATGAACCACAAGTCCCAGAAATCCGTGCATAAAAGCTGACATGTAATTAGAATCAGGCAATCAGTGCTGAGCTTTGGTAACCGCGCCCCTTCCCCTCCCACACTTGGTTGCAGCAAGGTAATGATCTGATATTTGTCATCATTCACATCACACACACACACACACACACACACACACACACACACACACACACACACACACACACACACACACACACACACACACACACACACACACACACACACACACACACACACACACACACAGCTATTGTAATACACAGTCACACTGACACACACAGCTATTGTAATACACAGTCACACTGACACACACAGCTATTGTAATACACAGACACACTGTAACACTGACACACACAGCTATTGTAATACACAGACACACACAGCTATTGTAATACACAGACACACTGTAACACTGACATACAACAGCTATTGTAATACACAGACACACTGTAACACTGACACACACAGCTATTGTAATACACAGACACACACTGTAACGCTGACATACATAGCTATTGTAATACACAGACACACTGTAACACTGACATACACAGCTATTGTAATACACAGGCACACTGTACCACTGACACACACAGCTATTGTAATACACAGACACACACAGCTATTGTAATACACAGACACACTGTAACACTGACATACAACAGCTATTGTAATACACAGACACACTGTAACACTGACACACACAGCTATTGTAATACACAGACACACACTGTAACGCTGACATACACAGCTATTGTAATACACAGACACACTGTAACACTGACATACACAGCTATTGTAATACACAGGCACACTGTAACACTGACACACACAGCTATTGTAATACACAGTCACACTGACACACACAGCTATTGTAATACACAGTCACACTGACACACACAGCTATTGTAATACACAGACACACTGTAACACTGACACACACAGCTATTGTAATACACAGACACACACAGCTATTGTAATACACAGACACACTGTAACACTGACATACAACAGCTATTGTAATACACAGACACACTGTAACACTGACACACACAGCTATTGTAATACACAGACACACACTGTAACGCTGACATACATAGCTATTGTAATACACAGACACACTGTAACACTGACATACACAGCTATTGTAATACACAGGCACACTGTACCACTGACACACACAGCTATTGTAATACACAGACACACACAGCTATTGTAATACACAGACACACTGTAACACTGACATACAACAGCTATTGTAATACACAGACACACTGTAACACTGACACACACAGCTATTGTAATACACAGACACACACTGTAACGCTGACATACACAGCTATTGTAATACACAGACACACTGTAACACTGACATACACAGCTATTGTAATACACAGGCACACTGTAACACTGACACACACAGCTATTGTAATACACAGTCACACTGACACACACAGCTATTGTAATACACAGACTCACTGTAACACTGACATACACAGCTATTGTAATACACAGACACACTGTAACACTGACATACAGCAGCTATTGTAATACACAGGCACACTGTAACACTGACACACACAGCTATTGTAATACACAGACACACTGTAACACTGACATACACAGCTATTGTAATACACAGGCACACTGCAACACTGACACACACAGCTATTGTAATACACAGTCACACGTTGTAACACTGGCATACAGCAGCTATTGTAATACACAGACACACTGTAACACTGACATACAGCAGCTATTGTAATACACAGACACACTGTAACACTGGCATACAGCAGCTATTGTAATACACAGACACACTGTAACACTGACATACAGCAGCTATTGTAATACACAGACACACTGTAACACTGACATACAGCAGCTATTGTAATACACAGGCACACTGTAACACTGACACACAGCTATTGTAATACACAGACACACTGTAACACTGACATACACAGCTATTGTAATACACAGGCACACTGCAACACTGACACACACAGCTATTGTAATACACAGTCACACGTTGTAACACTGGCATACAGCAGCTATTGTAATACACAGACACACTGTAACACTGACATACAGCAGCTATTGTAATACACAGACCCACTGTAACACTGACATACAGCAGCTATTGTAATACACAGGAACACACTGTAACACTAACATACAGAAGACACATACTTTGTGTTATATATATATACACATACAGTACTGTACACTTTGTTCAGAAAAATGTGACTCTTTTTATTTTTACTTATATCTTGTAGCAAAAATGACAACACTTTCACTTTTCTGGCAAAGTAGATTATTACAGCTAAGAATTATTTCATAATCGGATAAATATTATTTGGAATTGGTGACTGCATGATGACCTCAAGTGCATAGTTGCACAATGTTGTTTAGCGAATAAGATTAGCACATGATCTCAGATACGCTATTAGAGAGGGTTTGGGTTCCCCAGAACTTCACAATCTAATTACAGGGTTTCTTAACCAAAAAACGATTTAAATATACACACCAATATTTATATATAGTGTACATATATACACACACTCATACTGAGGTACCACTGTGTGTTCATTTAGCAACCCACAGTAGTACTACTTTTTATTTGCTCAATAATAAACAAAAGATGGTGGCAGACACGCATTTCCTCACATCTGTCCCTCCAACTACAGGGTTACACAGGCAGAAAGGACCCCCCCCCCCCATCCTTCACATCTGTCCTTCCTACTCCAGGGTGACACTGACAGGAGGGACACTCATTTTTATTGTATCCCTTTCTGTCACTGAAGGGTCACATACAGTATACATCCTTCTTTCTCCCGATGCATAGGAGGATATTACTGTGAAGGACAAGTACAATATATAGCAGTAACTGCAGAGGTCACCACGCGGTGAAACACTTCCACAGGAACCAGAGCCCATTCTTGGTGCATCTGACTAACTCACTGATGATGAACAAGGACAAGAAGCAGATGATTGAGAGGATCTTGAATCAGACCTTGGAGATTATCTACCTGCTGACTGGAGAGGTGAGGGCTGCTGGAGAAAGTTATAATGACACCGCTCTTATCTCCCTCACTATAACAGAGACCTGCAGAGCGTTATATGGGAGGTACAGCTGCCACTGCCAGTTGTCGACTTCTTGTCTTCTAATGGCCCATCGGATTAACACAGCGGTGGTCCCTGTATTTGAATAGGACCCGCAGCCCAGTAGGATTCACACAGCGTCAGTCCCATTCAAATGCAGGGACCACCGCTGTGTTAATCCGATGGGCCATTACAGTCTGCTGTAGACCATCTCGCAAATTAGGCTAAGGCCCCGCTGCAAGCGCCGGTGCGCCAACGCTCTGTACGGGCGGCATGTGCACGGGACTTCACCGCTATATGCGGTCTTTAGGGAGCCGGTTTTCGGCGCAGGGGGGCGTGGCCAAAACGGCAGCAGCATGCAGGCGGCTGATCTGTATGCTCCGTGGAGTCTTTACATTTCGCTTTGCTTGAGCTCCGTTGGCCACTGTATACATCAGATGCCGCTGCCTTGCCATCCACTGGAGGAAGGGAGGGGGAAAGTAATAGGCACTGAACCCTGACTCATATCTGACTCCTACACACAGCGCCCGGGCTGGAAACCCCTCTGCCTTGTTGCTTTCCCTTTGAGACGGGATTCCTATGCACAGTCCCCACCCCCTGTGCATCTGCTGCCGCCTCTCCTCCCGGGGAAGACAAGCTCAGCAGCCGGAGCTGGCCGCAACCTCCCCAGCATGTGCAGCCTGCAAAACAGGCACCGGAGGGGGGGGGGGGGGGGGGAATGCTGCCATGCTGCACAGAGGGCAGTGAGGATCTCGAAATGCAGGCGTGGGTAAACACACAAACATACACACTCATACCTCCCTCCAGTGGTGGGATTCAACATTTTTAGCAACAGGTTCTCTCTCGGGGAGGGGGGGTGAGAGAGCCGGGGGGGGGGGTGAGAGAGCTGGGAGGGGGGGAGAGAGAGACCGTACTGCCCTTTTATTGTGAAAAATGAAAATCACAATATTTGATTGAAATAAATTATTTATTTGGCTTTCTTAAAATATTTCCATATCACTACTTGATTATCATTATACTCTTTCTTTTGCCGCAGAGAAAGACCGGGGGGGTGGGCAGAGAGAGACTGGGGGGGGCAGAGAGAGACCAGGGGGGGGGCAGAGAGAGACCGGGGGGGGACAGAGAGAGACCAGAGGGGGAGGGCAGAGAGAGACAGAGGGGGGCAGAGACAGGGGGGCAGAGAGTCCCTCTCACATCTCCCCCAGTCCCCCTCACATCTCCCCCAGCCCCCTCTCACACCTCCCCCAGCCCCCTCTCACACACCCCAGTCCCCCTCACATGTCCCTCTCATCTCCCCCTGCCCCTCTCACACCTCCCCCTGCCCCTCTCACACCTCCCTCAGCCCCCCTCACATGTCCCTCTCATGTCCCCCTCACATGTCCTTCTCATCTCCCCCAGTCCCTCTCACATCTCCCCCAGCCCCCTCTCACACCTCCCCCAGGCTCCCTCAGCCCCTCTCACACCTCCCCCAGCCCCTCTCACACCTCCCCCAGCCCCTCTCACACCTCCCACAGTCCCTCTCACACCTACCCCAGCCCCTCTCACACCTCCCCCAGTCCCTCTCACACCTCCCCCAGCCCCTCTCACACCTCCCCCAGTCCCTCTCACACCTCCCCCAGCCCCTCTCACACCTCCCCCAGCCCCTCTCACACCTCCCCCAGCCCCTCTCACACCTCCCCCAGCCCCTCTCACACCTCCCCCAGCCCCTCTCACACCTCCCCAGCCCCTCTCACACCTCCCCCAGTCCCTCTCACACCTCCCCCAGTCCCTCTCACACCTCCCCCAGCCCCTCTCACACCTCCCCCAGCCCCTCTCACACCTCCCCCAGTCCCTCTCACACCTCCCCCAGCCCCTCTCACACCTCCCCCAGTCCTTTTCACATCTCCCCCAGCCACTCTCAAACCTCCCTCATATCTCTTCCTCCCCTCCTCCATGGCTCCCTGGCTGCACACAGGCGGGGGGGGGGGGGGGGGAGATGATATGCTGCGGCAGAGCAATCACTTCAGTCAGAGCAGGAGGTGAGGAGCTCTAGCTGCAGGCACCGGAAGTTCCGGCTCAGACAGCTAGATGGCGCACCTCCCCTGCAGTCCTGCTCTGCTCTGAAATATGTGATTCTACTGCCGGTTAATGCACCGGTTCTGCGAGCTTGAAAAATTCCAGTAACCATGCGAACGGGCTGAATCCCACCACTGCCTCCCTCCTATAGCTCCAGACAGCTCCCCTCCTTCCCTTCTCATTGGCTCCCTGCCGCACCACGTGACGCGTCGTCGCTTGGGATAACGATCCTCGTGGATCCCCTGCTGGCTGACGCGTCACAGTGCGCAGCGTGCCTTGCAGCAAGGAGGGACTGGGGCCGGCTCGGGAGGAACTCAGGTCTGGTGAGTGACGTGCACGCGGCCGCGCGCGCTGTCGGATGCAGCGGGACCCAAGATGGTCCAGGTTACTGCAAGATGGTCACAGATTTTCTTTGGCAAGCAGTCAACAACCGGCAGCTGCATCTGTACTTGAGAAGCAATATCCAGGGACACGTAATCAGAGAAAGCAAGAAACAAAGGGCAAGCAAGGTGTTTGGTTATATGGAGAGCACATAGTTACATAGTTACATAGTTACATAGTTACATAGTTACATAGTAGATGAGGTTGAAAAAATACGTACGTCCATCAAGTTCAACTTATGCTAAATTCAGACAACAGATACTTTATTCTATATCTATACTTACTTATTGATCCAGAGGAAGGCAAACAAAAAACCCCATTAAGGGGAAAAATTAATTCCTTCCTGACTCCAAGAATTGGCAATCGGATTAATCCCTGGATTAACATCCTTCCCATGTATACTTATTTGGTATATCCCTGTATACCTTTTCCATCTAAAAATATGTCCAACCTTTTTTTGAACAAATCTATTGTATCTGCCATCACAGTCTCCATGGGTAATGAATTCCACACTGTAACTGCCCTTACTGTAAAGAACCCTTTCCTTTGTTGCTGGTGAAATATCTTTTCCTCCAACATTAAGGGATGGCCCCGAGTCCTTTGTACTGCCCGTGGGATGAATAGTTCTTTTGAAAGCTCCTTGTATTGTCCCTGAATATATTTGTATATAGTTATCATATCCCCTCTTAGACGCTTCTTTTCTAATGTAAATAAATCTAATTTAGCTAGCCTCTCCTCATAAGTTAGATTGTCCATCCCCTTTATTAATTTGGTGGCTCTTCTCTGCACTCTCTCACATGACCACATAATGACACGATTGGGGAGCAGGCCACCAGAGTCAGATAGGATCAAAGAATGAAGTATTTTGGCAAAGAGATTGACCCAATGATTGAATGTACTTGGATACAGGAAGAGGTATGTATGTATGTATGTATGTATGAATGTATGTCTTTATTTGTATAGCTCCATTAATGTACATAGCGCTACACAGCAGTAATAGTTACAATCATATAAATAATAAGATATAAATAACACATAATAAGAAATAAATAACACAAAGGGAAGAAGTGCTTCAGACATAAAAGTAACATTAAGGAAAAGGAGTCCCTGCTCCGAAGAGCTAACAATCTAATTGGTTGGTAGGAAAAACACACAGAGACAGTAGGAGGGCATTCTGGTAAGTGTGTCTGCAAGGGGCCAAGGTTAATGTAAGAGGTGTTAATTATCAGCCATCGAGCTACTCATATACTTCCTTAAGCAGGTGGGTTTTAAAGGTGGATAGAGAGGGTGCTAGTCGGATATTGAGGAGAAGGGCATTCCAGAGGTGTGGGGAAGTCAGTGAGAAGGGTTTATGGCGGGAGAGGGCTTTGAATACAAAAGGGGTAGAGAGAAGACATCCTTGAGCTGAACGCAAGAGCCGGGATGGTGTATAGGGAGAAATTAGGGCTTAGATATAAGGAGGGGCAGAAGAGTGTAAAGCTTTAAAAGTGAGGAGGAGAATTGAGTGTGTGATATGGGATTTGATAGAAAGCCAGGAGAGGTATTTCAGCAGGGGCGATGCTGAGACAGATTTAGGATGTATGTATGTGTGTGTATAATATCCACAGTTTCAAAAGTCCTGTAAGGATTACATATACTTTTTAATGTGATGTTTGTACAATTCATGATCTGTGTGGTCCTATACTGTAAGCTCAGGGGAGTCAGTGAGTTTGGCGCAGTCATTTCAGTCATACATTATACAGAATTGGTGGGGAAGGAACTGAAAACATTGAGTATAGAGCTGTTAACAAGCTCTTACTACAAAGCAACAAATCTGCAGGAACATGAGACATAGCAACTGTGGTTTCTTGCTCTGCACAGTGATATTTATTACTGTCTCTCTCTATATGTAGGATTATATTGTTGTGAAGAAGCAAGGTGAGCATGTCACAGACAGCAGCAGTCCCTGTGTGCCAGAAATATTCTGCAGGACCCAGAGACCCATCATGGAGAATCCAACTAACTCCCTGATACATGAGAGAAACAATGACAAGAAGCTGCTGTCTGAGAAGATCCTGGAACACACCAACATCATCATTCACCTGCTGACTGGAGAGGTGAGGGCTGCTGGGCAGCGTTAGTTATTACGTCCTCTCTGTCTTCATTCAGCCTTTTCTTGAGCAAACGTTGCTCTATGTATCTGTATTCTCCTCTCTGCCTTGCTCACCTGGCTTTCCATAAGGAAGAGATTCTTACAGGACCAATTATTATGTCTGGATACTGAGTGGGGGATTCTCTGTGTTTCAGGTACCTATAAAGTGTGATGATGTTGCTGTATATTTCTCCGTGGAGGAGTGGGAGTATTTAGAAGGACACAAGGATCGTTACAAAGACGTGATGATGGAGAATCTCCAGAACCTCAGCTCACTGGGTAAGAGGAGGTTTTCTGTTATTCTAATAGAGATGTCAGTCATGTTTGGATCCAGCAAACATGAGCTCAAGTTACACTTTGTGTTTTTGTTGTGAGGTTTGTCAGGAACAAGAAATGTTACAGAGCCGGGCACACAGAGGTTCATCTCTGTCACTCAGAACGGGATATTTTAGAGCAGAGGTTCCCAACCTTTTTTTCCTGAGAAACTCCATGGCAGTGGGCACCAATGGGTTAAGTCCCACCTTCTAGCTGGGATATAACAAATTAAAGACTTACACCTGTGGAGTCACTCCTCCTCCTCTCAGGTAGTTTTTTTTTTTTTGTCCTATCAAGCTGAGGTTAGGAGTTTTAGTTTGTTGTTTTTTGGTAGTACTTTTTGGGGTTTACCAGCTAAATGGAGTTCTCTCTCTCTCCTTGATTCCCCTGTGATCCTCAAACCTTTGGGGTTTTGCCTTTTAGGGGGCTCCGGTGTGGACCAAGCTGCAAAGTCATTTCTGACTACAGCCATGCTGAAGCGACCAGGGGGGAGGCTTTACAATTGTAGGCACTGATTCCCTGGGATGCCCACCAGGGACTCTACAGTCACATTATGCTTGCCTACCCCTCCATATTCAGCGATACACGCAGGCAAATGTGTGCTCGGGCACCCGGACATGGTCACACCTGTGCAAACGAGAATGGGCAGTCCTGTACTCCTGTAATGTCAGAGGTGGAGGGAAACTTGAAACGGAGCCAGATCAGCCGTTTTCAGCATTTGTAGCTGCCTTAAAATAGACACAGATATTTACACACTGTACTAGTGAAATACCTGCACGAGGATCGATTATACTAAACTTTGGATACTTACTCTTCCAAGACTTCTGGTGCTATGGTAAACCCAATGGAGTTTAGAATAATTTGAGAAATTTAAAATATAAATTAAAAAAAAAAAAAAAAACGTGGCGCCTGCCATGACTAAAAATGCCACTAAAAAGACAAAATAATGTCTAGCAGGTGACAAGAATTCAGCATTGGAGTATAAGAAGATGTATGAAGCATATCTTAAAGAGGTTGCAAAGGAGCCAACAGAGAACATTATCTGAGTTTTTCTCTTGGATGAAGGAGGGGGTAACTTAGGGCATTGAGATGGCCTCTCAGTCAAGCAGGAGAGGCCAGAAAAGGACTCGATCCTATACCATTCTAGACAGACTAGTAAATTATATTCAGAGGATCAAATTAGATCTATGGATGTAAAATTTGAATCCACAGATGAAGACCTAAACACATAGGAACCCTGTTCTTTTAATGTAGATCTAGTGGAGCCTTTAATCAAAGATCTCCGTGAAGTTTTGGAGTTGATGACTCCATTCCACCTACAGAATCAAAGAATAGGATGTTTAGGGAAACGCAGAAGAAACCTAGAACATTCCTTGTACATGACATCGTCAAAAAGTTAATTCATTCAGCGTGGTCTCAACCAGCCAAGAAGGTGTCAATTTCAAGATATTCTCCAAAATGTATCCGTTTGAAGAAATGGATGAACTGTAGAATTCTGGAATCATTTGCCAAAGGTGGATGCGACCAGAATTCATTGCAGAAGCATCATTGGATTTTGGTCAGGCTTGCTGCTAGGTCTATGGCATTGTCAGTAGGAGCCAGTGAGTAACCTTTTTCATTCCGCAAAAGGAAAAAGTACTCCCTTCAGAAGCTCTAGATTTGCATGAAACGAGAAGTCCAGTCTGTGAGACCTGTGCATGTTCATGAACTTTGTTCTGGCTGCAGTGCTGCAGTTGTCCACCGGGTGTAGCCCAGGAAGACACAACTCAGAGAGGCATTGCAGCCTAGGACTTGCTCACTTCCTTCTCTGTCCCCTATTTTAAACTCCAGGAAGTTTCTCCTTCCTGACATTTCATCTCTTTGTTTTCTCGCCCGTCCACTCCCCTGTTTAAGCTTTCTTTTCGTTCTCACAACCTCGCCAAGAACTTTCACAAAGGTGCTAGTGACTTTAGTTCTAGAATTAAGAAAAGAAGCGACACAAATTTTTCATTATCTAGACCAGTGGTTCCCAAACTGTGCGCCGCGGCGCCCTGGTGCGCCGTGGCTTTGCTAGAGGGGCGCCGCGATCAGGGCCGCCAGCAGCGGGGAACAAGGGCCAGTAAATTAAAAAAAAAAAACGCTGAACCCGGCGCCGGGTCTCTCTGTTGTCAGCGCCGGAAGTAGGTTGGGTTAGCTTCCGGCGCGAGAGGGAGGCCCGGCCCGCGCTGGAGGAGCAGCACCAGGAGACAGATGTCTCCCAGCAGCACTACACCCCCCCCCCCCCCCCACGGCCAAAACCGCCACCCCCCGGCAGCATCGGTGCACCATCAACCTCCCCCCTCCCTTCAGCCACCCCACGCAGCCGCCGTCCCATGTAGCACTAGGCCGTCCCGTCACACCCCCCCCAGCGGCCTGACCATCATCCCCAAGGAGATCATCCCCAAGGTAAAAAAATATATATGTATTGGGGGTGTGGGGTAATTTTTTATATGTATTGGGGGTATGGGGGTAATTTTTAAATGTATTGGGGGTGTAGGGGTCATTTTTAAATGTATTGGGGGTGTGGGGTAATTTTTTATATGTATTGGGGGTATGGGGGTAATTTTTAAATGTATTGGGGGTGTGGGGATAATTTTTAAATGTATTGGGGGTGTGGGGGTAATTTTTAAGTGTGTATGTGTGTGTGTGTGTGTGTGTATAGGGTAGGTGGTTTTTTTTGTATGCATTTTAGGGGGGGAGGTTGTATATATTTGGGGGATGGGGATTTTTTTGTATGTATTCGGGGGTGGGAAGTTTTTTGGTATGTATCTTGTGGGGGGAATTGTGTGAGGGGAGGACGGAATGAGTGAGCGTGGGGTAATTGACTGAGGGAGAGGAGAGAGGGGGCTAGTGAGAAGCAGGGGAGAGAAATACATGCAAGGCGGGAGGGTGAGACGGAAAGGAGAGAAATACATGGGAAGGGGGGGGAAGAGATGGGGGCTCCTGAGGTGTGAAATGGGGGTGGGGGGGGCGGCCCTGCCGCCAACAGCGGGGGACAGATGGTACTGGCGTCCCGGGCCCTGTGAGTTAGGGGGTCTGGCCGTGCCTCTCGATAAATCCCGTCACCCGGTCACCACGGGGTGACAGGATTTAGCGCGCTTGCGATGAGCCAGGCAGCGCTTGCGTCTCTACAAAAGAAAAAAACACCTCACCCCTCTCCTGATTGGCTGGTGCGTGTTTGCTCGCTGCCAGCATTTTTTTTTTGGGCCCGCAGCAAGCTCTATACGAGCTTGCAAAGCGAGGCCCGTCCCTTCCTGCATGGAGCATGTGGTGAGTACTGCTCCATGCCTTTCTTGCTTCCCCCTTGCTGCCCCCCTGCTCCGATTTCCCCCCCCCCTCTGCCCGTTTTGATTCTCCTCCCCCCCCCTTCGTTCCGATTTCGACCCCTGGCTCCGATTCACCCCCCTTGCTGTATGTGAGAGTGTCTGTGTGTCTGTGTGTCTGAGATTGTGGGTGTCTGAGAGAGTGGGTGTCTGAGAGAGTGGGTGTCTGAGAGAGTGGGTGTCTGAGAGAGTGGGTGTCTGAGAGAGGGGGTGCCTGAGAGAGGGGGTGTCTGAGAGAGTGAGAGAGGGGGTGTCTGAGAGAGTGAGAGAGTGTGTGTCTGAGAGAGACACCAACTGCGCACTGCAACTGTTAGGTATGTATATACAACTTTGTTTTCACTTTGGGCGCCCTGGAAAAATCCTGATCGCCTTGGGGAGCCTTGAACCGAAAAAGTTTGGGAACCACTGATATAGACGACATATTTATAAAGGCACAGGACAGAAGTTTGCTGTTGCAACATTGTGCAAAGATGATGGGTTTTTTAGAATCACATGAATGGGTGATAAACAAAACCAAGAGTCATCTCATTACCTCACAAAACCTAAGGTTCCTGGCAGTTCAATTCTGTGTGGCCAAAGCGGTTGTTTTACTTCCCAAAGACAGTCTCAAAAAAGACATAAAATCCATCAACAACAGTGATCACATAAAAGCGCTACAATGTAGGACGATAATTGGCATCCTATCTTCCACTATACAAGTAGTCAGGTTGGCAAGATGGCACATGCGGGTATTCCAATCGAATTTTATGTGTCAGTGGGACAAAGTAGAAAGAGATCCATGTAAAAGAATCCTATTATCAGGTCGGGTAAAACATTCACTGATATGGTGGAAACCGGAAGAAAATGTAAGATGCGGGCAAACTCGGTTAGGTCAAGATAGGATTGTGTTGACCACCGATGCAAGTGGTTAAGGTTGGGAAGCTCAACACAGTCCTCACTCGGCACAGGGAAAATGGCTTCTCTTAAAGAAAAATGTTCCAGCAAACATCTTGGAGATAAGAGCAGTAATGCAAGCAATGTTGTTTTTTTCACAGAAGCTTAAATATCAGGTCAGACAACATCACTACTGTAACGTACTTAAAGAAGCAAGGAGCTCATCATTACTGCAAGTAATTGGGTCCATCTTCAAATGGGCTGAGCAACATCTACATTGACTTAAAGCAATATATATTCCAGGACGTTTAAATACAGGGGCAGACTTTCTAAGTCGACAAACTGTCTCGCCAGGACAATGGTCTCTAACATATTGCATATTTTGAGAGATTACTCAAATGTGGAGTACACCACAGATAGATCTGATGGTAGCAGCTGAAAACGCGATGCTCCTAACCTTCTGTTCAAATGTTCCTCATTCTGATGCTTCCTACATAGAGGCTCTCTCGTTCGATTGGAAGTTCCAACTAGTATACCTTCCTTCCAGGACCCCTAATACCAGTCATACTCTGGAATATAAGGAAAAACAGAGCAGAGTTAGTGGTGATCATTCCATTTTTGCCACATGGGGCATTGGTTCCCTTGCTTGTCGTAATGGTAAAAAAAACAACCATGGGAATTACCAATATCTCCTCATCTCCTATCACAGAGACTGATGTATCATGCCGAACCACAGAGCCTGTCTTTAACAGCATGGAGGTTGAGTAGAGATTGTTACACAGAAGGGGCCTATCAAAAAAGTTGTAAAAACTTTAATGCACAAGAAAGGCCTTTACCTCCAAAGGCTACCATAGAATATTGGAGAGTTTTTATCAGTGGTGCAGTATCGAACATATCTACTACTTAAATCCATCATTTCCATCGATTTTGTTATTGGAATTCTTGCAGAAGGAACTTGACCTAGATCTTGGCGCCAGTTCCTTAAAAGTTAAAGTGTCAGCCTTATCAGCATTACTGGAAAAACAGTTGACTACACTGGACTTAATGGCGTTTTTTTTCAATGTGTTTCTTACCTTTTACGAGGATGAAGTGTCATCCTCATCCAACCATGGAACCAACTCTTGACCCACGATGCAATGATCTTCATCAGCTTGTCCACAATCCTCAGATGCTTGCAGAGGAGGCCCTGCTGAGTAGATCTTCTTTCTTTTCTGCTTATCTTCTTCCTCCTATATAACAGGTCCAGGAGAGGTTGATCCGCCATCTTCTTTGGTTCAAATGAGACGCCATAGGCCATACATAAGTACGATTGGATACACCATTTGATTGTTTCCATTTTTTTGTTGACGTGATGTCGTCTTAAAGGGAGGTAAGCATATCCTACCTGATTGACTTGATTCCCTCCCTTTAAGGTGGCTTCATTTTTTTTTAATGATGTGATGGCGTAATTTTTTTTAAATAATATGATGTCACCTTAAAGGGAGGGAATCCAGTCAAACAGGTAGCATATGCTTCCCTCCCTTTTAAGATGACATCACTTCAGCAAAAAAATCGAAACCATCACATGGTACATCCACCAATCTTACTGGTGGATATACAATTTGACAGTCAAATGGGATGTCACAGGCCTTATATAAGGCCTGTGACGTCTCATTTGACCCAAAGAAGGCAGAAGATCAACATCTCCTGGACCTTTTATAGAGAAGGAAGAAATAAGCAGAAAAGAAAGATCTACTCACCGGAGCATCCTTCACAAGCAACTGAGGAACAGGACTTATTTGTATCATTGCTGATGAGCATTATTGCATCGTGGGTCAAGAGTTGGATGAGGAGGATGAATCTTCATCCTGGCATGGGTAAGAGACATTTTGATTGCATTTTATTTCATTTTTAGGATGCCCATTAATTGCCAATGTTTTTATCGGTGCCTCTTTGAGGGTATAGATAAGTACATTGACAATCAATGCATGTTTTTTGGAAAATGTTTGTTTTTATTTAATTGAAATGTATTTTATATTGTGGATTATTTATTTTTTCATTGGCATTGTGGTAATCCTTGCCTCCATTGTGGGTATAGGTTATCACAGTGACAATCAATAGGTTTATTTCCTACTGTGTAATGTATTGTACTGTAAATGTTATTTTATTGTGTATTTTATTTTGAAAATAAATGGGCAACGTGCTATTATTACAAATATGAAAAGAGGCACCCCACTGGTCTTCCAAAGATAACAAAATGTATTGCACAAGCATCAACGTGTCAAACCACCACCTGCAAACCTTTATCAAGATAAAGTGTATGTGACATTACATGTCTTATATAGCCTCTTTGGGTGTTGCATATGCAAAACGGCGCCAAAACCCTCCAATGAGACTTATGCTACAAAATGCAGCAAAAGGGTCATAAAGTGGACAAGTTACCATAACATGGGTGATGGTAGTAAAAAATATATAGCCATAGCTACTGGACATAAACTGGACATAAACAAGACATACATAGAATTGAACAGCATTGCAGTAACAGGATCTAACGGCATAAGATATAAGATACCAATATAAATAGATAAACAAATGTATATACTATACAAAGTGGGACCTTAAATGATGGTAATTATGTTGCAGAATATGATTCTGCCCGAGTGTACATCTATAAAATAGGATTAAACAAAACATATAATAAGATACAAGCACACTAAACATTAGATGCGATAAGTGGGCAACATATAAAAGTATAAATGTACAAAAGCAGGGCAAAGTGCCAAAATTAAGCATATAATTCAGATCTGCAAAAGTTCAAAAGGTATAACCCAGCTGAAACTCAATCAAATATTTAAATGGGGAAAGAAATAAAATGGTACCTAGTGTCACACGCTGAGTGAAGGATAGAGCAGCAACCATGATATTTATATCCATGCCTGCGGAGGGCGTGAATGCTTCCATTATCATCGTGGAACTCCCATAGGTCAGATAGGTAAGTTGAACAGCCCAATCGGAATCAGGTATGTATTGTAACAGTAAAAAATGGTCAGACAGAGTCATTCTCTTATACAGTCAAAGTTGGCAAAATTACCTTAACTTTAGACCTATGCGTTATAGCGCAGGATAGTACAGTATATATAATGTGTGGTCAAGTAAGTCCATCCTTGATAAAGGTATATAGATGGGTATTAGATAAGTATGTTATTAAAGTCAATGTGAAGCCATACTGTTTATTGATACAGCGGACATCTGGATAGTATAATCAAGACTAATATGGCTCCATACTTAACTGAGGATGAAGGTCCAGATATAGGATCATATATGTGAGCTCTTAATATCAATGAGGGTGATGGTAGGGGTAGCCGGCCTCACATAATAAAGGTGAAGCCAGGCTGCTACTCCTAAAACCATGTATAACTGGCTGCTTTTGTGAGCTCATATGGCAGAACATTTTGTGTGTTGTAACCCCTTACAGGAAGAGCATAATCACTGTGTGATCTGGAAGGGGAAAATCTGTGTTTATTGTTGGGGAACAGGGAATGTAAAATGTATTATACTTTGAATCACTTTATTCCCTGTAGATAGTATTCCCCCAGCTAGTCAGCCAAGTAATGTAATTTGTGTTTAATCATTTCTATGCAGGCAGACTCAGTGATTCACTTAGCCGAGCTAGTTGCATAGAAATGCCAGATCCTGACAAAGGCTGGGAGCGGTTAGGTGTCAGGACAAATGGGGAGTGGGGAAGGATGGACAATTAGGTCCTGGGATGGGCTTTCAGAGCCTTTGTTCCCTGCAGACACTGAGGCGCCTACCCAGTTGGAGTGTTACGCCGGTGCTGCCCGCAGATCAGACCCGTCCCTTATACTGAGGTAAGGGACATATATGAGCACGCACCCGCAGCAAAAGGAGCATGTTCGGAGTGTGGTGTTTTAGGCGTTGCCAGGCCAGGTGGTGTTAGCTTTAGCAATTCTTGCCGGTACCGGTAAAGAAGTGCCGTAGTCGTTGCCGTTAGCCAAGGTCAGGGATTGGGGCATTCCGGAAGGTCGGTGTCCAAGCAGGGGTCGAGAGCCAGAGGTTGACGTCCGCCAAGCCAAGTAGGGAGACTGGCGAATATTAAGAGGGGGCAGACCTGGAGGAGTGCATGGAGCTATCCTGGATAGGTCCCCTTGATTGGCAGGCAGGTGAGTCAGTTTGGTTTGGGGAAATAGCCTGTACGTCAGTTGGGGGAGTGGTTTCACTGCTAGTGCAGTGAATAAATTATCTTCACCCGGCGCGCGCTGTCCACATGCGCGCCCGGGACAAATTGCAGCCGCGGAGCAGAGGCGGACCGTCGGAGACGGCGGGGAACCCCTAGGGCAGCGGGAGGTGACCGGCATCAGCGAGGGGGACGCACTACGGCAGCGGCAGGTAAAAGAGGTGAGGAGGGGTCGCGCTGTGAGCGCCGCGATCCCCGAATCCTCACAGTACCTCCCCCCCCTTCAGGGTCGGCCTCAGAACGATCCTCAAAAGGTTGGACGGAAACTTCTTTCGGAAACGTTTGAGAAGTCCGGGTGCGTGAATGTCTTTAAGAGGTACCCACAACCTTTCTTCGGGTCCAAAACCCTTCCAATGGACCAAGAAGTGGACCTTACCTCTCGAAAGACGGGAATCTAGTAAAGCTTGAACCTCGTACTCTTCGTTGCCCTGTACAATCACTGGGTCTGGTTTAAGAGTGTGGTCCGGAAAGAGGGCACTGGAGATGAACAGCTTGAGAAGCGAAGTGTGAAAGATATTAGGGATTCTCATGCTTTGAGGTAATTGAAGTCGGAAGGACACCGGGTTTACCTGCTCCATGATAGGAAAAGGACCCAGAAACCTAGGTGCCAATTTGGGGGAAGGGGTTTTGAGATGGATATTCTTGGTAGATAGCCAAACCTTGTCCCCGGGTTTGTAGTTGGGTGCAGGTCGGCGATGACGGTCAGCCTGGGTTTTAGATGTCAGGGAGGCCTTTTAAAATGCCGATTTGAATTCTAGACCAAGAGTCCTGTAGGAGGGAGATGTGTTCGTCCACGCTGGTACTCCAGAGGAGATATTAGAAATAGGTAGGCAAGCCGGGTGGAATCCGTAATTGATAAAGAAGGGCGTCTCACGAGTGGACTTGTTCCTGGAGGAAGGAGGAAGCAATGCCCAGTCTTCTGGTGAAGATCCTCCAGAATTTGGAAACAAATTGAGAGCCACGATCCGACACGATAGATGTGGGTATGCCATGGATCCGAAAGATTTCTTTGGAGAAGATATCGGTTAGGGCGGGTGAGGAGGGTAATCCTTTGAGAGGAATAAAATGTGCCATCTTGGAAAACCGATCCACCATTACTAGAATGGTGTTCATGCCATTCGACCTAGGCAATTCAACAATAAAGTCCATGGATATGTGTGACCAGGGGTGCTCCGGGATGGGTAAAGGTAAAAGAAGACCATGGGGTTTCTGACGAGGAATTTTATTGCGTGCACATACCGGACAGGCCCATGTAAATTCAAGAATGGATTTGGCCATATTGGGCCACCAGAAAGTGCGACGGATGAGATACAAAGTTTTCTTGAATCCTAGATGTTCTGCCGAGCGGGAAGCATGTCCCCAATCGAGTATCTCAGGAATGAACTTGGGCTCTATGTACAAGGTGTCCTTCGGAACCTCAAGACCAGTCGGAAGGTGTCTTTGAGACTTGATGATTTTTTCAAGATTCTTGAACGCAGCGACTGCGAGGATCCTTTGTTTAGGAAGGATGGACTCGTGTTTTTTTCCAGTCTCTCTTCAGAAGAGTATTGTCTAGAGAGGGCATCTGCCTTGACGTTTTTGGTGCCGGGAATGTATGACAGAATAAAATTAAACCTGGAGAAAAATAACGACCAGCGGGCATGGCGGGGACCTAAGCGGCGAGCATTCTCGATGTACAACAGGTTTTTATGGTCCGTGAGAATCGTGAATTGCTCTTTTGACCCCTCCAGAAGATGCCTCCATTCTTGAAGAGCTAATTTGACAGCCAAAAGTTCCCTATTGCCCACATCATAGTTTCTCTCCGCTGGAGAAAACTTCTTAGAGAAGATCCCGCAAGGGTGAAGTTTGTCCGGGGGAGAAAATCTCTGGGATAAAACCGCGCCAGCCCCACAGTCCGAAGCGTCAACCTCTAGGGTGAATGAAAAATTAATGTTCGGATGTCGGAGGATGGGAGCAGAGACGAAAGCTTGTTTCAATGTTTTGAAAGCCGTGACTGCCTCGGGAGACCAAGACGAAGGATCTGCACCTTTTTGGGTCAGTGCCGTGATCGGAGCGATGATGGTGGAAAAGATGCGAATACATTTCCGGTAATAGTTAGAGAACCCTAAAAATCGCTGAATAGACATGAGGGAATCGGGTTGTGGCCAATCCACTACGGCTTTAAGTTTCTCTGGGTCCATGGCCAAGCCCCTGTTGGAGATAATGTACCCAAGAAAGGAGGTGGTAAACTGGTGAAAAAGGCACTTCTCCATTTTGGCAAACAACCGGTTCTCTCGGAGTCGAGAGAGCACAAACTTCGTGTGGATGATATGGTCCTGTAAGTTCTTTGAAAAAATAAGGATGTCATCCAGATAGACGATTACAAAGCGGTTAAGGATATCCCGAAAGATATCATTGATAAAGTCTTGAAAAACCGCTGGTGCATTGCATAAACCGAAGGGCATCACGAGATATTCGTAGTGCCCGCTACGGGTGTTGAAGGCAGTTTTCCATTCGTCGCCCTCCCGGATGCGGATGAGATTATATGCCCCACGAAGGTCAAGCTTGGTAAAGAGGTTGGCTCTTTGAAGTCTATCAAAGAGGTCAGAGATGAGTGGGAGTGGATAACGATTCTTCACCGTAAGGTGGTTCAGGCCCCGGTAATCTATACATGGTCTGAGAGTCCCATCCTTCTTCTTAACAAAGAAGAATCCAGCCCCCGCGGGAGAGTTGGAATGACGTATACAGCCCCGCTTCAAGTTCTCGCGAATATATTCATCCATGGTTTCTGTCTCGGGCAACGAGAGGGGGTAGGATTTGGACTTGGGCAAGGTGTATCCAGGTACTAGGTCAATCGGACAGTCGTATGAACGATGAGGGGGTAGGAGCTCAGATCGCGATTTGCTAAAAACATCCAAAAATTGTGCGTATGGAGAGGGTAATTCTTTTTTAGGATTGGATGTGTTAGCTAGTAATTGAGGCGGACGTACCGTAGATGAAGAAGATTCCTCTGACCTTGACGTCCACAGGGAAACAAGAGAGAGAGATGAGGGAGCACAGGTGGAAGGGTGGAATGGAACAAAATATGGTTCAGGTGTGTTAAGGCTTGACCTCCATACAATGGGATTAGGAGATACCCAATCGATGTGTGGATTGTGCTTCTGCAACCAGGGCAGGCCAAGCGTGACCGCTGTACCAGGAGCATGGATCACGTCAAAGTCCGAGGTTTCCTTGTGGGAGTGAGAAGAAAGGGTGATGGGCCCGGTCTCCAAGGAGATATATGCCGAGGTGAGCGGACGATTATCAATCCCGACCAAGGCAACGGGGGACTTCTTCTTAGAGAGTGGGATCTGATTCTGTTCAGAGAAGGTCTGGTCCATGAAGTTCCCTCCTGCGCCGGAATCGATAAATGCTGCTGTGGAGGTGCAGAAGGTAGGACCAGAGAGGGAAATGGGAATGGTCAATTTTTTTGGAAGTTCCCTCCTGGAAAGTGGACAAGAAGATTTAGCACCCAGGGAGAGCCCCTTCATACTCACTGGGTTTGGTCATTTCCCAGAGATGGTGGACAATCACGGGTCAGATGCTCAGAAGATCCGCAATGGTAACACGACTCTCCGGTTGGGCGCAATTGTCATAAGGGTACCCGAGGACGCTGGACTCCGAGTTGCATCGGCTCCGGGGCTTCCAGAGCGGGTAGCAGGGAGAAGGCGGGTCTCGAGGTAGTAGAGAACCTGGAGAAAGGAGCACGGAAAGGCGTTGACCGGGGTTGCTGGCGCTGAGTGCGGCGTACCTGAAGACGCTGATCCATACGAATGGCTTGGGAGATAAGGTCCTCCAGAAGTCCTGGCCTGGGTTGAGAAGCAAGTTCGTCCTTCACAGAGTCCGATAAGCCTCTCCAGAAGACAGAGACTAAAGCCTCTTGATCCCATCGCGTCTCAGCTGCTATGGTCCTGAACTCCAAGGCGTATTGGGCCACAGGCCGACGTGCCTGTGAAAGCTGTAGCAGGGAGTCAGAAGCAGTCTCTTGGCGTGCGGGGGTATCGAAACCTGTCGAAAGTCTTGTCTAAAGGCTGCGTAATCTCGTGTAATATTGGGATGCAGTTCCCAGATCGGGGAGGCCCATGCCAGTGCATTACCTGTGAGCAGGCTCTAAACATAAGCCACCTTTTTACGACCAGTGGAATACTGTTGCGGAGCCATCTCGAACTGGATCTCACATTGATTGAGAAAACCATGACAGGCGTGCGAATCCCCCGCATATGGCTTCGGAGCCGGAATCTTTGGACCTGGGATCGAAGTGGATACCGGATCTGACTGCGCCGGCGGTGCAGCCACAGGGGGGGCCTGAAGAGAAAGGTCCTGTACCTGTTGGGAGAGGTGAGCCACTTGATCCGTTAAGGCCTGGATTTGTTGGTAAATGGCCGTCATCATAGAGGCCATGTCAGTCTGGTCTGCGTCTTGTGGGCTCGACATAATGTTACGAGGTGAGTGACGTATATGAGCACGCACCCGCAGCAAAAGGACCGTGTCCGGAGTGTGGTGTTTTAGGCGTTGCCAGGCCAGGTGCTGTTAGCTTTAGCAATACTTGCCGGTACCGGTAAAGAAGTGCCGTAGTCGTTGCCGTTAGCCAAGGTCAGGGATTGGAGAATTCCGGAAGGTCGGTGTCCAAGCAGGGATCGAGAGCCAGAGGTTGACGTCCGCCAAGCCAAGTCGTGTCCTCAGTAAATAAAGAGAGAAAGTGCCAGAGTAGACATCCACAAGTGGAGACTATGTCGAGCGATGTGGGAATGGCAGGACAGGCATAATATAGTGAGGCTGGCGAATAGGAAGAGGGGGCAGACCTGGAGGAGTGCATGGAGCTGTCCTGGATAGGTCCCCTTGATTGGCAGGCAGGTGAGTCAGTTTGGTCTGGGGAAATAGCCTGTACTTTCCATTGGCCAGTTCGAATTTCCCGCTCGCCAGCAGCTCTGTCATCATGGGGCGGTCCTGAGTACCTAAGCACGCCCCCTCCTCTGACTGGTGCAGCCTGGCAAGCCCCCGGCAGGGGATTGGGATCCGAACGGATCGCAGGTAAGAGAGGTATATAATGGGTTGTTTTAGCAGTGTATGTTATCCTTCATAAAGAACGCACCAGCGTTCGAAACGCGTTGGATTTTAGGTTTATGACAGAATAAAGTTTATATTTTTTTGCATTGGGTCCTCTCCTTGGTCCTATTGGATCGTGCGCTCCTCTCCATATCCTGTATCTACAATACTGGAAGCTGCACAAGGACTTGTGAATACTTCATTGCTACAGGGTTGCCTCCAATGAGACTGATCGTGGGGGGGGGGTCATTCCTACCCATTACCTGTCTTCAGGAGGCTTATTACCCAATATTGATAGCTGTTATTCTCACTTATTGTTATTGTTTCTGGATTATCCTTGGGCTTTGGCTATTATTGGTTATTTTACCTAGCATTTGAGCGCTTCTCCATGTCTATCTACCTAACTTTGGAGTTTGAAGGTGATCCATCTGGTGAGAGTTTCAAAGTTGCTATTGAGAGAATGGCACTTTGAGGAACCAGGACGACAAGTGGACAGGGTAAGCCTACCTGAAACACATAGTTCAGGCTAGAGTCTTCCTCCAGGGCCCCCATTTGGTGATGTATGCTGTAATTGTGTATTTTGCATGTCTGCTGACTTGCCAGGATAAACCCCATTTATTAAACTTCTTTGTCCCGTGTGGTGATAGTGATCCCGGTGTTAAAAGTACTGGTGATACAGTATTGTGTCCCTGTGTCTCCCATGATACTGCTGTCTACAAGCACTTCTATACATTTGTGTACATGATTTATCTATATTGGTATCTTATACCTTTATGCCGTTAGATCTTGTTACTGCAATGCTGTGCAGTGCCATGTATGTCTCGTTTATCAAGATAATTTATCTAAATCAAAAAGGTATGTATTCAGCGTACATCAGGAAAATAGAACATGTGCGATATATGGATTAACACATTTGTTACCACACGGTGAGACCAGCTGGAGTGCGACCCTCTGGTAGGTAGTCACCGGCGATGTCAAGACATCATCACAGCTCCTCGAGGATGGTAGTCGGCTACACACGCGGTCCGTCTGAGGGTGTGCGTCACTTCCTGGGAACTCACCCCGGCAATGGTAATGGCCTGAGTCCCGAGTAGTTACTTCCAAGGATACAAGATAGTTCAGCTTGGGTCTTGGGCGTGCATCAGTGGCACAATGTTAGTCCATAAGTCCCGGATCCTGCAATAACACGTGACTACCAGTAAACACTCAGAGTGCGTAATAACAGCTGCACAGTCTCAGCTGATAGGAAAATATAGCTGCTCCTCCGCGGTGTATCACAAATTGAGTAGCTGTTACAAAATGCATGAAATCTACCATAGATTAAAATACAAATTAATTATATGCTACTTCATCAGGGAATAGTTGAACATTGCTCCACAGATACACTATATACCTCTCCAACCTCCCGCATTGGCTGGCTAATTAAGCCCAAATAGCCAATGAGGTTAGTCGTATCGGCAGCAGTGTCAGCTGAAAATCAATGAAAGCCATTACATATGCAAATAGGAATAGGTTATACTAGACACACATTTATTAAGAATTAAACCGCATACCTAAAAATAAAAGAAACGAGGGTTAAAAAACAGTATCAATTCATATCCAATTGGATGAAAATATGGTAAAAGTTAACTACATAGAATAAACTACGATAAACAGTTGGAGTAAATAGAGAGCCTCAATATCCTCATTTAACCCTTTGGGCGACATTGTATCGAATTTATGAATCCAATAGGTTTCTTGTGCTGATAGGGTCTTAATTCTATCTCCTCCCCTCCTATTACACGGAATATGTTGAATTCCCTTAAATGTTAATTGAGATGGATCCTTATTATGATCTAACAAAAAGTTCCTAGATACACTATGTTTTTCAAAACCGATCCTTATGTTTCTGATGTGCTCCTGAATGCGTACTTTAAGACTACGCTTAGTTCATCCAATATATTGTAACCCACAACTACATTCAAGTAAATAGACTATAAATGTTGGCGTACACAAGATGAAGTCTTCAATAATGAAGACCTCCTAGAAAATCAGTCATAAAAACTGTTTCAATAGATTTGCAAACAAATCGCTATATAAAACGTAAAGTAACCCCTGAGTTGCTTTCAATTTTACTTCTTTAGCTTACACTATATAGTATTCCAATTTGGGACGTGTTTTATACTAATTGAAATGTTCAGTCAGTCATTTTTAATTATGTTTATGCTATTAATTAACTTTTTTTCACACAGTGCATTTATTTCCAACAGATAAATCCATGAGCAGAAGTACACCTGCAGGATGGCACACTCCTCTTTGCTCACCAGATCGTGTAAATGAAGATAACAGTGTTGTTAAAAGTGAACAAGGAGCAAATTCCATGAATCCAAGTAAGAGACAGAGAAAAGCGGTGAGAATTATGGCCAAGGAATCAGGCTCACGTAAAGAAGAAGAAAATTCCAGAGTCTCCCACATTGATACACTGAGAGAACATAAAGGGAGTGAATATGCATTTATTGATATTAAGAAGTTGGAAAAAGGAAACACTAATGCACAGACAATTTGCAAAAACGTGTCAGTAATAAAGTATAAGTGCAGTGAATATGGTAAAAACTTTAATAATGAATCGGCTTATAAAATTCACCAAAGAACACACACTACACAAAGGCTGTATATGTGCTCTGAATGTCAGAAATGCTTTACTAGTAATTCAGCTCTTTTTAAACATCAGACAATTCACAAGGAAGGGAAGTCGTTTCCTTGCTCTGAATGTGGGAAGCACTTCTCTCGTAAAAAAAATCTTTTTAGACATCATAGAATTCACAGAGCAGAGAAACAATTTTCTTGCTCTAAATGTAGGAAATGTTTTTCCAATAACTCAAATCTTGTTACACATCAAAAATCTCACACAGGAGAGAGACCATTTGTTTGCTCTAAATGTGGGAAATCTTTTCCCCATAAGTCAACTCTTGTTAGACATCAGATAATTCACACACGAGAAAAGCCATTTGTTTGCACTGAATGTGGGAAATATTTTTCCAAGAACTCAGATCTTGTAAGACATCAAAAATATCACACAGGAGAGAGACCATTTGTTTGCTCTGAATGTGGCAATTGTTTTTTTAAGAACTCAGATCTTGTTAGACATCAAAGAAGTCACACAGGAGAAAAACCATTTGTTTGCTCTCAATGTGGGAAATGTTTTTTCCATAAGTCGCATCTTCTTAGACATCAGAGAAGTCGCACAGGATATAAGTCATTTGTTTGCTCGAAAATGTTTTTCCCAGAACCCACTTCTTGTTAATCAGAGAATTCACACAAGAGAAATAATTTATTTGCACTGAATGTGGGAAATCTTTTCCCCATGAGTCAGATCTTGTTAGACATCAAATAATTAAAGCAGAAGAGAAACCATTTGTTTGCTTTAAATGTGGGAAATGTTTTTACCACAGCTCAAATCTTGATAAACATCAGAGATTTCACACATGAGAGAGACTAATTGCTGCTTATGTGGGAAATGTTTTACCCAAAGTTCAGAGTTTGTTAAACATCAGAAACAAAAGTTCAAGACATTAATGTCCTTATGTGATTGAAGAGGCTCTTAAATAAAGGTTATGCCCACCCTATGGCCTCTCACATCCACCAAAGGCCCCCTGCAGTGTTTCCTCTGTCCTGTGCATGGCCGGTGCCATTTGTTGCACAGCCCCTACTGAGATAAGACATTTGGGGATAAAAGGGCTGGTGAGGTTCAGATTGAAATAGAGAACTTTTAACATCACCAATCATCAGCGAACAGCAGCAAACGGCTCACACTCTTTGCCCTTCAGCTATGTTAAAGGCTGTCCGCCTTTGGGACGATGCAGATGTACACTGAAGGGGTTCAGATTGAATGCAGCTGTGAATACAAAGTTCTTTGTGTCCTCTTGGCTCATTAACATTCCAGTGGGTGGGGTTGACGTTCCACAAAGTACAAGCAAATGTTAACCCTTATCACGCTGGTCCTGTGCAGAAGGGAGCAACTCTTGGGGAGCCCCATCAGGTGTTCCGCCTTTGGGGTGACGCAGATGTACATTGGACATGCTGGACCATGCAGTAACTCCCTGCCTCTGCACCCAGCCTTCCACCCCCACAAACTTTAACTTCTCTTACAGTAAACTGTAAGTTGTAGGAACTTTTACTACCCTCCCATTGATTTTACTGCTGCTGAATTGTATGTTAACTCTTTGTGTACTGTACTTATATTTATTAAATCTATTGTTTAAAAGCTCTTTGTGATTGAGTCCATGGGATTCTTAGTTCTTGGTTATTCTGTCGTATATTCTATTGTGTGGTATTTGCTAGTGTACTTACTGGAAACCTTGTGACTCTGGCGTTAGCTTGAGTCCCATTGTCCTGACTAACTGCTGAAGGATAGTATAGACCAGTGTTTCCCAAAGTGTGTGCCGCGGCGCCCTGGTGCGCCGCGGCTTGGCTAGAGGGGCGCCGCGATCAGGGCCGCCAGCAGTGGGAAACAAGGGCTGCTGGTTAATTAAAAAAAAAAACTCTGAAGCCGGCGCCGGGTCTCCCTGGCAGCGCCTGACCCTCCGCATGCTTGCTGATGCGTGCGGAGGAGGAGAGACTTCCCCAAAGCAGCAGGTTTGAAATTTGCCACTCGGGGAAGCGGAGGAGCGGTCACGTGACCACTCCCATCCAATGGGGCTGCAGCCTGCCCGGCATTGCAACAACAGAGCCACCAGAGGCAGCACCAAGGGGTGTGTGTGTGTGTGTGTGTGTGTGTGTGTGTGTGTGTGTGTGTGTGTGTGTGTGTGTGTGTGTGTGTGTGAAACGGGCTGCAGGGGGTGTGTGTGTGTGAGAGAAAAACGGGCTGCAGTGTGTGTGTGTGTGTGTGTGTATGTGTGTGTGTGTGTGTAAAACGGGCTGCAGTGTGTGTGTGTGTGTGTGTGTGTGTGTGTGTGTGTGTGTGTGTGTGTGTGAAAAACGGGCTGCAGGGGGTGGGTGTGTGGGTGTGAAAAACGGGCTGCAGGGGGTGGGTGTTTGTGAACACCGGGCTGCAGGGGGTGGGTGGGTGTGAAAAACGGGCTGCAGGGGGTTTGTGTAAAAACGGGCTGCAGGTGTGAAAAACGGGCTGCAGGGGGTGGGTGGGTGTGAAAAACGGGCTGCAGGGGGTGGGTGGGTGTGAAAAACGGGCTGCAGGGGGTGGGTGGGTGTGAAAAACAGGCTGCAGGGGGTGGGTTATTGGTTGTGAAAAACGGGCTGCAGGGGGTGGGTGTGAAAAATGGGCTGCAGGGGGTGGGTGTGAAAAATGGGCTGCAGGGGGTGGGTGTGAAAAACGGGCTGCAAGGGGTGGGTGGGTGTGAAAAACGGGCTGCAGGTGTGAAAAACGGGCTGCAGGGGCTGGGTGGGTGGTTGTGAAAAACGGGCTGCAGGGGGTGGGTTGCTGCTTGTGAAAAACGGGCTGCAGGGGGTGAAAAACGAGCTGCAGGGGGTGGGTGAGCTGAGAGAGTGAGAGTGTCCATCTGTCTGAGAGAGTGAGAGTGTCCGTCTGTCAGAGAGTGAGAGTGTCCGTCTGTCTGTGAGAGTGAGAGTGTCCGTCTGTCTTTGAGAGTGAGAGTGTCCGTCTGTCTGTGAAAGTAAGAGTGTCTGTCTTTCTGTGAGAGAGAGTGTCCATCTGTCTGTGAGAGAGAGTGTCCGTCTGTCTGTGTCTGACAGAGAGAGAGGGAGGTCAGAGAGAGTGAGGTCAGAGAGAGTGAGGTCAGAGAGAGTGAGAGAGAGGTCTGAGAGAGAGAGAGAGGTCCGAGAGAGAGAGAGGTCTGAGAGAGAATGAGAGAGAGAGAGAGGTCTGAGAGAGAATGAGAGAGAGGGAGGTCAGAGAGACAGACAGAGAGAGGTCTGAGAGAGAGAGAGAGGTCTGAGAGAGAGAGAGAGGTCTGAGAGAGAGAGAGGTCTGAGAGAGAGAGAGGTCTGAGAGAGAAAGAGGTCTGTGAGAGAGAGAGTGAGGTCTGAGAGAGAGAGAGAGTGAGGTCTGAGAGAGAGAGTGAGGTCTGAGAGAGAGTGAGGTCTGAGAGAGAGAGTGAGAGTGAGGTCTGAGAGAGAGAGAGAGAGAGAGAGAGGTCTGAGAGAGAGTGAGGTCTGAGAGAGAGAGAGTGAGGTCTGAGAGAGAGAGAGTGAGGTCTGAGAGAGAGAGAATGAGGTCTGAGAGAGAGAGAGAGAGGTCTAAGAGAGAGAGAGAGAGAGAGTGAGGTCTGAGAGAGAGTGAGGTCAGAGAGAGAGAGAGTGAGAGTGTGTTAGTGTCTGAGAGAGACACCAACTGCACACTGTAACTGTTAGGTATGTATATACACCTTTGTTTTTACTTTGGGCGCCGCGGAATAATCCTGATCGCCTTGGGAAGCCTTGAACCGAAAAAGTTTGGGAACCACTGGTATAGACAGACACTGATTTTTGAAGTGGGACTGACTTTTTTGTGTGTCAGGGATCACCGGGAGTGGGTGGATGCGTGTCCCTGTGTAAGAGCAGTGCTCTTGGGTGGGTTCCCCAATATTGTCTGATTTGGTGGAAACTTCCTATTGAGTTTAGACTAGGATTGTTACTTTGTATGCTCTGTTATTTCTGTGAATCTTCTGAGAGCCCTGCAACCTCTTGAATTTATGGACGTTCCATTGCCCAGAGAAACCACCAGGGCATAGTAGTAGGTTTCTGGCTTCTGCGTCATGATTGGATAATGAAGTTGAATCCAGATGGGAAAAAAAACAATAACAAAAGAACAATCACATCTCTAATAACCAGATCTGATAGGCACTATGCTGAGGAGGCAATAGGGACGGAATGGGAGAAAAATAATAAAATATATTTTACAAACCATTTCTATACATACCATTAGAAGCAGAAGATATGAAAATATAAAACAACTAGCTGTGCCCAGCATACCATATGCCGATCTAGGAGATCTGGTGGAGGTGGAGGGTTGGTCAGCGCACGGGATTTTGCTCAAACGTAGAGATAAGAGGATAGGAAGATATGGAACACGGTATTAGTGTTTTAGTAATCGAACGGTACAATACAGCCAAAAGAACTTTGGAATTAAAAATGTATGAAAAATATATTTTTAAAATAGCTTAAAACTCTTTGGAATTAAAGAACCTTGGTAATTAAAAGTAAATATATGAAAAAATATATTCTAAAATAGCTTAAAAATCCTTAAATAAAATCCTTAAATAAAATTTCAATGGAATTGTGTGGTTTTTTTGTGAACAGAAGCAGAATACGTGCTATATGTGGATGACTAACAGGGTGTGTTTATATAGCCTGTTGTTGGTCTGAGGTAAAAAGGGGATAATGGGGCTGGTTAGCAGAGTTTAATGCGCAGTCTTTCCTTCACGGAATGCTGCTAAAAACAATAGCTTTCTCACCCTCCTGGTGGAGGCAGTACGTGAGTTGCTTCTCTCCCGGGGGCCCAAATAGGAAGAAAAGGGCCGAACTCGGTGAGTGAGCAAAATAGAATTTATTAGGTACAGAAAACAAAGTCAAAATAACACTCACGGTACAGCTTTAAAACAGCCCAGCATCAGCCTGATCGTCCGGTGATATTCCTCTCACCAGTACAGCTCCCGTGGTCGCGTCCGACGGCGGGACCGGAAGAGGAGGTCTTACCGGATGTCAGCAGGCTGGCTGGGTCCTTCAATCAATGGGCTCCGGCAGGGAACAACTAGTTTCGCAATAATGCTTCGTCAGGTTCCTTCTAGGAGATCTGAAAGTTTATTCATGAAACATTACTCTTTCTTTTTACCCCTCCCTGTAATGCCTTGTTGTCTCTTGTCCCCTCCTCCCCCACTTTATCTCTCCTCCTTCATGCCCTGCTCCTGTTTGACCATCTCTCCTCCCCTCTTTGCATTCCATGCCTTACTGTTTCTGCCCCTCTCTGTACATACTAAACTCCCTAACCCTAACCCTACTGCTCCTGTCTCCTTTTCTTGCTGTCTCTGTTTTCTCCTTCTGACCTTTCCTCCCCTCTCTTAGCAGTCCCTCCTGCCCTACTGTATGTGCACACTGCTCTCCATTCCATTTACAGAGTGGGAGGGATGTGCAGCGTTACTGGTTGTTCCTGGGTGAGTGGCTGGCGGCTAAGCCTGTCACAGTGGGGGAAGTATGTGCCGCTTCATTGGCTCTCTCTTAGTGAGTGACAGGCCACTCAGCCTATCGCAGAGGGATGTGCAGACATCCTTAGGCTTTTATATTGTTGTTATTCTTAAAACATTATTGTTGCTTGGCAACCCTGTAAAAGCTGAACCTTTGTACGGATACATATCTAAGATATATTGCTGTGAATTTATTGAGCCATTAAAGACGACGTTTCAACAGCAATATCGGCCTCTCTCGAGTGTAGTGGCATAATGAACATAATCCACAGTATCTCTTATGTAGTTACATAAATCCTAAAGTTCCTGGTGTAGGAACCTCCACCAGTGTGCGGCACCCGCGTTAATCAGTTCCATCCACAAGTCCCGTGATGTCTCATTCAGCGTCTGACGTCATCACGTATATGTCCTCCATTGTTGCTAGGAAACCGGCTTCCTTCTGTCTGGCTTCGCGCATGTGTAGGCTCAGTCTTCAGTTCCATTGCTAAACACAGGCTCCTCTATTTCTGTCTCATTATTTGGGTCCTCTGCATCCATTACATTATATATGAGAATATTATATACAGGCCCCATCTGGCACAATTTAGTGTCATCAGCCTAGATGGAGTCCTTGCTCTCTATGCCAATGTCAAGGTCATTAATAAACAAGTTAAAAAGCAGGGGTCCCTGATTTCCTGGTCTCCCATGACACTCTCTTTTTAAATATAGGCACCACATCTGCTTTACGCCAACGTTGTGGTACTGAGCCTGTGGAAATGGAGTCCTTGAATATTATATGTAATGGTTTTCCTATTACTGAACTTAACTCCTTAAGAACTCTTGGATGTATGCCATCGGGGCCAAGTGCCTTATTTACTTTAATTTTATCAAGCCGCCTATGAACTTCTTCCTCCGTAACCAATAGTTCATTAAAATAGAAGTTGTGGCTTCCTCCTTTGGCACTATTATTGCAATTGATTCTTTCCTGGTAAATACAGAGGTAAATCATTTTTTTAATACCTGTGCTTTTCTCCAATAATTTGCCTTTCCCATCTCACACTGAAAGGGTCCTATATTTTCTTTTCTTATTTTGTGTTACAAAGGTACTGTACCGACAAAGTTTATTCTTACATTTGCCCGGTCTCGGCCGCGGCAGATACCGGGCGCACGCCGAATTGTCCCGCGCGCACCGGAGCCTCGGAGGATCGGTCCTCCGATCAGGGCATCCCCCTCCCCTCTCCAGGTCCACCGGGTCCCCCGGAGCCCCCCACCGCCATCCCCCACATCTCGGGATACCAGGGCTCCCTGAAGGGAGCCCTGGGCACGCACGCCGTGCGTGCACGCTCCCGATGAAGCGTGACCGCGCATCGGTGACGCGTGGCACGCCGAGGGAATTCAATAAAAAAGCCAGGAAACCTCGCGGCTTGTGGCTCTAGCCACATTAGAATAAACTGTGTCGCCACTGTACTTAAAGAATGTTTTAAGGTTGATCTTACTTTCTATTGCAATCCTTTTTTCATTATCCATTTTGCTAATTTGATTGCCGTCACGATAATATCATGAGATATTATGTATTTTAATTGGTCTGGTGCTTCAGGGGTTAATGGGGCAGCAGTTTGAGTTTAAAAATACAATATATTGGGTTTATGACAGATCAAGACTTTTCATGGGTCAGTGCTGGACTTCAAAGAGGATTTAATTATGTGGGAGGGGGGGGGGGTCCTATCACGGATGCCCCACTGAAAGTGGCATGGGGTGTTTAGAAGGTAACAAACGATAACCACAGACTAGCCTGTCAGCCTTAAAGAAAACGAAACATTTGTAAATAATTACTGGTGCATTCCAGAGAGAGGTGACACAGGTTATGCTTTCGTCAGAGTACTTTATTAAAAATTATAATATCATATGACAATCTACTGTACATACTAAGAGTAACATGTGTGTGATTGTGGCAGGGAGTCACATGCAATGAGACCACACACTGCATAGGTAAGAGGTGCCAAGGACAGATATCCATTTGGCATTGAAATTTAGGGTCATGGTCATACTTAATCTCGTTGCGTTTGTCATGACCGCCTGAATCTATTGATATGACTCGCGCGTGTCCAGGTATTAGAGAAGGGAAGTTATGAGTGCGTTTATATATTGAGGAAAAACTTAAATGTCGTTTGGTAGAAGTTTTTTTTTCCTCTGTCGTAAAACTGTCAATCTCATAGCTGATTTATGACAGGGTGGGCTTTTCTTGTTTCAATGAGACATAAGACTTAGCAAGGTATGTATTATGAAAATCAGATTTAAACAGAGACGCGTTTTGGACCAAACAACAAAATATGACACCAGCACTCTCAACTTGTATAAATGTAGGTTATATACTGCAGGGTGAACGGTGCAATAGGGGGAAACAAGCAATAGACAATATAGTCAGATACTGGTAAGCAACAGATCCAAGAAGTGTCAGTAGACCAGTGAGGTCCCCTACAGTATATAACAGCACTCGATCACACTACGTAGTTAAATAGTGTAATGTACCCAAAAAAGGAAAGGGCAGAGCTCGGAACATCCAAAAAGTGTAATAATATCATAAGTAATATATAAAAACAATTTTAATTGTAATATAAAGTTAAAATATTGGGTGTTAAAAGACTCCAGGGTGCAAAAAATGGAAACTCACAATAGTATATATCGTAACTGAAAAATAAAGCTACAAAAATGGAAGGTCAAATATAGTATTCACGTTACTATCCCTTAGAATAGGGTAGTGACCAGGCTGGATAGCCTAACAAAAATAGGCGGTTGAGCCTACTAAGAGGAAGGGAGCTCCTAGGCAAACTCCCCCCTCCCACGACCACTCTACAATTGGTACTATATTAAAGGATATCCAAACTCATAATAAGTATGCTAAACATGTAATGTTCAAGGTTAGATAGCAGGTATAGTACTGGAAATAGCACAGTGGTAGGTAATAAAACAGTAAGAACTAACTGAAGGAATGAAAAGAGCTGAATGTACCAACTTCCCCTCCCTTAGCCACATACTGTAAACAGGTGAATGTGAGTATCCTATCTGCTGTTATGCCCTGTGTATGCATATATAACAGGGTGCAATTACTGTGGCTGCATGAGTGTTGAAACAAAAACACTCAAAGTGAGCTGTGCTAAGCAGACTGACCTGCTACCCCTGGGGCAGTGCACTCACCCACATGTCCCAGTCCTGGGACTGACGGTATTTGGGCGCACAGGCTCGCAGCAGACTTAGCGGTGGTAGCGCCCATGGAGACTGTAGTTGTTGGCACCGGACCACTTGGGCACCTGGGCGCGATAATAAGGGAGCACGGGCCCATAGCAAGGTCCGGGCAGTAGATTTTTGAGTGGCACCTGACCACTTAGGCCTCGGGATGCATTGATAAGGGCAAACGGGCCCACGCTGTCCGTAGAGGGGAAAACAAATGAACCCGCACCGGTCGGTGTGGTGACACGTGAAGGAGGTACACATACCTCAGCTGGTACCAGGCTGGCAGGCCTTAGATAGTAGGTGCCACAGTGTAAGCACTGCGCATCGAGGACGACAGTGCCTCCAAGTAGCCGGCAATGTGGACAAATGCACCGCAGGTGTATCTGGTTGTTCACCCGAACCATCAGGTAACCTCCAGGAAGCTGGAAATTGTTTACTTCCAATTCATCAGGAATTTGGTTGGACGCCATGAGGTAGCTAATTTGCACAGCCGTGGAAATGATAGCTCTTCTCTGATGCTCAGCTGAGCTGAACTGTGCAGCAGAACAAAGACTCCTCCCAGAGAAGTGAGAGACTCCGATTGGTTGGTTCCTTTACTTTCTCTTCCCCTAGGTGAATTCAGAGGCAGGGGCATAAACAGAAGAAGTGACTTGGCTCCGACCGAGCCAATAATGTTGATGGGTGTGGCCTATGCCGGGCACCGAAAGCATGCAACCTGACTTGCAACTTTTGCAATTTTAATTAACAGCATCCCATGCAGTCCCATTTTCTTGGCGGGAGCGCCATTTAGTAGCATAGTGTCCAGCATGTAGCTCCCTGTTTATGGGAACCACCATTTTGGATATCCCTTTACACGCGGTCTCCCCGATTTTGGCGGGCGCTCTCCTTATGTTGCAGATGATCTGAGGCAGAAGTTATCCCTCAGCCAGGCAAAACCTCGTCTAGTACACTGCACACGACAATAATTAATTCCAAATGCCTGTAGTTCCCTGGGCTTCAGCTGCCAGCAGTACAGTGATAGTTCCTCAAGCAGAGGTTCTGGTGATCCTAACCTAGAATCAGGACCTCCCCTCCTCGGACACTAGCCAGCTATACTGTAATGCCACCCCTTTTGAACCAAACACTGCAGTCCCCTTCCAAAGGTTTCTGAGACTGGGGTAATCAGAACACCCTCTCCAGGTGCCCTACACCTATCTGTCCTCAAGGTGACTAGGACCAGAGCAATGGCAGTTGCTTCCACATAGTTTACTTTTCTCAGGCAGACAAGGCCATAGTTCCCTGGCGGGGAATTTGGTCCCTGGTTATGGTGAGCCAGGGTACCCTGGACACTATACCTAGTCCCCCCCCCCCCATCTTTGCACTTAGTGTGAAAGCTTACCTTCTGTACCTTTCTGCGTCTTGCTTCCACTGTAAAAGCCTGTCCTGCTGTCCTGGGATCTCAGCAGCGCCTCCAATTGTACCAATGTCCCCCCCCCCCACCCCCCTGGGAGATCTTACTGCTGCTACCGGTATTGTGTTGCTTGCATACCTGTCAGGGTCCAGGAGATGCTGAGTGGTCGGCGATAGCATAGGGAACCGAACAGGCTTTCGTTGGCTTCTCATAGTTCGCTCTTGGTGTCAGCACCTCCAGCTCCAGTGGCTCTAGGATAGCCAGAGACAGTCTCCCACTGGTGCACATTACAGACATACCCCTACCTGATAGACTGAGAACTCAGGCAGAAATATATTTAGACAAGGGGTACTTTATTGCGGTCACTGGCAGATGGTACACATACACAGCGATGCAGATTCTGATCAAAGGTTCCCTGGCTTCAGGATGGTGCATGACCTCAGATAGTAGAGAGGGCTAATTATCAGGTTTGAAGCCTTTGTGGCAGTAGATGTTCCCCAACCCCCTAGGGACAGCCCTTCCTCCAGTCTCCAACTCCAGACTAGACTGCCCAACTAACTTTTGGCACTTCCCCTGATATCAAGAAGGGGATGGCATAGTGTCTATACCACGATTGGCTACACACACACCATGTCACCTCCTCTCCTGTCAATCAGAGGATAGCAGAAAGGGAGGCAATGGCCCTGGATCATTATATCACAGCCTGCAATACCTATCAGGAGTTGTGTGACAGGAGGCAGAGAAGCAACAGGGCCAGCCATGTTACATATATGTAGCCAGGTCCCCTCTGACTCCCTGGTCCACCATTTCCCTCTCCCTTACCTCTGACATGGTGGGGACTGTTGCGGGTGGCGATGGACTGGCCGGCGGCTCCCTTCGCAGGGCGCCGCCATGTTTGTTAAGTTCACGCATGCGTGGAGGCTCGCACATGCACAGAAGATCCGAGGCGGCCATTACAGAGTGGCAGACCTGGCGCTTCGTACTGTAGGGACTGCCCACAGTTGCGCATGCTCGGATGAGAGTAGCGGCGACCATTACCATGTCGTGCAGGCACAGTAGAGATTTCGCATGCGGCCCCAATAGTAAAGAGGTCCTGTGGGGACTACAAGACCCAGGAGCCCCTTGGGCTGCTACCCATGTGATGCTACAGCAGCCAATAGGTCTTAGAGCTTCCCCTGAGGTGAGAGATACATTTGGCGCGCTGAGGGCTTGCTAGTCAGTCAGTGCTGGGACAGAGTAGCGGGAGGTTGTATGTGCAGGGAGCAGGTGGCCCCTGCACTAGGCCAGGTTACCCCCTAGGCCCTGAGTCATACCATAGCTTGTGGTTGCTACAGGGACAGGCCCTTAGGTAGGGATATAGAAAAAACAAAAAGACAGGGCGCACAACACACATAGTGAAGCACAATTAAAAGATAATTTTACTAAAAGATTAAAGGTTCTGCGTACATCAATATAATGAATATCAAGCAGTGGGTTAGTGGGGTTACCACACGGAAGAAATGATCACAGCTCTCCAGTGGAACGGACGCAAGGCACTGGATATCAGCAGACCACATCCAAGGCAGCAGCTTCCGTGAGACCTTCAGTCAGGGTAACCAGATATTGGGGACCGGTGAAGAGTCCCGTGTAAAAGTCCCGTTATGGGGCTCAGAAGCCTCCGTCAGTCCTACAGCAATGCAGCTCCAACAGCACGCCGCTCAGACCCATGGTGCGCCTTCTAATGACATCACAACACTCTCCTTCTCACATGGAGTGGGGGAGAGAGCGCATCGGCGAACAACACACAGGGCAGGCAGGGTAGCAATAGTAAACACCCGTACCGACAGGCAGTGAAGCAGGGGACCGGGAGGCACAGGCCAAGAATATACTTGACAAACAGTATGGTCAGATAGATGAACAATCCAACAATCCAACTAGTTTCGTAACACACAGTTACTTCATCAGGGTGTGGATGTGTTCGCCGCACACAGGTCCCTCCTCCTCAGAAATGATCAGGAATACTCATCACACCTGATTCCTGCTCCGGATTCACCAACCACGTCCCTCGCTGCTGACGCACCTCCACGCTGCAGGTTTCTTATTGTACTTATGCTCAGCTGCCGCACTGCCAAATTGGCTGAGCATAATTCAACGTTCCGTTGTGTTCATTGCTTCCTAGCTTCACAGTCTTGCCCTCTTGTTCGCAGCTCTCTGTCATTGTAACGCTTACGCTCACCACGAACAAGGCGGGACCTCGGTACTGAGGTGGGAAAGTATAGAACTGTGCACCCACAGCAGCGGAATCACGTCTGGAGGGTGGATAGTCAAGATCGCCGGGTCTGGGTTGGAGAATGGGTTAGTCTTGATACTTGCCGCGGTCGTAGGTAGGTGCCAGGAACTCTCCAGACTCAGTCAGAATCCGGAGAGCCGTGGTCAAGGGTTGGAGCCAGTAGAGAAGTAGATTGTCCGTTTGCTGTGGGAAGGGATGGAGAAGAGAGGAAGGTCAGAGGCAAGCCAGGGTCGGTAATCCAGAGAAGGGTCCAAAGTCTAGCCGGGTCGGTACACACGGAAAATAGCAGCACAAGGTTAGTAACAAGACAAGAGCGAGGCAGGAAGAGATGTGGGAACACAAGGCTACCAATAACTATTCCCAGCAAAAGAGGAAGTGATAGAGCTGAGCATATATAGCAATAGGAGTCCAATGAGACGACAAGGGGGTGGAGCGGAGGAGCGGCCCCTGCGAAGGCAGGGATAGGCTGTGAGAAGCAGGGGACAGGTGAGGGAGATATTAGTGTTGACGCGCAGCAGGGGAGCGGTGCACACACGTCACATGAGCGCACCGCGTGGGGCGGCCGCGTGTCGTAAGCGGAGGGGCGGAGCCAAGCTCCGTGGTAACCTTGAAAGCCCAATGTGGGCGCGTGCGCTCTGTAAGGTGCGCAGGAAGCTGTACAGCAGGAGGCAAGGAGGAAGCACACCGGGAGGGACGCTCTCCCCGATTCCTTAAAGCGTGAGGCTGTGCAGCAGGAGGTAAGGAGGGAGCACACCGTGGGGGATGCGCTCCCAGATTCCTTAGTCATTGACCCGAATTGTTTTGGACCGCTCTTCGGTACTCCAGCTATCTACGACAATCCGAACCTCTCCAACCCTTACCTCGGCATCCGTACAACCACCATTCTCCTCTCTCCACCCGGATCCCGGCTAATAGTACCTGCAACGATCCGTACCTCTCCAACCCAGACCCGGCTACCTCGACAAAACCTACACTCCATCCCCACCTCGGCACCGTGGACACGCTTTGTTTGTGATGAGCACATCGTGACACCCTGCTTCTGAATGCAACTCTCATTGTGTTAATCCTAAAGGGCCGCACCAGTCTGGAAGAGCTGCGCAGAGAGAAGTGGTACCTCTCTCTGTCTCTCTGCACAGCTCCTACAGGCGATCACGTTGTTTTTATTTTTATTACAGCTGAACCGCATTTATTTCAGGTCCAGGGACCCCTGCTTCCCGAGGAACGAGGTATCTCCTGCAAGTTTAAATCTTCCGCGTCACGGCCCATGTGATCAATACATTTAAACTTGCAGGGGATATCAGTGTGACGGTAACTTATGACAAGATATAACAAACACCAAATATCTGGGTTGAACTGAACGAGGCTTAAATATAATAAAATATATTTATACCTTAAAAAGGTGAACACAGCAATATAGTACAATTAACAGGCAAGAGGGTACAACTTACTTAGGGTTGGGGGATGGAGAAGTATCAGCTCGCAATTCTCCAGCAATCCGGTGACATTCAAGGTGAAATCAGAAGAACAAGAACTGTAGGGTTGACACAGTTTATATACCTTTGTAACCCTATTCTTAACATTGAATACAGACTATTGGTGAACAATTATCTGTATCCAATCCCTAACGTAGAAACACAGTTTAACCCATGCCCCCCAGCTAGTTAGCCCATGCATACTGGGACTCTGAGGGTCTTATTTCTGTAGCCCCATACTTAAATCAGGGGCGACGACCAGTCTACCAGATGAAGTATCTGGCAGGATCTTCATTGTCTGTAGGTGTAGATATAACATTTACAAACCACTCCAGTTTGATGCTTTTCCGCCCTCAGGTAAACAGTTAGAGTGGCAGAGAATTTTGATCAGTACTTGGTTCCTAGACTTTGGGTCGCCCCCCTGACCATTTGCATTACTTTGTGTGAAGGAATCTGCGCGGGTTTTAATCCCCGCCTTGGAATACAATATTAAAGTTAAAACACAGACATATTAAAATATCGAGTTCCGCTAGGTCCAGCGGGTCCAAACTTTCCAGATCTTAATGCCGGAACTGGGACATCATATGATCCAAGTTTCAGCCTGCTGCAACCTTCAGAACCGGAGATACACAAATACCACTTAAACCGTTTCATACTTTAACACAAAATTCTCCGGTGTGTGTGTGTGGTGCAGACACTGACATTATAATGAAACATGGGAACAGGGGAACATACATTTTCCTGACATGACAAGGTGTAAGTCGCATTCCTGGGCCGCAGTCCAGTTAACCCCTTGCCTCCCTGGTGAGGTCAGGGGGTGGCCATATGGGGTGCCACCCCTTTAATACCGGGCCAACCCCCCTCTCCCTCTACAACCAGCAACCCATACTGGGGCCTGTATCTCCAGAAGCAGGGGGTCCCCGGACATGAAAGTAATAAGGTTCTGCTCCGGAGACCAATTGCTTCAATCCTATGTAACAAAAATTCATTCTGGCTAATTAAGCTTTTGCCCATTACAGTGTGTGGTGGTGTTCGGAGGAGGGGTTGTTGGGGGTAAAGGAGGTGGATAATAGGGTGCCCATTGATTGCCAATGTGGCTATCTGTGCCTCCATTGTTGACAGTGACAATCAACGGATTAAATAGTTAGTGTTTGTTTTGATTGTATTGAAATTTGTATTTTATTTAAATGTAATGTACAGTACTGTATATTTGAATGGGTAAAAGTGCTATTAGCCATATTTAGCTAATAGAGCTACCGCACATTCCTGAGTGTGGTGTTGGGGGTAGAGGGTACCGCAATGGTAATTAAGGGATTAACCCCTCCCGCAACCATCTCAGGAGTTCTAAGCACTCACCCTGGGGCAACTACAGTACACCCTTCACCCACCCCATTAAAACACCAGTAACCCCTTAATTACCTTAGTGTCTGTAACCACTAAGGTAATTAAGCAGTTAATGGTATTTTAATGGTTGGGCATCAGCCCTTTCTGAAATGTTGGTGAGGACGAAGAGGAGGACGGCCTTCATCCTGGCAGGGGTAAGTAAAACATGTATTAAGGTCATTTGTATTTTATTGTATTGTACTGTATATTTGAATGGGCTAAAGTGCTATTCGCCATATTTGGCTAATATGGCTGTTGTACATTCCTTTGTGTAGTGTTGGGGGTAGAGGGGGTGGGTGAAAGGGTAGTTACCCCGGGTGGGTGGATAGGCCCCCAGGGGGGGCGGTAGCCATAGTAACTGCTAAGGTAATTAAGGGATTAACCCCTCCAGCAACCTTCCTGGGAGGCCAAACCACCCACCCTGAGGCAACTACAACCTTTACCCACCCCCTCTACCACTAACAATCCAGATCCTGGTGTTTAACCCCTTCATGACCTTAGCTGTTACTCAATAAGGTAATGAAGCTCTGCTTTTATTTTATTTTTATTACATATGATTGAAGCAGGGGGTCTCTGGAGCTGAACTGCATTACTTCCGGGTCCGCGGACCACTAGGTTGGTGGCAAGTTTATTCACCAGACCTATAGGTGGTACCACTAGGAAAAATTGCCTGGTCCCTGCTCATTGCCAGTCGACCACTTTCCTGTGATCAATTCAATCAGCTGACCACAATTTGTTGGCAATCACAGGGTGCTGCGTCTTCAGTGTAACCTTTTTCTGGCACCTTGGGCATTATGTATAGGGTACACCTGTAGGACTACCCAATCCCATGGTTATATCCGTTTCTGACCAGCCATGTACTGATTTTCAGTGTGACCCGACCATCAGATATCCTTTAGCAGCCACATTCAGACTGCTTTGCTTTTCAATACAATCTGAATTGAGATGGAGTGTGCATATAAAGATATTACGATACTACAATACAGAACTTTAATGTGGACTGTCCCCAATTTATTTTATATCTTTATTACTATTAAATATTTTTTATATATCTGGCCACTCGCCTATTCATTATCGACTGGAGACTGTCCGCCTTCCAGGCTTAGGGCAATCCATTACCCAACACATCCTCATTCCTAAAATAGTAACTCAGACTAGCTACAGATGCTAAGAGAGATTCTACAGTTGGGGTTACTGAGTGCATGCAATTTGCGACATTCCTGCCTTTTTCCCCACCATAGGAGACACTTTTCTGACAGAGTTTTTCATAGCTTTAATCGTGTTTCTCCTACTGCACCGATCCTAAGCTTTCCCCATTTATTCAAGGTTGAGCGGGTATGACGTTTCAGTTTTCATTCGAGTAACCAAGTACAAAGAACCACATAGGCTCAGTCACATTAGATTTAATAAAGAGAGATACAGTCCACAAAGGGTTAACATACAATTTAGAAGCAAGCAGCAGAAAAATAAATGGGAGGGTAGTAAAAGTTCCTACAACTTACAGTATAAGAGAAGTTACAGCTCGTGGGGATGGAACGTTCCTTGTGCTGGGTGCAGAGGCAGGGAGTTATTGCATGGTCCAGTGTGTCCACAGAGAGACAACACAGCAAGTGAATGACTTCCCTAAGGGAGTCTAAAAGCAAAACTACTAGGAAGGGAGTTTTAAAGATGTTCTGCCCGATTGTTCTCTATGGGCTTTTTGGACCTACAGTGATATTTGGAGAGATTGATCATCTTCAACCACATTGAACAACAGAAAAGTTAAAATAAGAGAGAAGGGGATAATGATTCCCTAACAAAGGGTGCCACTTTGTCAGAGATCTAGGAATCAAAGGCCCCATCTCAGTAGGTGTCACGCAGCAAAGGCAGTGGCCAGGTAAGAACAGAGGAAACACTGCAGGGGGCCTTTGGGGGATGTGACTAGGGGAGCGGGTATACAGTCTAGCAAAAAGCTATACCCCATTGTAAATACATTTTTATTTCTATTTAACTCAAATCAAAAGATCCTGATGGGCAAAAAGGCAGCAGGCTGGACATAATCTTTATTTAAGGGCATCTTCCGTCACATAAGGACAATAATATCATGAACTTTCTGAGAGCAAAAATCCATGATTCTCAGGGGCATTTTTAATACCATAGATTTTTCTCTGTGGTGTCTCTAGTGTTTAACAAGCTCTGAACTTTAGATGAAACATTTCTCACATTAGGAGTAAATATTCTCTTTCGTGTGTGAAATCTCTGATGTTTAACAAGATGTGGGTTCTGGGAAAAACATTTCACCATTAAGAACAAACAAATGGTTTCTCTCCTGTGTGAATTACCTGATGTTTAACAAGATTTGAGCTGCGAGAAAAACATTTGCCACATTCTGAGCAAACAAATGGTCTCTCTCCTGTGTGACTTCTCTGATGTCTAACAAGATCTGACTTATGGGAAAAACATTTCTCACAATCATAGCAAACAAATGGTCTCTCTCCTGTGTGAGATATTTGATGTCGAACAAGATTTGACTTCCTCGTAAAACATTTCCCACATTCCGAGCAAGAAAATCGTTTCTCTGGTCTGTGAATTCTCTGATGTCTAAAAAGAAATGTTTTGTGAGAGAAATGTTTCCCACATTCAGAGCAAGAAAACAACTTCACTCCCTCGTGAATTGTCTGATGTTTAACAAAATCTGAGTTACTAGGAAAGCATTTCTGACATTCAGAGCACTTATAAAACCTTTTTGTAGTGTGAGTTCTTTGGTGAGTTGTATAAGATGATTTATTATTAAAGTCTTTACCACATTTACTGCACTTATACTTCATTACTGACAAGTTCTTGTGATTTTTTTGTGCATTAGTGTTTCCTTTGTCCCACTTCTTAATATGAGTAGATGCATATTCAGTCCCTGTATGTTCTCTTGGTGTATAAATGTGGGAGGCTGTGGGATTTTCTTCTTCACGTGACCCCGGTTCCTCAGCCATAATTCTCACAGCTTTTCTTTGTCTCTTACTTGGGTTATTTTGCCGCAAGTAATTTGCTCCTTGATCACTTTTAACAACCCGGTTCTCTTCATTAACACAATCTGGTGAGCAATAAGGAGTGTGCCATCCTGCAGGTGTACTTCTGCTCAGGGATTTATCTGTGGGAAATAAATGCACAGTGAGAAAAAAAAGTTAATTAATAGCATAAACATAATTTAACATTTCTAGTTGAACACTTCAATGAGTATAAAAAACGTCCAAAATTGCAATAGGAATATACAGGAAGCTAAAGTAGTATTGTGGCAAAATTTAAAGAAACTCAGGGGTTAATTTACTTTTTATAAAGCTATTTTCTGCAACTCTATTGAAATAGAGTTTCAATACCTGACTAGCACCCTCTCTATCCACCTTTAAGACCCACCTTAAGACATTTGCTTAAAGAAGCATATGAATAGCACTGGATTATCCTTGACACATGATGCATAAAGCTTGGCCCCCTGCAGACGCACTTACTAGAATTCCCTCCTACTGTCTCTATATGTTCCCCTACCTACCAATTAGACTGTAAGCTCCTCGGAGCAGGGACTCCTCTTCCTTAATGTTACGTTTATGTCTAATGCACTTATTCCCATGACCTGTTACATATATTATTTGTTATTTATGTTATTTATGCCAGGATCAACGGAAGGTGAGCACCAAATGTAAACTCCTTAAAAAAAAAATTCTTTCAAACAGTGGTGTGCCACCTATAATCTCCTTTGTATATTTGTTATTTATATGATTACAACATGTATTACTACTGTGAAGCGCTACAGCTGCGGCCGCCTTTATCCTAATGCGGCCAGATCCGCGGCGCTCTGCTAACCGCAGCCAGATGCGGTATATTTTGTTTTTTTCCGTAGCGCTTTCCGGTATGTTAGCGCTCGGATTTTTAGTGCTGTCTGCTATACTGAAATACCGTCTAAAAACACAGATGGGCGTTCGCGAGCTGTTTTCTTAAAAGTCTAATGCATTATGTGTGCGCGCGCGCAGTACTGTATTTGTAAAATGGAGGATTTACAGTATACAGTATTACAAAAATATAGCGTTGCGTCTTCGAATATAAAATGATCACATTACTATACAGTACTGTATGTACTGTATTATTTTGTAATCAGTACTTTAACTTTTACTTGTTTTCATGCTCTTTTTATACAGTATTATGCGTGTACCGTACAGTACTATATGTCTCATTTGAACATTGTTGAAACGCATAGGCGTGTTACAGTATCACATTTCGGCGCATACAGCGCTCTCCCTCTCGCCTCCGCACACACGGTTAAAGTACTATTTCAACTTCTTATCTACAGTTCAGTACACCTCTCCCAGCCAGATGGCTTTCTGGCTTCAATCATCCCAAACCTGTCATCACATTCCTGCGTGTATAACATATAGAGCCTGGTGTCACATTTCAGCGCCTGCGTGTTTAACTTCACAATCATGTGGAAGTAAGTCTAAAAGAAAAAATATATTTTTTTTCCAAAGTTTCATTTCCAGACATGTGTGCCTGCATAAAAATTCTTGTTATTCTGATATTCTATCGGTACTGTAGCTTTTTAATGTGACACTGGTCATTCACATGCTTTATGTAAATTTTATTGATTTGGGGGTGTGGGGATCAAAACATTATGATGACCTGTTGAAAATATGTCTTTGAACTACAGTACTGCTAAACCTTCATGCAGATTTACCCCCCTCCCCCCGCAGACACACACAAGGCTCAAGGATTTCAACTTCTTATCGACACCTCTCGAAAACCAGTCATTTTCAAGAGCTTGACTTTGGGCTGTTAATCGTCCCGAGCCGAGTGTCACATCTCTGCACCTGTGTCTAATCCTCTTTGGGAAGGGACCTAGTTGATGATTAATTCACATGCAATCATGTGGAAGTTCAAGTCTGGAAAAAAAAAAAAAAAAAAATTTTAAAGTTTCATTTCCAGGCGTGTGCCTGCATAAAAATTCTTGTTATTCTGATATTCTATCGATACTGTAGCTTTTTAATGTGACACTGGTCATTCAAATGCTTTATGTAATTTTTATTGATTTGGGGATGTGGGGATCAAAACATTATGAAAAACATTCATTTTCAAAAGCTTGGCTTTGTGCTTTTAATCGTCCCGAGCGTCACATCTCTGCGCCTGCGTGTAATCCTCTTTGGGAAGGGACCTAGTTGATGATTAATGCGCATGCGTGTATAATTTATGCTAATCCATTATGATGACTCATCCATCCACCCCCCTCCCCCAACCCTTTGAGGCTTTGTTTACGGTAACGCATGCGCACTTGTGATAAACCCATCTCGAATTGAATATGTTAATCTGATTAGCCAATGAATAAAAATGTAACCAATGAATAAAAATGTACGCCTTCTTAAAGAATCCCCCCCCCCCCAACACACACATTCACAGTGAATTTAAAGTTCAAAGAAAAAAAATGTGAATGTAATGAAATATTTATTTTATTTTAATCAGGAATAAAAAATACAAATAATCATTTTCAGTGTTTATCTTCTTTGTACACGTACAGTAGTGTACTGTAGTTCTTCTGGCAGTTGAAATTTGAGGGCCAGTGCATAATCATGGAAGAAAGAAAAATACAAATAATCATGAATAATGCACATTTATAATAATAAAAACAGTAATACAAATTTTTAGTCTTTCTCTTGTTCGTCATGGCCACATTGCATTCTGAGTTCATTGAGAGGAGGTGTTTTGTGTAAATCATGACTACTGTAGATACACTATACACACAGTTCACACAATTCACACATGATACCCCCCTACCCCCACCCGTCCTTTTGTAGTGCAGCCAGCTGTCTCTGAAAAGGAAAGAAAAAATTAGTGCAGTTAAGTGCATATAACTGCATTGTGTACAATAAAACTACTCCATATTGGACTACTGTATGCAGTTACTACGGTCAAACTACTGTATAATGGAACTACTATACTGTAAAATACTTTGTAACAAGATTGGTAGTGCAGCTCTCTAAAATTTAAAAATGAGTGCAGTAAAGTGCATGTTGTATACTGTAAAACAATCTGTGCCATACTTACCTGTATCATACTGAGTTGGTGTGTCTGTACTTACCATACTACAGTACAGTACTGTACCATACTACCTTCCTGATGCTTGCCCATTTCGCTCTATCACAATGGGCAACACAGTCGCAATATGGTCGATATATTTATTACATCGTTCCACGGTGAGCACATCGTTCCAAAAACTCATTATGTCATTCGCCAACTCATCCTTTTTTGAGGGTTTCACCACTTTTCGGATATGGTCTTTCAGCTGATGCCAGACCATTTCGATATGATTGAAGTCTGGCGATCTGTCATTGGAGGGGAAAAAAAAGAAAATTAGTTAAAGAGATACACAGTAAACAGTGGGAAAAAAACGAGACACTGTTACCGTACTTACTCCACTGGCGTCTTCACCCAGTTGATACCGCAGGCAAGAATATGCGCAGTTGACGCGGTGTGCTTCGGATCGTTGTCCTGGTAGAAACGGTGACCATCTGGGAATTCACGTGTGATGTATTCCACAATCTCAGGCACCATTTGCTCTTGGAAAAAAGCTTTATTCATGATTCCTGTAACAAGAAAAGTGCTCAAAATAATGCACACTACAGTAGTACAGCACAGTGCTTAAAGCCTTGCCCCCGCTGCCTACTACAGCGTCCGCTGCGCGCACGAGAGCCCTCCCCGCAATGGCGCCGGGCCCGCTGCGAGGGGGGGCCGCAGCGCTCGTGCGAGAGCTATTCCTGCTCTCAATAGAATTGAGAGCAGGACTCGTGTCGAGCGATTAGGCACGCCCCCCGGCGGTTCAGCCAATGAGGGCGAACCTGCCGGGTGACGTCATGGCCGCGGCCCCGTCACTCCTCCGCCACGCCCCCCCCGGTCTCTCCTCCTGCAGTGAGCTGCAGACCGGGGAATCGGCTGAACGCGCCGCCAAAAGCGCGGGCGCGCGTTACAGCAGAGAGACCGGGGCCTTAGCCTAAAGCTACAGCATGTGACTTTGTGCATTATTATACTGTACCATCAAAGATGACGATGCATCCTGGTCCACGCCTAGAGATGGCACCCCACACATGCATCTTCACTGGGTATTTTGGATGCGGCTTCATAGATATGCGTCCTTTTTTGTGGAATGCAAAGGTCGCAAATCTCTCCAGAGATACAGTAGACTCGTCAGTGAAGATGCAATCCTGAAAAGTTTCGCCACTGTCGATCCATGCCTGTGCCTGGACCACTCTCTTTATCTTGTTGACGTCCCTTATCATAGGGTACGCTCTGTAATGACAAGGAATAATTTTATAGGTACAGTACAGTTTATTAAACCACACTTTTCACCTCCTGTACTGTCCAGTACCAACCTCACACGTCCATATTTCCATCCAATTCTGCATCTCATCTTCTTAATGCTGGTCTCTGATACAGTGAGATTGTGATTTTCCTGCATAGTGTCTTTGACCCTTAAGGCACTCTTCTCATCATTCTCCTCACTTATTCTGTCAACCAGAACAGTTGTCTCCCTGCAGTTTAAAGGAAAAACAACAATACGTTACAGTAGGCCACAAGTACAGGTACATTTATGCTCAGGCCTACAGTATGGCCAAATATAGATATTACTTTAATAGAATAGTTATACTGTATAAATATACAGCGATAATAATAATAATAGATAGATACTGTATAAAATAGAGTTATATAAATAGACAGCGATACCAATAATAGATAGATACAGTACAGTACAGTACTTACGCTGTAGTTACCGTTGGTGTCCTCTTTACCTTTTTGGTCTTACCGTGGGCATGATAGCTCACAGTTGCCTGCTAGCACAACGAGGCCAGAAGTACTTAGCCAGCGTTTAATATCCGCAATTCTTTGTCCTCTTGTGTACATCTCCTTTATTCTCATGCTGAGATCCTTAGAAATCTTTTTAACAGGCATCGCTGCGTGTAGAAAGAAAAACAAGCACAAGAATGTATATTCGATGTTTAGTCGATGTGTATTCAATGTGCAGTGAATCCACAAAATGGATGGTGTATTTATACTTTAATGACTCACATTGGAGTACGTCCACTTTTAACACTTGCACCTCGTCGCCATGCATAAAAGGTGACACACATTGCATAGCCCACCACTTGATGATCTATATCTGAACTTGACCTTGTCCAGATACTGCATTGTGCCATCTGCTTCCATGGGTCATCCCCGATTCTACGGACGCTGGAACACACTCGCCTCTGCCGTGCCTGTCATGCAGAAAAAGCGAAAAGCGGCAGCTGTTTCCAAGCCAAAGCGAAAGGCTAAGGCTAATAAAGAAAACCTTCTGACGACTCCAAAGGCTACAGGTAAGGCTTTAAAGAAGCCTTATTATGTCAAGAAGAAATTCGGTGGTGTACACTCAAAGCAAAACAAATGGTCACCTTCTGCATCAGCCCTCGCCGCCGCTGCTGCTTCTCTCCCGGAAACCCAGAAGACACCTTCTCCATCACTCCTTGACGCCGCTACCGCTTCTCTCCCGGAAATCCACAGGACACCTCCTCCATCACTCCTCGATGACGCTGCCGCTTATCTCCAGGGAACCCCCGTCTCATCCTCTTATGCACCCATCCACCCAGATGTCCACAGCACCCCATGCACAAGATCCAGCTCGTTAGACCGCATGCTGAATGGGTTAAGTGTCGATATCCCTGGGAACTCTATGCTGGTAAAGATAGATCTTCTTTTAGAGACCATGCTAAATATGGATCAACGGATGGAGAAGATGGATCAACAGATGGAGAAGATGGATCAGCGGATGGAGAAGATAGAGACTGACATAGCGGGGATACATCATTTGCTCGGAGTTCATGCCCCTGTACCTCGGACACCAGAGCAGGAGGGTGGCATGGATGGGATGAATGGGACCTTCAACCTTCCATCACCAAGTGCACCCCCTCCATCAGAAGAATATGTGTTCATGTATGCCGTTGACGAGGATGACATGACAACCCCGTCAAGACCACGCAGGAGGCAACACTGACAAGGAGACCAAGACAGGAGGAAAGCATCCTCCCAGACAACCTACCCTTGCCCGCTGTCACAAGCACACCCGCTCCCAGAAGAACACCCGCTCCCAGAATCCAACCCACATACGCTTGCATTGAGATGGTGCCCGACATCATCCTGCGCGAGCTGCCCCAGCCACTCAGGGAGATGTATAGGTTTGCAAGTGCTCGTATACCCGAGTCATGCCTTGTTAATTTTCAAGCACCACAAGCCATACTCGTTGTACTTAGGGTGGGCCCACAATGTAAACTACAAAGGGAATAGCAAGAAAAAGGCTCTTCCTGAAAATTTACGAAAGACTATTGTGGAGGAATTGCGGCGCTATTTTTCAATTACCGATCCTTTAATGAAAATCGTGCGAGACTCCATTAATGGCATTTTGTGGCATACAAGGCATCAGCCCTGGAAGGACAATCTGCTGGGGATGGAATTTGCATCGTGATTGGTCATCTGTTAAAATGTTGATTCATTTCTGACTTGTTAATTGTTTTAAATTGTATTCTAATATGTTTTTTTAAATACTGTATACCTGTATGTTTTTAATTACAGTACACCATTAATGTTTTTTTACTTACTGCACCCACCAATAAAATAATTTGCTGCTTTATTTAAATATACCTGTATGGTTTTAATTACAGTACACCATTAATGTTTTTTTTTACTTACTGCGCATTACAGTACATCAAAACAGTATTAAAACGCATTATCGGTATTTATATTATTATTACGGTAGAACACACATACAGTAAAATAAATGGATACTTTTTATTTTTGGGGTTTATTATACAGTACAGTATGTTAAAAAGTATGTAATAAAGCTCAGTTATTCTACCCTAATCAATAAAAATGGCACCGATTCAGATTCAGCAGTGTGCAAGCATCGTTACAAAAAGCGATATTATCCATCGCAATCCCTCCATTTGCTGTTCTCAGCCTGATGACAAAGTTTATTTTCTGAGGAAGAAAAATAAATACTGTATGACACAAACTAGTCAGTCCCCTAAAGAAGTTCCCACAGTCCCCTCGGTCAGTCCCAACAATTATTTTCTCGGGGGGCGTCTCTTGTTCACATACAGTACACGCATGCGCCTAGATGTGATGAGATGCATACTGTATGCGTTTTAACAAGGTTCCAATGTGCATGTGCCTAACTGTAGAAGCTGCGCAGCCAATGATATTGCTGGACTACATTTTGGCGAATTGTGACAACAAGAACTAAATAACCATAAGCAAAGCGATTGATTACAGGAGAATCGCTTTACTGTGCATTGACATTGATATGGTAAAAAAATAATTACATACGGCAGCTGTACCCACCATAGACTTTGCCATTCGGTTGGCGCCGAGCCACTTCCAGTCCCGTAGTCTTGATTATACACGTAGTTGACAGGTGACAGCGGGCCTGCTACACCTGTAGTTGACAGCTGATGAAGCTGGAAATCGCTTTGGTACATGCAAGCTTGCTGGTATCTGTACGTGAAATCCTGCTCAGGCTGCAGGTATCCAGGCGGGGGCTGATAGCAAGGGTTGCCGGTCAGCAGGTTTTCACAGACGGTCGGACCGTTATTGGAAGCTGGTGCTGGCGCTGGCGCATTGCTTGCCTGGGACTGACGATTTATAGTTGGTTTTACCATGATCTTTCGCCTTTTGAACTCTCCATGATCAAAGATCCTGGAAAATTCAGGGGCAACACACCAATTCCCTCCTCCTGTAACTCCGGGTGCAGGAGCAATACGAAAAAACCGTGGATCGATACATAACTTTTTCCTTATCGCACGCTTCCACCCCAGAGCATCTGGTGAAAATTTGTAAAAGTCATCATTTTCGATAAAATATTGATACATTTGACCAACTGTGGCCATCTTATCATCTGCTGAACTAATTGCTGACCATATTAAATAAGCGTACGTTATCAGTAAAAGAATGTTCAGTCCGCGCTCTTGCTTCCTAAGGTGACATAGAGTAGTTCTTCTCCTTCCTCTTGCAGCTCCTGTAGCTTGCAAAGATGAACGCCGGTGGAATACTCCGTCGGTGATCCAAGCAACCAAGAAAGAAAGCACAGGAGCGCACCAAGGTAAGGATATAATGTATTGTATACAGCAGGGCCCCGGGTATACGGCGGGTTCCGTTCCACAGGCCCGCCATATAGTGAAAATCGCCGGAAAGCGGATCCGGCGATTTTCAGTGCTGCGCATGCGCAAACCTGCATTTTCGCTGTTCTGCGCATGTGCGACCTGAAGTTTGCGCGCACAACCGGCGGTCTGCGCATGCGCGCCGGCGCACCCGTCCGTTCTGCGTATGCGCGATTTAAAATTCAACATGGCGGCCCCCTTCTCGGTGCCGCCGTATCAGCGGATCGACGAAAAGCGGAGCGCCGAGAAGCGGGGCCCTGCTGTATTAGACAACAAGAAAATGTAAAAACTTACTGTACATGTAAATAAAAGTTAATACGTGTCCAGGTCGAACGAAATTCTTATCAGCTCAGCACCACTGTTAGTCAGGCAAGGGGGCAGTTATATTTCCTTTCATGTAGCAGTCCCGCGCGCTGGGGCTCACTCTGTAACACTCACTTCAAGATTGCCTCCACGTGTATGTGAATGCTGGCGTGGTGGACAGAGCATATGCGCATGTGTGGAAAAAGGCCCCCAAAAAGCCGTCCGTAGATGTCGTGGATGCCGGTTAGATGAGAAAGGCGCGACCGGAATGAGTATACCAGCCCCCAGGGGTAGGGAAGCTGGTTACACAATTCGCAACGCGTTTTCTATAATCAATATACTTCATCAGGCATAACTTGGACACCCGTGAGGGGTCTTTTATATGTCTTTCCGCCTCTGTCATTGGTTGTTCATTTTTAAAGACACACACCAATTAGAAAGCAGGAATGAGTAAATAGGTCAACAATCGTAATTGATGTCATAGAAACATTTGCAGACACAATGGCTAAAATAATGAAATGATAAACCTTTGATGAACAGGGCTACTGTTATTTCCAAAAAAGGCGGGCCATATTGTAAGGGCAAGATTAATTAATGCCCTATTGGTCAAATTAAGACATAAAATATCATACCCACGGGTGTCCAAGATAAACAAGTGTACAATAATAAAAACTTGATCATATATAATAATATAAACAGAGGTGCAAAAAACACATAATACATTTAACAAATCAAAAAACTACATAAAGGGAAAAAGAAAGGGAGGAAAACAATGGGGGGGGGAGGGAGAGAGGAAAGAAAAGAAGAAAGGTGGAAACAGGGGAGAAAAAGAGGAAGTGGGAGGGGAAAAAGATTAAATAAATTAAATGAAGATAAAATACATATATAAAAATATATATAAAAAAGGAAACCCAGAGGTCGCCCAAGAGAACAAGCTCACTAGGATCTATATACACAGTTTGTAATAAATGGCAGATACAACATATATACACATTAAATATTTTCTTCATTTAGATGTTTCCCTAATTGTTATTTACCTCAGAAATGGAGTCAGTTCTACGTATTCATTTAATCCCCCGGGATATTTAGTTTGCAGGGTGAATATCTCTTTTTACAATTTGCCGATCTCTATCACCAGCTTTAATATTGGTAACTATATGTTCAATGCCCATATAGTGAACTCTTGTGGTGCTGCATTGATGAACATCTCTAAAGTGTGATAGAAGATGTGTGAGAGGTTTGGCTGAGGCTAACAGTATAGGTATATTAACAATGTTTCTAAGGTGTTCCATAATGCGTAATTTTAAATTACGCTTGGTGCGGCCTACATATTGTAGGCCGCATCCACATTGTAGTATGTGTAACCCATGTTCCCCTCCCCCCCCAGACACAGATGGCTATTTAGGGTGTAGTGAGGACTGGCTACATGTACTTGGGTGGTGCGTACCTGCTTGAAACAGGAGGGCCTGAGTCTCCTGCGTTGGTACTGGGGACAACAGGACCAGGCTTCTGGGGTAATGGCCTTCATTCTTTAGTGGTGCAGCGCCTCCATTCTCTATAATCCCCAGGGATGTGGGGTAGGTCCCTTACAAAGAAAGAACCCTGGTCCCAGGGTGAATGCTCCAGATCACACACACACAGTCTCTTGGTAAAATAGAAGCAGTGTCTCTTTATTGTCCTTGTACAGCTTATCCTTGACAGCACACAGCAGCAGCACAAAGCAGTTCATAAATCCCGCACACTCTAGATGTGTACAGGCCTCTTTCCTCCTCTCCTCTCCTCCAGGCTGTACTCCAGCAGGAGGGCCTGGTGGGGCTGCAATACCCCGGCCCTCACCCCAGGGTAGGCCCTATGGGTGAGGCTAGATCTCTCCCCTCACTCCCTCCGCAGGGTGAGGGGCATTGGTCCACTCTAGCTCTGCTCACACTCCAAACTCTCCTCTGCTCCTAGGACAGCATAGAACTAACTCCTCCAACTCCCAGGACAGACAAGAACTACCGTCACTGAGAGGAACTGGCCACTAAATAGAGCCAGCCCTGCCCCTCATGATGTCAGCAGGACCTCCCCTCTGTCTAGGCCTGCACAGAGTCAGGGGCCCGCCTCCATCACTCCAGGCAGGGCTTGAAGGGGGAAAACCCATGGTTACTACTGGCGCCTGCCCTTACCAGGGCTTACTTCAGTAGGAGAAGGATAAGTAGCCCTCTCTTACTTACAGGGGCTACATATGAATTGGGAAAGGGGAGTGATGTATAATAGCGCTAATGGGGATTACAAACAATTGACCCTACTCTAAGGGTGAGCCCTATGGTCGCAAGGCAGCCTGGTGGTAACCTGACAGTACAATCAGAATAAACAGCAAATAAACAAAAGAGATACCGGCGCCTAATGAGTCCAAAAATAATGGAATCCTGGATATCCAGAAGAAATAGTTCCAGTTCCAAGGAAATCAACAGTCTCTGTATCTTGGGGTATTCAGATATGACTTGATGCAGTGGAAGTAGAACATGCAATGAAAAAAGAAATATTTAGTGCAACACAGTTAAACAATTTATACAGACATAATTGCAACTGGCTGACATAAACAGACATTATTGGCTACATATGAATATTACATATGTTGTTAGACAATCGATATAGTTGTTAATCTTATATTTATGATCTGTCATTTTTGATACCCCCCCTGCCTGGGTCCATTGCTGCTGGCCTGCTTGGCTCTGCCAGTTTAACCCGGGGATTTGGGTTACTTACGCTTGTTGGGGCAATTCGTCCTGTGCCCGGGAAACCATGGTGTCGGGGAGTTCCGACTCTCTGGGCCAGAAACCTCACATGGGGGGGGGTTGTGGACCGAAAAGCCGGGGGGGGGGGCCGACAACAGAGACGTGGGGGGGGGCCTGGGTGCTCCTTTGCCCCCCCCCCCACCTCCCCCCTCCGTGCGAAGCTGGGCTACTCGTCTCCTGTCGTCTCGAGCCTCATTCCTCGCTTCAGGTGAGTGAAGTAGGTGATGTGAGGGGCGACGAGGTAGGATTTGGGAGCGGTGCTGTTCTTTGCCGGTTGCTGCTTTTCCTTTGGTACGGACGTGTCAGTGTGGCAATCCCCGGCGGGGCTTGCTTCCTCCCTGCGGTGCTGTCGTGGTGGGGTCTTTAAGCCATTCTTGGAGTCGGTGCCTTTGTGTGAACTGTGAGTGTGGGATTGGGTTCCTTATTTGTTCCGCTGGCCCCGCTGACCTGTGAGCCTTTCCGATGCCCTGATCGGTGGCTCTTCTGGTCTGGATCCTTCGGTTCTCCAGCTGGAGGGGGGCGTGAGGCTTAATGCCTTTGCAAAATGTTCCATGTCCTCCTGGTGCTTAATTGAGAGCATCTTGCCATTTCGCTGAACCATAAGCCTGAAGGGGAAACCCCATTTATATTTTACACCGCTGTCCCGCAGGAATATGGTTAACGGTCTTAATTCTTTGCAGCGATCAACCGTGCGCTTGGAGAGGTCGTTGTAAAGTTGTAGGGGGTTGTCTTCAAACGTGATGAGCTCTTTGGCTCGGGCAATCTCCATTATTTTCTCTTTCACTGAGAATCTGTGGAGCTTGACTATTACGTCTCTCTCATCCTATTTGGATCCTCTGACCGTGGGCCTAGGGAGCGGTGAGCAATGTCCATTTCGAGGTCCTTCTGTTCCAGGTTTCCACTTAATGAGGCGAAGAAGTCCAGGAGGTAGGTCTTTAGCTGGCCCGGGAGTACCGACTCGGGGATACCTCTGATTCGTATGTTCTGTCTCCTATCGCGATTTTCCTGATCTTCCAGGCATTCGCGGAGATTTTCTACCTCAGCCCCGAGCCGGTATATCTCGTTTGCGGCTAGTTCTTGGGCCTGTGTGGTGTCCGCCATTTTGGCTTCTAGGGCCGCCGTGCGCTCCGTGAGGCCTGTTATCTCCTGTTTTAATTCTGTGACCGCCACTCTGAGATCGGCCTTTAATGAGGTGTGCAAGTCGTTTAGCATTTCTGCCATGAGTTCCTTCATGCCCTCTCGGGTGAGTGCTTCGGCCGCCTGCGCTGGTATTCCCGGCCGGTCCTGGGTTGGGGCGTTTTGCTTGGGGCCGCGTGCGCTTGATGGTCCCGCGCCATCTTGATTTTTCGTGGCCGCCTCTTAACTCCGAGGGGAGAATAGTTTAGTTACAGCCTGTGCTGTCTGGGTTTTTTGTTTGCTCGCCATGCCGGCCAGGTCTGTGGGTCTGGGGATGTGCTTTTAGAGGGGGAATTTTTTGGGGAAAGCGCCTCTATTCGTTTATTTATGAGAGGGTCTGGGGAGCTCCTCTGCTACACGTCCATCTCTGTCGGCGTCCTGGCCACGCCCCCTAAGGTACATTTATTTAAAAAATCAGCAACCCATAAGAATGTGCACTTACAGAATTTCAAACAGAACCATTCGTGGGAGAGAAATCTCTATTGTGGTCATCTGCGGTGGTAGGGTGAGTCCCAGGTTTGCAGAGTGGATGTAAACAGCCCAGGTTCACCATGAATTGGCAGCAAGATATAAAGGCATCCAATGCCTGCACGTCCTTTGCTCCCTCATACAATGATTGCCAACACTTGAAATTGCCGCCAGCCGGAGCGCAGGGAAGCCAGGGACTCAAAATACACCAACACAAACGCGATGACGTCACAGCTCTACGCGTTTCGTCACACTGCGGCGACTTCGTCAGGAGTATTGTGATTGTCAGCGACAGCCAGTTAAATAGGCTGGATCAAGTAAACCTATTTTCACATTGGTACTAAGTTTCACCACAAATCATATAACTCTAAAATTACTATACATATCAACATTACAATGAACAACAACAAAAAAAAAACAATAATTATGTTGTTCACATCATACAATGAAAATAGCTAAAACTAAACAATTTAATTATGTATAAACTCAACTAACACAATGACATGTTAGAAAAAGCTGTCCCACTATTACCAATCTAAGTTTCATCAAATATGGAAAAAAAATATATATATACCAAATTGAAATTAAAACCTAAACCTATAATTTTAGTTTCAAAAGATATTAATAAATCAATATATTAATTAGACTATAATAGTATGAATATATAAACAACCAAATACCACTACACCATATAAAAATGAATGATAGAAAAATCTAAATAAAATTAAAAAATATTAAAATCAACCTATTTAATTCCTTGTGTGATGAGAACAACATTCACAAAACAATCTTTACATTATATGTACTAACAAAAATTATTAGATTAATAATTCACATAGTGCATTAATTAACATTATATCTAATTACATATAATAACAATTGTTACATTAAAAATAACTAAAATTATAAAAAGATAAAGGAAAAAACTGGATTAACTATTAAATAACACCTACTTTAAGGATATATCATATAATATAGAGGAATCCCCTCCAAAAACACAGAACCCCATCCTAGGATAGGGGGAGAGGAACCGAACTAGCAACCAGAGCAGAAAGGCAGAGAACAGCAAGGCAGGAAACTAAACCAGTGTGCTAGTATCCAAGCACTCATTAAGACCCCTGGGAGAAAGTGTACCAAGTGAGTATATCCAAAAAGACTCTCTCATACATAGTGTCTTAAATCTATCTCCCCCTAATAGGGTACTCGGAATACTCTCAATACCCATAATAACAAGTCCCTTGGGATCCTTTTGGTGTACAGTACTTGGGAAAAATGTCGAGGAACACTGTGTGCCAGCACTCCCTTAATGATGGAACGTCTGTGTTCCAGGAATCTGACACACAGAGCTCTTTTAGTGAGACCCACATATTGCAATTGACATGGACAAGATAAAACATACACTATATATGTGGAGAACAAGTAGAAAAATAAGGCAGTGCACTGCCCAAAGTAACAGAAGGAGGCTCACGGTTTTAAGCAACAAAAAATAGATTTATTACATAAAAAGTGGACAAAAGCGTCCCCCCTAGGCCACAGCAGGGGTCCACCAACTAGTTTCAGGCAAAAATTAATTAGCACCCCCTAGGGAGCCGTGGGAGGATGAAAAGAATGAGGAGCAGGTAGAAAGCAAGGAAGTTGTTAGGGGGCTGGCAGATGACTCCATTCTGATTGCCAAGCAGCAGCAAATCATAAGGTGGCATCAGAAGCATGCATACTTTCATTCTACCTCAGAGACTCGGGCATAACACACAAAGGTCGGCCCCCTAAGAGAGTCTTTCCAATATGCCTTCCCTGCTCCTGAAAACGAAGCCAGCGCGGACAGGATTAACATCATGAGGAAAAGCGAGATAACTTCAAAGACCTGGAGTTCGGCAGCCACTAACCCTGCATGCCAGCTGCAGGGGTCTGTGTGCTTTCAGGTGATTTCACTCTATCTTTGACTGTCTTGGACATAACACCTGAGTCACACCAAACTCAGCAGCAATTTGCTGCGGTTACAGCTACTCTGTTCAGAAGCATTTTGAAGCATTTCTATCCTCACACATTACCTGTTGTCACAGTTCTACCTCAGCATAATCCCACTTACTTGTACAACACCAACTCCTTCTATTAACAAGCAGCGATCCAACACACACCAACCTTCTTATCCCCCTATACCTAATGTTTCCACTTACCCTTCCTTATAAATTGTAAGCTGCTTGGGGCAGGACGCTCCTTACATACGGTAACTATGTTTATATTTGTTATTTTATTGTTTTCGTCCTCCAACCCTATTGTACAGCACTACGGAATATGTTGGCAAGATATCTCCTGTGTGTCTGTGTATCATTTCTCCAATGTGTGTGTGTCTGCCCGGGGTGTATCTGTTCTCCTGTGGTGTGTGCGTCTATTTGTCCTGTGTGTATCAGTTTTCCTGTAGTGTGTGTGTGTGTGCGCGACTATTCTCCTGTGGGGTGTGTGTCTGTCTATCCGACCTGTCGTCTATGTGTGTGTGTGTCCTATGTGTATCTGCTCTCCACTGTGTGTATATCCCCTACTGTGTATGTCTCTGTCTGGTCTTTAGCTGTTCTCCTGCGTTGTGTCTGTCCTGTGTTTGTCTCTGTCCTTTTGAATCTGTTCTTCCGTGGTGTTTTTATACATCTGTTCTGTGTGTACCTGTTCTCCTGTTTCTGTCTTTTGTGTATTTGTTCTCCTGTGGTGTGTGGTTCTGTCATGTATATGTGTCTGTGTCCTGTTGTACATGTGTATCTGACCTGCGCTCTATGTATGTATGTCTTATGTGTATCTGTTCTCCACTGTGTCTCTCTCTTCTTCTATGTCTGCTGTCGTGTGTGTGTGAGTGTGTATGTTCTCTTGTGTACATCTGTTCGTGTGTGTGTGTGTGTGTGTGTGTGTGTGTGTGTGTATCTGTTCTCCTTGTGTATATGTTCTCCTGTGGTGTGTGTCTTTCTGTAATGTGTGTCTGTTCTTCTGTAGTATGTGTGTGCCCTGTGTGTATCTATCCTCATGTGGTGTTTGTGTGTGTGTCTGTACTATGTATATTTATTACTAGCTGATATACCCGGCGTTGCCCGGGCGTGGAAGGGCAGGGGGGAGGGGCGTTGAAGGGCGTGGGTGGCCAAGGGGCGTAGAAGGGTGGGGAGGGCAAAGGGCAGGGGGGTAAAGGGCAGGGAGGGGCGGGGGGGCAAACGGCAGGGAGGGGCGGGGAGGGCGAGGGGGGCAAAGGGCAGGGAGGGGTGGGGGGGGCAAAAAGCAGGGAGGGGCGGGGCAGGCAAAGAGCAGGGAGGGGCGGGGGGGGCAAAGGGCAGGGAGGGGCGGGTTGGGCAGGGTGGGGAGGGAGGAGCGGGGCAAAGGGCAGGGGGAGGGAGGGGAGGGAAGAGCGGGGCAAAGGGCAGGGGGAGGGAGGGCAGGGGGCAAAGGGCAGGGGGAGGGAGGGCAGAGGGCAAAGGGCAGGGGAGGGAGGGCAGGGGGCAAAGGGCAGGGGAGGGAGGGCAGGGGGCAAAGGGCAGGGGGAGGGAGGGCAGGGGCAAAGGGCAGGGGAGGGAGGGCAGGGGGCAATGGGCAGGGGGGGCAGGGGGCAAAGGGCAGGGGGCAAAGGGCATGGGGGGCAGGGTGCAAAGGGCAGGGGGGGCAGGGGGCAAAGGGCTGGGGGGCATGGGGAGGAGGGGCAGGTGGAGGGAGGGCAGGGGGCAAAGGGCAGGGGGAGGGAGGGGGAAAAGGGCAGGGGGAGGGAGGGCAGGGGGCAAAGGGCAGGGGGCAAAGGGCAGGGGAGGGCAGGGGGCAAAGGGCAGGGGGCAAAGGGAGGGCAGGGGGCAAAGGGCAGGGGGAGGGAGGGCAGGGGGCAAAGGGCAGGGGGAGGGAGGGCAGGGGGCAAAGGGCAGCAGGGGGGGCAGGGGAAGGGCAGCAGGGGGGGCAGGGGGCAGGTAGGGTAGGGGGGGGCAGGTAGGGTAGGGGGGTAGGGGGGGCAAAGGGCAGGGTGAGTCAGGGATGCGTTAAATAACCCATTCCTCTGCGTGTACTCACCTTGCACACGGCCGCACGGGTCCCGGCCACCCCCCTCCTCCTCCTCGGGCTCCTCAGCGGAGAGGCTGAGACGCTCCGGTGAGGAGGTGCTGGGCCTCCCGCGGGGAGAGGCGGAGACAGCCGGAGGAGAGGCGGAGACAGCCGGAGTGCCCGCGGGGACGGGGAGCGGCCTGTGTGAGGGGAGAGCCGCAGAGAGCGTGCTCTGTGTGTGTGGGTGGGGGGGATAAGCGGGGCGGGGGGTAAACGGGGGGGGGTGAGCGGGGGGAGAGAGCGGGTGGGGGGTGAGGGAGAGCGCCGGGTGAGGGAGTGGCCTATGGGTGGTGAGTGCCGTGGGGAGCGCTCTCGGGGATGGTCAGCTGGGGGAGCGGCCTATGTGAGGGGAGAGCCGCAGAGAGCGTGGGGGGGGGAAGGGGGTGGTGTGTGTGTCTCTTTTGGCCCGTCACTCCGCCTCAGGCCAATGAGAGGTGTGCGGGGGCGGGCGGCCCAAGGGAGCAATCTCATTGGCCTGGCCCAAGGTCCAATGGGATTGCCGCTAGGGACACAGGGAGGGACACACGGAGACACATACAGACATAGAAACATATGACGCTTTCACAAATATATAGTAAAGATTCTGTGGTGTATGCATCTGTTCTACTGTGTATTTGTATATCTCTTCTCCTGTGTGCTTATGCCTGTTGTCATGTGTGTGTGTATATATATGTACTTGTGTGTGTGTGTGTGTGTGTGTATCTGTTCTCCTGTGTATCTTTTCTATGTGTGTCTGTCTTTACTATGTGTATCTCTTCTTATGTGTATGTATGTATGTATGTCTTTATTTGTATAGCGCCATAAAATGTACATAGCGCTTCACAGTAGTAATACATGTCATATAAATAACAAATATAAATAACAGATCATGGGAATAAGTGCTTCAGACATACTGTAAAAGTAACATTAAGGAAGGAGTCCCTGCTCCGAGGAGCTTACAATCTAATTGGTAGGTAGGGAGAACGTACAGAGACAGTAGGAGGGAATACTAGTAAGTGCGTCTGCAGGGGGCCAAGCTTTGTGTCATGTGTCCATGATTATCCAGTGCTACTCATATGCTTCTTTAAGCAGATGTGTCTTAAGGTGGGTCTTAAAGGTGGATAGCGAGGGGGCTAGTCGGGTATTGAGGGGAAGGGCATTCCAGAGGTGTGGGGCAGAAAGTGAGAAAGGTTTAAGGCGGGAGAGAGCTTTAGATACAAAGGGGGTAGAAAGAAGACATCCTTGAGAAGAACGCAAGAGTCGTGATGGTGCATAGCGAGAAATTAGGGCTGAGATGTAATGAGGGGCAGAAGAATGTAAAGCTTTAAAAGTGAGCAGTAGAATTGAGTGTGAGATACGCGATGTGGTGTGTGTCCCTAGTGCATCTGTTCTCCTGTGGTGAGTGTGTCTGTCTGTCCTGAGTATCTGAACTCCTGTGTGTGCCTCTGTCTTTAATGTCTATCTGCAGGACCGCAGACAGCTTTCCCGAGGCCCAGGACAAGAGTTACCATCGGGGCCCCCCACCCAGGTGTAGATGGCCTTGCGAGAACCCCCCCCCCCTCCATTTTCCCTTACACTCTCCCCCTTCTCTCTCTCTCACACACACACACAATAAGCCCCATCCCAATTTTATACACACACATACACAATAAGACCCCCTCCCTAAATATATACACACATACGATAAGCCCCCCGTCCCAAATACACACACATACAATAAGCCCCTCCCAAATACACACAAACAAAATCCCCCACCCTAAATATATACACACAATAAGCCTCCTTACACACACACACACACACACACACACAATAAGCCCCCCTCCGCAAACACACACACACACACAATGAACCTCCATCCCAAATAGACACACACACACACACACAGCTGCCATCTCCAAATACACACACACACTAAACCCCCTCATCAAATAGAAACATACACAGCCCCCCTTCCCAAATACACACACACACATCCAATAAGCCCCCCTCCCCAAATATATTCACACACAATAATCCCCCCTCCCTAAAGATATACACATAATAAGACCCCCGCCACAAATATACACACACACACACACACACACACACACACACACACACACACACACACACACACACACACACACACACACACATTAAGCCACCCCATCCCAAATAGACACACACTGTCACCCTTCTCAAATGCACACACACACACACACACTCCCCAAATACACACACACCCTCCCCAAATACACACACAATAAGCCCCCATACTAAAATACACGCACAATAAGCGCATCTTCCCAAATACAGAATCAAACCCAATAAACCCCCCTCCCCAAATACTAAACACACAATAAGCCCCACACCCCAAATACACATACAATAAACCCCCCTCCTCAAATACAAACACACACAATAAGCCTTGTAAGAGATGTGTGCAGAGGTTTGCAATGGACACCGTTTTTAAGGTGAAACTAAGGCTTTATTGCCTGTTCCTTTAAACAGTACAGCAAACATAAATATACATAAAACAACAAACACATGTTTGTGTTAGCCCTGTGTAAGGGCTAACTTACTTCCCCTAAAACTAAAACTATACACAAAAATATAATTTGTGATTGTAATCAGAATTACTTTTGTTTCTTACAGAACGAAAAAAGGATTTCAACCGGTTTTGCACCGGCATCATAAGAGAACAGCCAGGGACGTTTTAAAGCCGCATTTCCCATTCAAAAGATTTGCCCTAAAAACAATATGTTCTAACAAAGCACAAAGAAGAACACAGCCGCTTCCAACTTTGTACCGATTATAGTATGTACACGAGTTTGCCACAAACATTGGAGCATCACTATCAATTATTGCTGCTAAAACCAAAGGATGTTGTATTAAAAGTTACATTTTAACTTACATAGTGTGCACACAAGAGAATTTTCATTTGGAGTACAAACATTTTTGTTCCCCTTCTGTATCACTTAAAGAGCATTCAAGAATAGCTATTTGAGTTTTTAGCTCTTGAAGCTGTCCTTCTGCACTTCTTTTTCCACTCAATCCAGTTCAGTTTCTTTGGAATTGAATTGCAATTCTACATCTCCCAGTTGACTCAGAATAAGGCTTAAATCTGTTTCCTTTACTCTTTTTCTGATCTGTAGCTGCTGGTGCTCCTCCTGGACATTGTCCAGCTCCAGCCGCAGCTGGACCCTCATTGTCCATGTGGTCCAGCAATTTGCGGGCATTGGCCATCTTGGCCTCATAGCGCGTGTCAGGTTGGCCCCTTGACCAACAGACACCTCTTCACTCTCTTCCTTTTTAGCGAGCTGTATCTTGAGCTCAGCAATCTGTGTCTGCAGAGCTGCAAGTTGCTGGAAAGTGTTTTTAGCTGCCAGCTTTAGCTCTTCCACTTCTAGGCTTTGATGCAAGTTCAACTCATCAGCGAGAGATCCCTGTTTCTTGAGTGCATCCTGCAATTCTCCTCTCAGGGTCCTCATCTCTTCACTGTGCTTTCTCTGAGCTTGCTTCCACGTATCCTTCATTATATTGTGGAGCACTGTGAATATTTTCGTTAGGGCCACAGCTGCTTGTCTCAGTTTCTAGACCTCCTTGTGCTCCCTCTTGTGTCGAGTTACCTGGCCTCTAAGCTTGGCCTCTAGTGATGCTCAGGGTAGCCTTTAGTTTCTCATGCTGCTCTGCGGGAACACACTGGGTAATCAGACGTTCCTGCAGCACTTTAACTTCTTTAGCAGCCGGAAGATTTTCTTCCTGCAGCGTTTGCTGCTTCTCCTCGGCATTCTGGACGTGCGTACACAGACCTTACAGTTGGTTCTACAGTCGGTGCTCTGCTTGTGTGTGTTGCTCCAATGCTTCAAACTTTTCATCTTCCAATAGTTTCTTTATTTTATTAGCTAGTGCAACTTTTCTTTCTTTTCATTGACGTGGTCTGTCAAATCAGAATTTTCTTCTTTCAGCTTCGTATTTTCTCTTTTTACAGACTCTATAAATTTGAGGGCCTCTTCATAGTCCTCCTTCCACTTACGGACTTCTGAGTTGAGACTCCCGGTCTCTTTGCGTGAGACTTCTATCTTTTGGTTGAGGGTATGAAGCTCTTTCTGAGAGACTTTAAGATCCATATTAAGAATGAGAATAGCTTTTTGAGAGATGTACAGCTCCACAACGAGACTGTGACGTTACATAGTTACATAGTAGTTACATAGTTACATAGTAGATGAGGTTGAAAAAAGACGTACGTCCATCAAGTTCAACCTATGTTAAATTTAGACAACAGATACTTTATTCTATATCTATATTTACTTATTGATCAAGAGGAAGGCAAACAAAAAACCCCATTTAGGGGAAAAATTAATTCCTTCCTGACTTTAAGAATTGGCAATCGGATTAATCCCTGGATCAACATCCTTCCAATGTATACTTATTTGGTATATCCCTGTATACCTTTCCAATCTAAAAAGATGTCCAACCTTTTTTTGAACAAATCTATTGGATCTGCCATCACAGTCTCCATGGGTAATGAATTCCACATTTTAACTGCCCTTACTGTAAAGAACCCTTTCCTTTGTTGCTGGTGAAATTTCCTTTCCTCCAACCTTAAGGGATGGCCCGAGTCCTTTGTACTGCCCGTGGGATGAATAGTTCTTTTGAAAGCTCCTTGTATTGTCCCTGAATATATTTGTATATAGTTATCATATCCCCTCTTAGACGCCTCTTTTCTAATGTAAATAAATCTAATTTAGCTTGCCTCTCCTCATAAGTTAGAAAGTCCATCCCCTTTATTAATTTGGTGGCTCTTCTCTGCACTCTCTCTAGTTCCATAATGTCTTTTCTTAGGATTAGTGCCCAAAATTGTACTCCATATTCAAGGTGTGGTCTTACTAATGCTTTGTAAAGGGGCATAATTATGTTTTCTTCCCTTCCATCCATTGCCCGTTTGATGCAAGATAAGATCTTGTTTGCCTTTGCAGCTACTGCATGACATTGGGCACTATTGCTAAGCCTGCAGTCTACAAGCACTCATAAATCCTTCTCCATCAAGGATTCCCCCAATATATCTCCATTTAATTTGTAAGTCGCCTTTTTATTCTTGCATCCCAAATGCATAACCTTACATTTATCTGTATTAAACCTCATTTGCCATTTACCTGCCCACGTTTCCAGTCTCTCCAAGTCCTTCTGAAGAGAAATTACATCCTGCTCTGATTCTATTACCTTACACAATTTAGTATCATCAGCAAAGATGGAGACTTTGCTCTCGATCCCAACCTCAAGGTCATTAATAAACAAGTTAAAAAGCAGGGGTCCCAGTACCGATCCTTGAGGTACTCCACTCACGACTTTAGCCCAACCTGAAAAAGTTCCATTTATGACAACCCTCTGTTGTCTGTCCTTTAACCAGTTTTCAATCCAGGTGCATATATTATTACTGATTCCAATTTTCTTTATTTTGTACACCAACCTCGTGTGTGAAACCGTATCAAAAGCCTTTGCAAAATCTAAGTAGACCACATCGACTGCATTGACTGCATTACCCTGGTCTAAATTCCTACTTACCTCCTCAAAGAAACAAATAAGGTTAGTTTGGCAAGATCTATCCTTCATAAATCCATGCTGACTATTACTAATAATTTTGTTTTCCATTAGGTATTCCTGAATATTATCCCGTATTAAACCTTCAAGTAGTTTCCCTACTATTGAAGACAGGCTTACAGGTCTGTAATTCCCCGGGTGTGATCTAGCTCCCTTTTTAAATATAGGCACCACATCTGCTTTACGCCAATCTTGTGGTACTGAGCCTGTGGAAATGGAGTCCTTGAATATTAAATATAATGGTTTTGCTATTACTGAGCTTAACTCCTTGAGAACTCTTGGATGTATGCCATCGGGGCCAGGTGCCTTATTTACTTTAATTTTTTCAAGTCGCTTATGAACTTCTTCCTCAGTTAACCAATTGGTCATTAATATGGAGGTTGTGGCTTCCTCCTGCGGCACTACTATTGAACTTGATTCTTCCCTGGTAAACACAGAGGCAAAGAATTTGTTTAATACCTCTGCTTTTTCCTTATCTCCAATAATCTGCCTACCCATCTCACACTGAAAGGGTCCTATATTTTCTTTTCCCATTTTTTTGTTATTAAGGTACTTAAAGAACTTTTTAGGGTTGACCTTACTTTCTATTGCAATCCTTTTTTCATTATCCAGTTTTGCTCATTTGATTGCCCTTTTGCAATTTTTGTTACATTCCTTATAATTCTGATACGATGTCTCTGTCCCTTCTGACTTAAAGAATTTAAACGCCTTCCTCTTCTTGTCCATTTCCTCGCCTACCTGGTTGGTTAGCCACATTGGTTTTGACTTATTTCTTTTATACTTATTACCCAAGGGTATACACTAATAAGTGTGCTTTTCTAACAATGTTTTAAAGACTGCCCATTTATCTTCTACATTTTTCCCTGCAAAAACATCATCCCATTGTTTTACTACTAGATTAGACCTCAGTTTATTAAAATCTGCCTTTCTAAAGTTTAAAGTCTTTATTGAACCCAAGTAATCTGTTTTGTGATAATTTATTTCAAATGAGACCATGTTATGATCACTGTTACCCAAATGTTCCAGGACTTGAATATTTCTTATTACTTCTACATTGTTTGATATGACCAAATCCAGAACTGCCCCTCTCCTGGTTGGTTCCTCAATATTTTGGGTCATATAATTATCTTTAAGTTCCTTTTTAGAGACTTCCAGTTCTGTGTGCAACTGCTGATCTCTTGGTTTGAGTCACCCAGTGCTATGTTGAGAGTATGAACCTCATTCTACGATATGTCCACCTCTGTCCAGACACTGTTGACCTCATGGTGTGAGGTATTCAGTTCTATGTGGCATGTGTGAACCTCATTCTGAGAGACTTCCACCTCTCTATGGCAATTGCGAACCTCTTGCTGAGAGAGACTAATCTCTTTCAGTGCCTCTTCATACTTCTGTTTCAGATTAGCAATCATACTATCAGATTTGCACTGTTTTTCCACCATGGTGGCATTAGTAGCGTTCGCAGTATCTAGCACAGTCTTTAGATCCTCTAATTTGGTCCTGGCCAAAGAGCAAATTGTGAGCACAGTCTTCTGTAGCTCAGCATTATGTTCTCTCTTCAGTTTTAATTGTTTACTGACATGCCTGGCAGTTTGCAGGGCTGGTCAAGGGATCGTCACTCACTGGTTCCGGCTCCCCTTCCATGGTGTGTTTGGTTGAGGGCTCCTCACAGTTGGCACCAGACGGACACTTCTTTGAGTTACACGACTTCTGCCTTGGGCCCTCTGGATATTCTTTCATCCGCGTGACAAATCCTCCATTTTCTCTAGGCTGCAGGCCTCTCGCTCCTCCTTATTCTCCACGGGGTCTGCGAATGTGTCTGTTCTTAACCACGGTAAATGAAGAACCACTTTTTTTCCGCCTTTTTGTTTTGGATGACTCTGTTCAATCAGGGGTACTAGGGTCTCCTTCTAGGTTTGAAACTTCAGCTCTCACAGGCATCTCTGTAGACTTTTTCCTTCTTTACTTTGGTATGTTTTGAAACATCAGCAGCACTGTGCACACATTCTTTCTTATCAGTGATACTGGATGTGCACTTGCTAAGTAAAACTTTTGTACCTTCCTTGTGACCACAGCGCATTGCTTGCTGCTGCAGTTCCTTGGCTTGTTGAAAATTTTTTTCCTTCTGAGGCCATGTAGGGATCATCCTCATCATCCGAATAAGGCCTGAAGGGACACTGCTCCGTGTTGCTGGGCTCTTTACACCAGGAACACATTTTCTTCCCCATTCTTGCAGAGTCTATATTTGACTTCAATTGTCAATGTGTCTGTCTTGCGCTTATTGATATGAATGTCAGCCGGAAAAAACAGGGCACTCTAGTTGAAGACACTGAACCCCCTTTCTTTATTACGAATTTCAGTGAGCAAGCCAATTGCATTAAAACAATAATACATAAACACTGGGCTACGCTATCTTTAGACCCCTTGCTGCGCAAGATGGTCTGTGTAGGCCCCAAAGTTGTGTTTCGTAAGGCAGCTACACTTGGTAATTTCTTGGCACCCAGTATGCTAAAACCATCCAACCGCAACAGGACAAGACTGTCCCTTTTTCCTAAACTAATAGGTTCATTCAAATGTGGACACTGTAAAATCTGTCCGAATATGCTTAAGACTAAATACTTTTCAAATTATGACGAAACACGTAGATTTCCTATCAGAACCTTTATGTCGTGTCAGACTAATTTTGTGATCTACTTACTAAAATGCGGATGTAACAAACAATATGTAGGGCTCAAAAGCAGGGCTCTCAAAATCCGCATCATGGAACACCTCAGATTAATTAAGAATCATGACACGACACATCCGGTCCCTATACATTTTAATGTATGTCCGTTGGGTTCTGTGGAGAATTTTCAATGTTGTGCCATTGAACACATTGCATTACCCCCTCGGGGAGGTGATAGAATAAAGATATTGCATCAGAGAGAGGCCCATTGGATATATACTTTAAATTCTCTACAGCCCAACGGACTTAACATTGATTGGGATCTGCGTTGTTTTCTTTAAAGTCATCAGAAGTATATGTTTCAGGGATGTATGCTTTCATTAGATCCTATTTTAGGATTATTCTAAAATGATGCTATAACTTTGTCATTATTATTATAGCCTCTGTGGATGTTTCTGAACCTATTCCCATTCCATCACTCCTTCCTCCCCCCGCCCCCCCCCCCCAGTATACCATCCTCCCTTCCCCCCCCCTTCCCTCCCCTCCTCCCCCCCCCTCTGTCCCCCTCCCCACCCCCCCCCCCTCCTCCTGTCCCTTCTAAACCTCTTCCTCTTTTTTCAACAACCAGTTGTGCTTAATAATTCATGTTTATGCAGCCATAGTATACAGACGTATAGTTGTATTAGAATATGGTATATAATTTCTTAGATAGGAATTAAGCCACACAATATACGAGTAGATGGCTGCTAATCTGTACATAACATTGTATTAAGAGAGTCAACAGGATACTAGCAGGATTTAGAGCAGTTTTTAAATTCATTATATACCATCAATGATCAACCAGAGCCAGGGATATTATATTATATGTTTATTATATAGATACACAAAGAATGCAAAGACATTCTAATGTTTTCACTATATGGTATTCCCTCTACGAATCCCTTGATAGTTTATTTACAGGATGATGCAAAAAAGAGGGAACATGTTAATAAGCTCAGGCATTGATGAGGTTAATGTTTTAACTTTTTTTATGTGCTTTTCGTGCGCTTTTTTCTGTACTTAATGTGGCAGCTTCCGCTTCTCCCCACTCCAAGACGAAGCCCTACCTGTGAGGGTGAAACGCGTAGAGGGGGAGAATGCGGTGCTAGCCCTTGTGTGTTCCAATAAAGTTTTTTGAAGTACCCAGGAGTCTCTCTGATCCAGACATGCGCAGTTGCGCCGAATCCACCATTGTTTCTATATTTGACTTCACCTGGGCAACCATTTTAAATCCCATTGTTTTTTTTTCTTCTTCGTTTTTTTCCAAAAGTGGTGGGGTAGACTCTGGTCACAGAATCAGTACCTTGTGTGGGTCACCATCTGTTACAATCCTCCGAGTCCAACTGTGGGGTTGTGGCTTTCTCCAGTGCAGTGTAGTTTTGCTGCCTGGATGTGTAGCCTTTTAATTCTGGTCACATCTGCACAGGTTTTGTTGCTCAGACTGTTGCAGGAACTTATGCAAGCAAAAGCACAAACATTTTCACAGGCAGTCCCTGGGGACCCTTTGAACTTCAAGAGCCACCTCTTATCCCAACTTCTGACACCATATGTAGGAGACGTGTGCAGAGGTATGCAATGGAGCCCGTTTTTAAGGTGAAACTAAACTAAGGCTTTATTGTCTGTTCCTTTAAACAATACAGCAAACACAAATATACATAAACCAATATACACCTATCCCTGTATAAGAGCTAACTTACTTCGCCAGTCCCTCTCTGCAAGGCTGGGGGGAAAAGCCCCTTGACTAACAGAAAGAAGTAATCCCTATAGTGCGTGCACTCTGCCTATAAATTATAACTCTGTTTTTCTAACAGAGATGAAACTTCATCTCCACTAATAAGTAATTTTATTTAATCAGCACAAAAGTTATTTTTAAAACCTAATTCAACAATTAGCGTATCAAAGTAATCTTGTATGTAAACAAGGATAAATTGATAAGAGTTAGCCACTATTGATCAAGAGTATCTTAATCCTCATAAGCATCAGTAAATTAATAAGTGTACTCCTATAACACGGGAGAATGGTGAAGTGATAGGTGTAAGTGATTTTAACTTAAAGTGAAGTATATAATTAAAAAGTGAATAAAGGTGTGTATAATAGTGTGCAACCACAGAGTATGGATATGTAAGGTGTGATTTGTGTCACTTATAACATATATTCAACCATATATCCCCGTCGACGCTGAGCTTATGAAAGCTTATATAATTCCTTTTGATATGGAATAAAAAGCGATGTTAGTACTTCAGTATCTTGTTGAGTAACAATACTTGCATCAATTTAACGCATATAGCTTGCTAAGGTAAGTATCCATATAATTCCAAAGCCTTCCTTGGAATATTTTTGACTGAATGCTGCACACATAATTCTGGATGTGCATACAGAGTGTCACATAGAGATTGTTAATATAGTTCCTTAGTAAGCACTTTGTATTTCCCTATAGATAGACTATATCCAATGATTTAGTCTCAAAACATACACATACACACACACATATATATATATATATATATATATATATATATATATATATACAGTGGTTGACAAATCACCAAAAAATCTACTCGCCACACAAAAAAATCTACTCGCCACCTAGTACCAAACGTGTGCTGCTTGGGCCAATATTTACTCGCCCGGGGGTTAAATCCACTCGCCCGGGGCGAGCAAATGTATAGGTTTGTCGAACACTGTATATATATATATATATATATATATATATATATATATATATATATATATATATATATATATATATATATATATATATATATATATATATATATATATATATATATATATATATATATATATATATACAGGGTTCGACAAATCACCCAAAAATCTACTCGCCCAACCAAAAAATCTACTCGCCACCTAGTCCCGCCCCTAGTCCCGCCCCCAACCCCGCTTTAAAATAAAATATATAAATAAAATACATTTAATAAATTCCTAGTCAGAACAACATTCGTTTTTGACATAAATGTATTTATTGTATTACATTATAGTACAATTAGTCCTTGTTACGTGTGTGTGTGTGTGTGTGTGTGTGTGTGTGTGTGTGTGTGTGTGTGTGTGTGTGTGTGTAAATGTCGGATCTAAAAAAGCAGATCTCAAATGTCTAGATCTAGGGCAGTTAAGATATATATAGGGTAAATAAGATATCCAGATCCAAAGTGTGAGACAGAGAGAGTGTGGGTGAGAGACAGAGAGAGTGTGGGTGAGAGACAGAGAGAGTGTGGGTGAGAGACAGAGAGAGTGTGGGTGAGAGACAGAGAGAGTATGGGTGAGAGACAGAGAGAGTATGGGTGAGAGACAGAGAGAGTATGGGTGAGAGACAGAGAGAGTATGGGTGAGAGACAGAGAGAGTATGGGTGAGAAACAGAGGGAGAGGGTAAGAAACAGAGGGAGAGAGGGAGAGAGGGAGAGAGGGAGAGAGGGAGAGAGGGAGAGAGGGAGAGAGAGAGATAGAGAGAGATAGAGAGAGACAGACAGAGAGATAGAGAGGGGAGAGAGGGTGGGTGACACACACACACACAGAGAGGGTGGGTGACTGACTGGGTGGGTACTTGTGTCTCTCTCTCTCTCTCTCCCCCCCCCCCCCCCCACACACACACACACACACACACACACACACACACACATTCTCTCTCCCACACACACACACACTGTGGAGTATGAGGCACCGATCCGAGCAGGCCACCTTCCCCTGCACTCAACACCCGCCCCAGGCGGGCCAGCCCAGCAACCGGGGATGGATGAAGAAGTGTACAAGTGAATGTAAAAAAGTACCAAGACTCTGCCCTCCAGCCTCCCCACCCCGTGCACGCCAGTACCTACAGCCCCCTCCCCCCCGTGCGCGCCAGTACCTACAGCCCCCTCCCCCCGTGCGCGCCAGTACCTACAGCCCCCCCCCCGTGCGCGCCAGTACCTCCAGCCCCTCCCCCCATGCGCAACAGTACCTCCAGCCTCCCCACCCCGTGCGCGCCAGTACCTACAGCCCCCTCCCCCCCGTGCGCGCCAGTACCTCCAGCCCCTCCCCCCCGTGCGCAACAGTACCTCCAGCCCCTCCCCCCATGCGCGACAGTACCTCCAGCCCCCTCCCTATGTGTGACATCATCAGCTTCCCCCTCACACTCCACCTTTCCCGTTCCATATATATAGAAGGCAATTCTATTTGCATCGGTTGGTTTTAAAAAGTGGCATTTTTGTGTAGTCCACATTGGAAAATGGCTTTCCTTTAAAATGTGGCAGATGTTGCATTATGAAAAACATGTAGAAATGAAGCTTTGCTATCCATGCTAACCTCATTCAGTGCCCAGATATGGCCTGAACTACACAAACGCTATGTCTCTTTCTCGCTCATCTCCCCTGCACCTGGCTTTGTTATCGTCAAATCTGTTAGGTAAATTTAAAAAATAATAATAATAACTCACTCCAGCCACACTATGTGCTTGTGAAACCTTCCAGCAACGGCGGGAAGAAAAGCGGAGCACCAGCGGAGCTGGAAGGTTTCATATGCTGTTACCTGCTGGATCGCACGCCGAGTACTCGCTGCACACGCACAGGAGAGGGGGGGCCCTGCCGGTCACGTGATCTTCCTGTCACGCGCGGTAGCAGAGACAGCGCCTTACTACAGAGACCAGGAGCTCAGCTGAGACGCGGAGCTCATCGGTCCACGGATACCCGCCAAAGAGGATAACACCGCCGGTCGCGAGACCACCCCAGGTGATATTTAGTCACAAGAGGGTTGGCGGTGCAACACTTCTGATACCGCTTACCGGAGGAGGACATCACTTTCCCCCCAACCGTGAGTGCTTGCAACATCTGGTGCCCTTAGGTGGGTCAGTTGCTTTTTTCAGTACACAGGCTAATCTCTACATACTTACTGCAGTGAGTACTACATTGACTCTGAGGCACCTTTATGGACAATTCATTGTCTGGTTTCAGCACACTATACTGTATGCTTGATTCAATATGAAATTAAAGTCTCATTAGATGGTGAGATATGTTTCATCGCATTAGTACTATGGAGAGAGACCTCGCTCAAACCCCTAGATGGAGTAGCGTGCTGCCAAGGGAGTGTCGTGATGAAGATGGGGGAGTGTACCTGAGACAGGTACAAAAGGTCCCTTATATTGGCGCACAGCAGACCCTTATGATATACTATGGTCAGGGGTGAATGAATATGTACAAAGCACAAAAATAAAAAAAGTTTATTAAATATTTTTACAATGTTGTGTGGTGTAATTCACTTAGATAAAAATAGACTGGATAAGTCTATACTACTACTGGGTATCCCTAGTCAGTGCCAGTGTGGGATAGTGATCTCATGCCAAATGGCTCAAAATAGGAGGTGTTTGAAACAGAGTGTGAGAGATCACTGCATGCAAATGTTTACTGATACTCAGCCAAATCTTGATAGTGTGTGTAGCAAGTCTAGGTTGTATGGTAGCTGCCTGCACTGATGTAATGCGCTGATATGGAAAGGCTAAAATCCAAAGCTAAACAGCACCAAGGTAACTACCTATGCCTGGGCTGAGCATATAGTTCCCAGCCGTGCTGTCTCGTGTGGTGAGAGAATCCTACTGCGCGTGTGTCACGTGGATGTTGTCGGAAAAATCGTGAGGGCAGATGAGATTCATGCGTATGTGAGGCAAGGTAGGTAAATTACAATTGCTATACCCTGCTTTGAGTATACAGTAGCTACTCTGACACTTATCACTCTGACTAGGCATCTGCAAACATAGTAGCACTAGCCTTGTGCCCCTTCTTGAAATATCCTAGGGCAATAGGTAATCCATATAGGTTTACTCCACCTACCCTGCCCTATCAGCGCAAGGCATTACCTTAGCTGCACCGGAACATTGCAACACATGCGCAGTAAGAGAGTCTCTTACCTATAAGCACAACAGTGCTAGGCTATCTGTCCTTCAGTCCTGGAGGTATACAGCATTGACCATACAGCTGCACATCTCTTATGAACCCTAGAGATACCTATACTCAAAGCAGGGTATAGCAATTGTAATTTACCTACCTTGCCTCACATACGCATGAATCTCATCTGCCCTCACGATTTTTCCGACAACATCCACGTGACACACGCGCAGTAGGATTCTCTCACCACACGAGACAGCACGGCTGAGAACTATATGCTCAGCCCAGGCATAGGTAGTTACCTTGGTGCTGTTTAGCTTTGGATTTTAGCCTTTCCATATCAGCGCATTACATCAGTGCAGGCAGCTACCATACAACCTAGACTTGCTACACACACTGCCATTTGGCATGAGATCACTATCCCACACTGGCACTGACTAGGGATACCCAGTAGTAGTATAGACTTATCCAGTCTATTTTTATCTAAGTGAATTACACCACACAACATTGTAAAAATATTTAATAAACTTTTTTTATTTTTGTGCTTTGTACATATTCATTCACCCCTGACCATAGTATATCATAAGGGTCTGCTGTGCGCCAATATAAGGGACCTTTTGTACCTGTCTCAGGTACACTCCCCCATCTTCATCGCATTAGCATTGATAATGTATAATTACAGATAAGCTAAAAATAATTTTCTTTCTTGCAACATCCTGTTGCCATCTCCAATATTTCCTAGACCTAGAGCATAAAACACCTCCATTCAGAGATCGTGCAAGCTTCCTTATCTGCTAGGCATAAGAACAAATACATTGGACTAAAATGCAGTATCCCAGCCTTGATTCAACTCAAGTTCAAGTGGATACATTGCAGTAGGATTTGGTAACATGCAGGTGAACACTCCAAGGGTCACGATATGCTGCAGTATGAAACAGTGAGATCGGTGTGATAAAACACCACCCCCCACCCCTTCATTTGAAGCACGGTTTCACATACTCCACTTGGCATTAGTATTCCAGGGGAACAGCACACGTTTCAATAGCCTTTGAAAACCCCAGGAAAGAAGTCCAGCTGAGAATTGTCAGTTAACCCCTCCGTGATAGCTGGCTCTGCAGAAAAGCATGCCGATATATAAAGACCCCCGCGCCCCTTTGGCAATGCATTTGCTTTGTTTCCTTTGAAAGACACAAGCCTGCTGCATGAATTCACCAGCAGCCGAGAGACAAGTTTCACAGGAGACAAGCACATGTTGCATTTGCCTCTGATAACATGCAGAATTGGAGGACAGCTCAGTTTAACCACTTCTGTGCCAAAATGTGTAATATTAATCACATTACCTAACCAGGATACCCAAAAAAGGTGAGATATTAGTTATGGAAAAAACAGTAATTTAAATAAAAAAATAAAAAACAACCTGATGTTGAAGTTTCACTGGGAAGGGGGTTACAATGCAAAGTAACCATTTCATGCAACAAGCTGTGGGGTGGAGTCTGCTGGATACATTTCTAGCCTCATATCCCTATGACCAGTAATGAAAGGAGCACGGACCTGTTGCAATAGCTTTGTGGTCAGCAGCATGACACACGTGCCAGTGAGATCTCAAGCACATATACTGTACAAATAACAAACACCAGCCACACATCCCACTTCACATTAAAAGTTCCCTGTACCGCTATGTTGCAAAAGCCTTTTTTAGAATAGAGAAGAAAAAATAAACTTTCATGCCATTTTAATTATGCATCAAGATGCAACATGTTTTGGGTTATGTAAAAATACTATGCTCTGATTAGAGATCCCACCAACACCCCAACTTTGCATTAAGCTCCCACAAAACCACCAGATGTTGCCAAAGCCTTTGCCAGTGGTATTAAATGGGTTGAATAAAACGTCCCTTTTTGTATATGTGTGTGGTTAAAACACTTACTTTATGTTTGCAATTGCATTCCACTTCTCTTTGCCTCCCCGTTCTGTGGCACTGGCCAGGGTGGTAGCACACTGCCCTCCCGCCCGGAACTCACTGCACACATTGCTCGCGCTCCCCGAACTCTGGGGCAGGCAGCAGCTGCAGAAACACACACACACACACACACACACACACTACACAAGGGGGGGATGCATGAGAGGACATCAGTACTTACTTCTGTGCAGAGAAGGAAGGGCAGGCTTGACTGCTCAGCTCACATAGAGCATGACAGCGCGCCAACACGTGTCTGCCCAATCAGGAAGGGGGATTTTTTTTTTTGTTTTGTTTTTGGAGCGAGCAGGGAAAATTTAAAAACAAACAAACACGTGTGCTGCTTGGGCCAATATTTACTCGCCCGGAGGTTAAATCCACTCGCTCCGGGCACTCGGTTCAGTAATCATGAAAATCTGTATTGGGCATCTGAATAGAAAAGATAAATCACCCAATCCGACGTTTCGGTCCTGGATTAGGACCTTTCTCAAGGGGGTGCTATTCCAGGACCGAAACGTCGGATTGGGTGACTTATCTTTTCTATTCAGATGCCCAATACAGATTTTCATGATTACTGAGCCGAGTGCAGTCTTTCTTTACCGGACGAGAGAATGGTAATGTTGTTTTTATATTATTTGAAACTAGCACCTGTCTATATGAACCAGTACATTGAGTGCAAGCTGTGATGTTTTGTTGTGTGTGTGTGTGTGTGTGTGTGTGTGTGTGTGTGTGTGTGTGTGTGTGTGTCTGTGTGTGTGTGTGTGTGTCTGTGTGTGTGTGTGTCTGTGTGTGTGTGTGTCTGTGTGTGTGTGTGTGTGTGTCTGTGTGTGTGTGTGTGTGTGTCTGTGTGTGTGTGTGTGTGTGTCTGTGTGTGTGTGTCTGTGTGTGTGTGTCTGTGTGTGTGTCTGTGTGTGTGTCTGTGTGTGTGTCTGTGTGTGTGTCTGTGTGTGTGTCTGTGTGTGTGTCTGTGTGTGTGTCTGTGTGTGTGTCTGTGTGTGTGTCTGTGTGTGTGTCTGTGTGTGTGTCTGTGTGTGTGTCTGTGTGTGTCTGTGTGTGTGTCTGTGTGTGTGTCTGTGTGTGTGTCTGTCTGTGTGTGTGTCTGTGTGTGTGTGTGTGTCTGTGTGTGTGTCTGTGTGTGTGTCTGTGTGTGTGTCTGTGTGTGTGTCTGTGTGTGTGGTGGATATTCACAGTTGAGTGCAAATAGCCGCACTCAGTAGAAAATAAAATGGAAAAAAATAAACATCCCAGCCAGGAATCAAACCCTGGTCCACTATGCAAATGGCCTGGAGCAGCGTTTCCCAAATGGTGGGTTACGACCCGGCACCGGGCCACGGCACCAAAATTGCCGGGTCGCAGCGAGGCTGGCCGTGCGGTGTCTCCCGCCCCCCCCCCCTGCTCAATTTTTAAAAAATGGCGGCGATTCCCCCCGCGGTCCCGCGCGCTTGGGCAGGGCCCGCTCCCTTCCTCCCCCCCGCTCCCAACGTGGGACGCAGGAGGAAGTACCAGCTCCAACTGCGGCCCGCTTCCCCCCGCGGCCAGCTTCCCGAGCTCACCTCCCGTGGCACCCCCTCCCGAGCCCACCTCCCGTGCCCCCAAGCCCACCTCCCGTCCCGGGAAGCAGGGGATATCGGGGGCAGCAGGGGAAAGCGTCCGGCGGCAAGGTAAGTCACCCCACCCAGTCACTGCCTCCCACCCAAGTGCCCCCCCCTCCCACCCAAGTGCCCCTGGGCCCCCTCCCACCCACCCAAGTGCCCCTGGGCCCCCAAAAGTGCCCCTAGGCCCCCACTCACTCACCCAAGTGCTCCTGGGCAAGTGCCCCCTCCCTCCCACCCAAGTGCCCATGGCCCCCTCCCTCCCACCCAAGTGCCCATGGCCCCCTCCCTCCCTCCCACCCAAGTGCCCATGGCCCCCTAACCCAAGTGCCCTTGGCCCCCTCCCTCCCTCCCACCCAAGTGCCCATGGCCCCCTCCCTCCCACCCAAGTGCCCATGGCCCCCTCCCTCCCTCCCACCCAAGTGCCCCCGGCCCCCTCCCTCCCACCCAAGTGCCCCTGGCAAAGTGCCCCTGGCTCCCTCCCACCCAAGTGCCCCTGGCCCCCTCCCTCCCACCCTCCCACCCCTGGCCCCCTACCACCCCTGGCCCCCTCCCTCCCACCCAAGTGCCCCTGGCCCCCTCCCTCCCACCCAAGTGCCCCTGGCCCCCTCCCTCCCTCCCACCCAAGTGCCCCTGGCCCCCTCCCTCCCACCCAAGTGCCCCTGGCCCCCTCCCTCCCTCCCACCCAAGTGCTCCTGGGCCCCCTCCCTCCCACCCCTGTCCCCCCTCCCTCCCACCCCTGGCCCCCCCTCTAAAGTGCCCCTGGCCCCACCTCTAAAGTGCCCCTGGCCCCCTCTCCAGTCACATACATCCGTCGTTGCCTGCAATTCACTTTTTGTGTCTGTGTGCGTATAGGGGAGAGCGAGTGTGTGTGTATCAGTGTGTGTGTGTGTAGCAGTGTCTCTGTGTGGCTGCGTGTGTGTCAGTGGCTGCGTGTGTGTGTATCAGAGGCTGTGTGTATGTATCAGTGTGTGTGTCAGTGGCTGCGTGTGTATCAGTGGCTGTGTGTGTGTATCAGTGGCTGTGTGTGTGTATCAGTGGCTGTGTGTGTGTATCAGTGGCTGTGTGTGTGTATCAGTGGCTGTGTGTGTGTATCAGTGGCTGTGTGTGTGTATCAGTGGCTGTGTGTGTGTATCAGTGGCTGTGTGTGTGTCTGTGCAGGCCCTATAGACCAGTATAGGCGATAACATTTTTAGTGGGTCACGAAGGAGAAGTTCAAAAATAACCGGGTCACGGAAAAAAAAGTTTGGGAAACCCTGGCCTGGAGTATAACCACTGAGCTATAAGACTTTATGATGCTTTCTAGTGAATAAAGGCATAGAAACCTACTGACATTACAGTATTCATAACAGCTCGGCTATTCGCACTCAGTTAAGTTGAGTGCAAATAGCCGCACGGCTATTCGCACTCAGTAGCAAATAAAATGGAAAAAAATAAACACCCCAGCCAGGAATCGAACCCTGGTCCACTATGCTAATGCTGGAGCATAACCACTGAGCTATAAGACTTTCTGATGTTTTTGTAGTGAATAAAGGCATAGAAACCTACTGACATTACAGTGTTCATAGCCGCACGGCTATTCGCACTCAGTAGGAAATAAAATGGAAAAAAAAAATAAGACAGAACACTCCCCTATTGACATTCTATACCCGCTGCATCTGTAATCAGCGCGGCTTTAGGCTGAGTCCCCAGTCAGCACTGTGACACGCGCCCGGCGGGGGGGCGGCGCATGCACAGCGCTAGTCCGCGATCTGCGGTCTGAGGGGAGAGAGAAAGTTTGTGACGGGAGGGGGTGTGGCGGTAGGTTTGCGGGGGCGTGACCATGACATCCCGCGGCTGGTTCGCCCTCATTGGCTGAACCGCCGGCGGGGGCGTGGCCACGCCTCCGTCACAAATGCCAATCTCAAACTCTCAAAGCCTGAGAGGGAGCGTGGCGTGCTGGCACACGAGCGCTGCGCCGTGCTCGGCCGTGCAATTTGTGGCTAGGTGCACGCTCATCTGGGGGCGCGGCCACAACGGCACTGAGCTGGTTCGCCCTCATTAGGTGTACCGCTCACGTGACCGGACCTGCGCACCAGCAAGCGGGGAAATGTAAAATTTCCCTAAGACCTACGCTTCCACAAGCGCGCAGAAGCGTAGGCGAGCCCCTATTAAAGCCGCTCTCATTGCGGCTGTAGGGGCTCAGTGCCGAGCAGAAGCGCGCCTCCGTCCGCAAGCACTAAACATGGACGCGGCCTTATGCATAATGATGTATACCAATTATAAACTGGGTTACGATATATGTGCTGTACACCATTGATCTTAATCAGGACCGCCAACAGCGGGGGAGAAAGGGTACTGGCGTCCCTGGCCCCGTAGGTCACGCACGGCCGGGCGCCTGTTAATTAAAAAAAATAAGAAATCACTGCAAAAAAAAATCGCGTTGTCTACCTGTGGTAGCGCCGGAAGTAGTCTGGGTTAAGCTTCCGGCACGCCGGCGTCAGAGGGAGCCCCGTTTCGCGTGGGACCTGCATTGCGAGACAGGTGCTTCATGGCCGGTGTCAACTGCTCTGACCCCCCGCCCCCCATCGGGCCAGCATCAGCCCCACTCCCGCAGCACACCGGTGCGCGCGTGAGCAGTGGCGTGATGCTTGCAGCGAGGCTGGCGGCAACTGCTGTGACCAGCCACCGGGCCCCCCGCTGCACCGCCACACCCCCCCCCCCTTGCACCGCCACCCCTCCCCCCGCATGACAGGGCTGTCCCGTCAACGCCCCGCAGCCGCTAGACAACCCAAGCAGCCGCGGGAAACCCCCGTGGGTTATTTTTTTAATATTTATTTTAAACACCCCCAAAAATCAGACTTACCAGCGGGGGGGGGGGGGGGTGCGGCGTGAGGGTGCTTGTGGGTGGTGGTGGCGGTACTGGTGGTGGGGGAAAAATGCTGCGGGTGGGGGGGGGGGCGGCAGTACGGGGGTTTCCGTATGGAAAACCCGGCTGCGTGGGTTGTCTAGCGGCTGCGGGGGGTGACGGGACAGCCCTGTCATGCGGGGGGACGGGTGGCTGGGCAGTTGACACCGGCCATGAAGCACCTGTCTCGCGATGCAGGTCCCACGTGAAACAACATGTTTAGTGCTTGCGGGCGGAGGCGCGCTTCCGCTCGGCACTGAGCCCCTACAGCCGCAATGAGAGCGGCTTTAGTAGGGGCTCGCCTACGCTTCTGCGCGCTTGCAGAAGCGTAGGTCTTAGGGAAACGTTACATTTCCCCGCTTGCTGGCGCGCAGGTCCGGTCACGTGAGCGGTTCGTCACTGGCACGCCCGCCGACGCACCCCCGGATGGCGCACTGTCTAAGGCCAGGCCTCCGCACGCTAGCAGGAACCCTGGCCGAGGCCTTATGTTTCTGGCCAGGGTGAGCATCGGGGCTTGAGACGCTTGCAGAGCAAGCAAAATTGAATTTGCCGCCTCCATGCGCGTCACGTAAGCGGTTCACCTAATTAGGGCGAACCAGCTCAGTGCCGTTGTGGCCGCGCCCCCAGATGAGCGTGCACCTAGCCACAAATTGCACGGCCGAGCAGGGCGCAGCGCTCGTGTGCCAGCACGCCACGCTCCCTCTCAGGCTTTGAGATTTTGAGATTGGCATTTGTGACGGAGGTGTGGCCACGCCCCCGCCGGCGGTTCAGCCAATAAGGGCAAACCAGCCGCGGGACATCATGGCCACGCCCCCGCAAACCTACGCCACACCCCCTCCCGTCACAAACTTTCTCTCTCGCCTCAGACCGCAGATCGCAGACTAGCGCTGTGCATGCGCCACCCCCCCGCCGGGCGCGTGTCACAGGGCTGACTGGGGACTCAGCCTAAAGCCGCGCTGATTACAGATGCAGCGGGTATAGAATGTCAATAGGAGAGTGTTCTGTGTTTTTTTTTTTTTTTTTTCATTTTATTTGCTACTGAGTGCGAATAGCCGTGCGGCTATGAACACTGTAATGTCAGTAGGTTTCTATGCGTCGTGGTGGTGGTGGTGGTGGTGGTGGGTGTTTTGAGACTAAATCATTGGATATATATTATACTGACATAACTTCAATGATATCCTGTTTTCCCTATTGGTCACAGTCTGTGATATGATTACCATTTAATGTCTTTAAGAAAATATACTGTATATATATATCTGCTATGCATGGAGGGAGTTGGGGGATCTGTGGCTTCACGGATAGGTAAAGTTCAATGTACCTTATCCGCTCTTAGAGTGTTACTCACAGCTGCTCCCCTTTAATCCTTATCTAACACCCCCCCTGATATTGTCATCTAGGGTGCGTATGTGAACAAAATCTTAGCTGCTAGTGGATTCCTTGATGGTCCACATCTTTGTTAGCTAGCTAGAAGATACAGAGTATTGTGTGGCAAACTGACTTGCAACCTTTGTTGCAGTCACGCTACAGAACAGATGGCAGTGATGTCATCATCACCCGACACGTGTTTCATTCGCTTCAGGAACTTCATCGGGGGTCTTTATTGCCTGTTCCTTTAAACAATACAGCAAACATAAATATACATAAAACAACAAACACGTTTGTGTCAGCCCTGTGTAAGGGCTAATTTACTTCCCCAGTCCCTCTCTGCAAAGCTGGGGGGTGGGGGGGGAAAAGCCCCTTACTCACTTATCGCCCCAAAGTCTCAGCGGTACCTTCACGCAGGTGGCCCTGCAGGTCAGTGGTGTCCGGGTTGGTGTTTGCTTGAGGGTCCAGGCACAGAGGTCTGGTCCCCTTTTGTTTTGCGCTCAGAACACAGCCCTCCATTTCCTTATGTCAGCTCCTTGGTGAGCTAAGGAATCTCCTTCCTGTTTCTCAGACCAGGCTTGTTCTAAAAGTCCTAATCATCCAGGTGGAGTCTGGTTGATTGCCTGTGAGCAATTAACCAGCACACTGCTAGATTTAGACGCAGTTTCTCTCCAACAGTGATAAGTCCCTGTTACAAGCCCCCTCCTCAAATACACACACTCACACAAACCCCCCTCCCCAAATATACACAAACACAATAACCCCCCCTCCCCAAATATACACAAACACAATAACCCCCCCTCCCCAAATACACACACACACACACACACACACACACTAAGCTCCACTCCCCAAATACAGTACAAACACACAATAAGCTCCCGTTCCCAAAAACACACACAATTAGCCCCTCCCAAATATATACACACAAATACAATAATCCCCATCCCTAAATATATACACACACAATAAGCCCTCTTACACACACAATAAGCCCCCCCCCGCAAATACACACACACACACACACACACACACATATTGAACCACCCATTCCAAATACACACACACAGCTGCCCTCCCCAAATACACACACACACACACACACACACACACTAAGTCCCCTCCCCAAATAGACACATACACAGCCACCCTCCGCAAATACACATACGCACACACATTAAACGACCCCATCCCAAATACAGACACACACACACATTCACCTTCCCCAAATACACTCACACATACACACAATAAGCCCCCTCCACAAATACACCCACATACACGCAATAAGCCCCCCTGCTAAAATACACACACTCACAATAATCCCCCTTCCAAAATACAGTCAAACCCAATAAGCCCACCTCCCCAATACAAACACACAATAAGTCCCACACCTCAAATACATACACATACACACACACACACACACACACACACACACACACACACACTAAACCCCCCTAACCAAATACCCACACTATAAGCCCGCCTCCCCAAATACACACACATACACACAGAAATAACCCCACCTCCCCAAATACACACAAACACAATAACTCCCCCATCCCAAACACACACACACACACACACACACACACACAATAAGCCCCCCAACCAAACACACACACATAGCCAACCCCAAATACACACAAACAAAATAACCCCCACTCCCCAAACTCAAACACACACACAATAAGCTCACCCCCAAAACAGACCCACACACAAAAAGCCCCCCTCTCCAAATACACACACATACAACAAGCCACCCTCCAGAAATACACACACACACACAAAATAAGCCCCCATCCCCAAATACACACACAATAATCCCCCCTACGTACATACACACGGGGGCAGCAAACAGAATACACGAGGGCCCTTATTGCCTGCAGAGAGTAAACTATAGGGTTGCTGCAGGGAGGCCGGGCCCGGGGGCAGTCCTGGCTGTACCCCCCTGTCGGCAATCCTCTGTGTCTGTCGTATGTATATGTATGTATGTATGTGTGTGTCAAGGATTGGACTTCGGCTGAAGTGGATCCCAGTGGCAGGAACAGCAGGGAGCGAAGTAGGGGTCACAAGCAGAGATCAGAGGCAGGCAGCAGGCAGCGAAGTCAGGAAACAAGCAGGGGTCCGAGGCAGGCGGCAGGTAGCGAAGTCAGGAAACAAGCAGAGGTCGGCAACAAGGAAACTGGAACAGGATGATAGCAATAGCTAGCACGGCAGTAAACACAGGAACCTTGCAGAAGCTAAGGAACCAGTATAAACAGGCAAGGAGGAACAGGAAAGGGAGGTTTATAAAGGCAGGCTGGGAGGTGGAGCACAGGTGCAGAGGTGTCAGGTATCAGGTTCTGGAATGTTCCTTAGTTTAGCAGCAGCACTCCCGGTGGACAAGTATAGGTACTGCAGGCTAGAACAAGACATTGAGAGTGGTAGCAGTCCCGGTGGCCAAGCATGGTAACAGCAGACTAGAGAATATGACAGTATGTATGTATGTATGTATGTATGTATGTATGTATGTATGTATGTATGTATGTAAGTATGTATGTGGCGGCCTGTCCCGTCTGTCCTGTTCGCACTATAGTAATGGCTTCAATAACAGAGCATTATAAATATGGGGCCACGAGAGAAAAAAGGTTGAGAACTTCTGTTCTAAAATATCCCGTCCTGAGTGACAAAGATGAACCTCTGTTTCTGGCTCTGTAACTTGTTTCTTGTTCCTGACATAAAGCTCACAACAAAAACACAAAGTGTAACTTGAGCTCCTGTTTGCTGGATCCAAACATGACTGACATCTATATTAGAATAACAGAAAACCTCCTCTTACCCAGTGAGCTGAGGTTCTGGTGATTCTCCATCATCACGTCCTTGTAACGCTCCTTGTGTCCTTCTAAATACTCCCACTCCTCCATGGAGAAATACACAGCAACATCATCACACTTTATAGGTACCTGAAACACAGAGAATCCCCCACTCAGTATCCAGATATAATAATTGGTCCTGTAAGAATCTTTTCCCTATGGAAAGCCAGGTGAGCAAGGCAGAGAGGAGAATACAGATACATAGAACAAAGTTTGCTAAAGAAAAGGCTGAATGAAGACAGAAAGGAGGTAATATCTAACGCTGCCCAGCGGCCCTCACCTCTCCAGTCAGCAGGTGAATGATGATGTTGGTGTGTTCCAGGATCATCTCAGACAGCAGCTTCTTGTCATTGTTTCTCTCATGTATCAGGGAGTTAGTTGGATTCTCCATGATGGGTCTCTGGGTCCTGCAGAACATTTCTGGCACACAGGGACTGCTGCTGTCTGTGACATGCTCACCGTGCTTCTTCACAACAATATAATCCTACATAATGTGAGAGACAGTAATAAATATCACTGTGCAGAGCAAGAAACAAATATATATATATATATATATATATATATATATATATATATATATATATATATATATATATATATATATATATATATATATATATATATATATATATATATATACATATATATACACAGTACACACACACACACATGATACAGTTCGCACGGGAATCAGCAGACAGCACTCAGGTTTGAATTGTAGAAAATATATTGTAGAAAAATAAGACACAAATCACCAACGTTTCGGACCCACAAACGGGACCTTCCTCCGGGTAATGCATGGGATATATATATATATATATATATATAGTGGGCCCAGGATCTCCCTCTGCCCAAACATGTCTCTTCCTGAATCCAAGTGCATTCCATAACGGGGTCAACCCCCTTTGCCAAACTACATCCTTCTCTGACCCTATCTGTCTCTGTGCTCTCCTGCTGCCCAATAGTGTTCTTATGTGGTCCTGGGATCTTCATATGACCAAACATCTTGTCTGCCCTTGGGTTCTTGCTTTCTCTAATTACGTGTCCCTGGATATTGCTTCTCAAGTACCTCCCATATTAACGCTCTGCAGGTCCCTGTTGTAGTGAGGGAGATAAGAGTGATGTCATTATGACTTTGTCCAGCAGCCCTCACCTCTCCAGTCAGCAGGTAGATAATCTCCAGGGTGTGATTCAAGATCCTCTCAGTCATCTGCTTCATGTCATTGTTAATCATCATTGAGTTAGTCAGATGCACCAAGAATGGGCTCTGGTTCTTCTGGAAGTGTTTCACTGCATGGTGACCTCTGTAGTTAGTGATATATATATTGTACTTCCTTCACCGTAATATCCTCCTACATATCTCCTGGGGGGAGAGAGATAGGGATGTATATGTGACCCTGCAGTGACAGAAAAGGATACAATGAAATGAGTGTCCCTTGTGTCAGTGTCACCCTGCAGTCGGAAGGACAGATGTGAGGGACTGTGGTTCCTTTGTCTGTGTGACCCTACAGTGCGAGGGACATATGTGAGGGACTAGGAGTCCTTCTGTCTGTCACCCTTCAGTGACAGGGACACATAACCTTTATATTTCTAAACCTCAAACATTGGGAAAACGTTCTAGATATATAATTTAATTGAAAAAAATCTGTTATAATAAATCCCTTTATTCTAGCAAGAATGTTTGACTGCAAACACATAAACAGTAGTAGTACTGCCAGTTGCTAAATGAAAATGTAGTGATACCTTTGTAAGAGTGTTGGTGTATACATTGTTTGGGTGTGTGTATTTCTATATTGCCCGATACAATATATCTTACAGTACTTCCCTATATTGGCTTCTTTCAATTATTTCAGAATCACCATCAGGACTGCATATTTGTACAAATCTTAGTCTAAAATTGCGCCCTGTGTCTATTTATCTATATGCATTTTTGGGTTCATGTGTAAACCTATTACATTGTGGCAGCATATTTAGACACCTATATTCATATACAATTGCAATCTGTAACTTGCGCATCAACTAATTTCCCCCCCACCCCCCACCCGTATTGGCCCAAATATAGTGCTATGCTTTCTTCCTAAAAATGACCTTCCCATAACTGTACTCGTAGTATATGCGCAGCCCAACACCTTTTATTTTTCATGTAGAACACCTTCAAAACTTTAGGGTCGTGTTATGTGGAAGGCCGTACTATATTCGGGCCAATACAGTATGTATGTATGTATGTATATAATGTTAATGGTTTTGACGCAAAAGGTGGCACTATGTGCTCATTTGCATGTAATTTCCCAGAATCCCTTGCTGCAGTGGAAATGCTGTGTGCTGGGTAATAATAGTGAAAGGCATAATGAGCATACAGTAATATTTCCATGATATATATATATATATATATATATATAAAATCAAAAAATAAATAGATGATACCGTTCTGTGGCTAATAGCATTTCGTTAGCCACAGAACGGTATCATCTATTTATTTTTTGATTATTGAAGCTCGGCTAACACGGTACTGATACCTCTACATGAATATATATTATTAGAAAAATAAGACACAAATCACCAACGTTTCGGACCCACAAACGGGACCTTCCTCCGGGTAATGCATGGGATATATATATATATATATATATATATAGTGGGCCCAGGATCTCCCTCTGCCCAAACATGTCTCTTCCTGAATCCAAGTGCATTCCATAACGGGGTCAACCCCCTTTGCCAAACTACATCCTTCTCTGACCCTATCTGTCTCTGTGCTCTCCTGCTGCCCAATAGTGTTCTTATGTGGTCCTGGGATCTTCATATGACCAAACATCTTGTCTGCCCTTGGGTTCTTGCTTTCTCTAATTACGTGTCCCTGGATATTGCTTCTCAAGTACCTCCCATATTAACGCTCTGCAGGTCCCTGTTGTAGTGAGGGAGATAAGAGTGATGTCATTATGACTTTGTCCAGCAGCCCTCACCTCTCCAGTCAGCAGGTAGATAATCTCCAGGGTGTGATTCAAGATCCTCTCAGTCATCTGCTTCATGTCATTGTTAATCATCATTGAGTTAGTCAGATGCACCAAGAATGGGCTCTGGTTCTTCTGGAAGTGTTTCACTGCATGGTGACCTCTGTAGTTAGTGATATATATATTGTACTTCCTTCACCGTAATATCCTCCTACATATCTCCTGGGGGGAGAGAGATAGGGATGTATATGTGACCCTGCAGTGACAGAAAAGGATACAATGAAATGAGTGTCCCTTGTGTCAGTGTCACCCTGCAGTCGGAAGGACAGATGTGAGGGACTGTGGTTCCTTTGTCTGTGTGACCCTACAGTGCGAGGGACATATGTGAGGGACTAGGAGTCCTTCTGTCTGTCACCCTTCAGTGACAGGGACACATAACCTTTATATTTCTAAACCTCAAACATTGGGAAAACGTTCTAGATATATAATTTAATTGAAAAAAATCTGTTATAATAAATCCCTTTATTCTAGCAAGAATGTTTGACTGCAAACACATAAACAGTAGTAGTACTGCCAGTTGCTAAATGAAAATGTAGTGATACCTTTGTAAGAGTGTTGGTGTATACATTGTTTGGGTGTGTGTATTTCTATATTGCCCGATACAATATATCTTACAGTACTTCCCTATATTGGCTTCTTTCAATTATTTCAGAATCACCATCAGGACTGCATATTTGTACAAATCTTAGTCTAAAATTGCGCCCTGTGTCTATTTATCTATATGCATTTTTGGGTTCATGTGTAAACCTATTACATTGTGGCAGCATATTTAGACACCTATATTCATATACAATTGCAATCTGTAACTTGCGCATCAACTAATTTCCCCCCCACCCCCCACCCGTATTGGCCCAAATATAGTGCTATGCTTTCTTCCTAAAAATGACCTTCCCATAACTGTACTCGTAGTATATGCGCAGCCCAACACCTTTTATTTTTCATGTAGAACACCTTCAAAACTTTAGGGTCGTGTTATGTGGAAGGCCGTACTATATTCGGGCCAATACAGTATGTATGTATGTATGTATATAATGTTAATGGTTTTGACGCAAAAGGTGGCACTATGTGCTCATTTGCATGTAATTTCCCAGAATCCCTTGCTGCAGTGGAAATGCTGTGTGCTGGGTAATAATAGTGAAAGGCATAATGAGCATACAGTAATATTTCCATGATATATATATATATATATATATATATAAAATCAAAAAATAAATAGATGATACCGTTCTGTGGCTAATAGCATTTCGTTAGCCACAGAACGGTATCATCTATTTATTTTTTGATTATTGAAGCTCGGCTAACACGGTACTGATACCTCTACATGAATATATATTATATATATATATATATATATATATATATATATATATATATATATATATATATATATATATATATATATATATATATATATATATATATATATATATATATATATATAATTATATATACATACACATACTGTATATATGTATATATAGATACACACACACACACACACGTGTAAAAAAGAAAGTACACCCTCTTTGAAATCTATGGTTTTACATATCAGGACATAACAATCATTTGTTCCTTTCAGGTCTAAAAAATAGGTAAAAACCACCACAGATGAACAACAACACATGACATATTACACTGTGTCATGATTTAACAAAAATAAAGCCAAAATGGAGAAGCCATGTGTGAAAAACTAAGTACACCCTTACTGCTTCCATAGGAATGAAGATGCTAAGTAGCAGATAGATGCTGCTAATTAAATGCCCTTGATTAATTGATCATCAGCAAGTGTGACCACCTCTATCAAAACCGAAGTTTTAGCAGTTTGCTGATCTGGAGCATTCAGGTGTGTGTTAAATCAATGCAAAGGAGGAAAGACATCAGCAATGATCTTAGAGAAGCAATTGTTGCTGCCCATCAATCTGGAAAGGGTTATAAGGCCGTTTACAAACAATTTAAAGTCCATCATTCTACAGTGAGAAATATTATTCAAAAGTGGAAAACATTCAAGACAATTGCCAATCTTCCCAGGAGTGGACGTCCCAGCAAATTCATCCCTAGGTCAGACCGTGCAATGCTCAGTGAAATTGCAAAAAACCCAAGAGTTACATCTCAGACTCTACAGGCCTCAGTTAGCATGTTAAATGTTAAAGTTCGTGACAGTACAATTAGAAAAAGACTGAACACGTATGGTTTGTTTGGAAGGGTTGCCAGGAGAAAACCTCTTCTCTCTAAAAAGAACATGGCAGCACGGCTTAAGTTTGCAAAGTTGCATCTGAACAAACCACAAGACTTCTGGAACAATGTCCTTTGGACAGACGAGACCAAAGTGAAGATGTTTGGCCATAATGCACCGTGCCACATATGGCGAAAACCAAACACAGAATATCAGCACAAACACCCCAACTGTCAAGCACGGTGGTGGAGGGGTGATGATTGGGTGTGTTTTGCAGCCACAGGACCTGGGAACCTTGCAGTTATTGAGTTGACCATGAACTCCGCTGTAAACCAAAGTATTCTAGAGTGAAATGTGAGGCCATCTGTCCGACAGCTAAAACTTGCCAAAATTGGGTCATGCAACAGGACAATGATCCCAAGCATATCTACAACAGAGTGGCTGAAAAAGAAAAGAATCAAGGTGTTGCAATAGCCCAGTCAAAGTCCAGACCTCAACCTGATTGAATGCTGTGGCTGGACCTTAAGAGAGCTGTGCATAAACAAATGCCCACAAACCTCAATGAACTGAAGCAACGTTGTAAAGAAGAGTGGGCCAAAATTCATCCACAACGATGTGAGAGACTGATAAAGTCATACAGAAAACGATTACTTCAAGTTATTGCTGCTAGAGGTGGTTCTACAAACTATTGAATCATAAGGTATACTTAGTTTTTCACACATGGCTTCTCCATTTTGGCTTTATTTTTGTTAAATAAATCATGACACGTTGTAATATGTCATGTGTTGTTGTTCATCTGAGGTTGTATTTACCCAATTTTAGAGCTGCAGTTCAGGATCCCGTTTTTTTTTTTTTAATTTTTTTTTTAAACTTCAATAGTTTCATGTGGGCAATCTCTACTTACCTAAAAAACTGCACCGCTGCCGGTCAATTCGTTCTCCGTCTATTGATCGGCAAAGTTTGGCAACATCTTTAAATATGGGGAATGTAAATCGTTGCTATAGGAACAAGCATGCTTGTTAAAATAGAATACAAGAAAAATGGTCTTTCAAAGTTGTTTTTTTTAAAACAGAAAATGTTAAAAGTATTTTTTCTTACTACAGAACTGATTTATTAAAAAAAACACACATGCAGGATATTGCTTGAACTGCAGCTTTAAGACCTGCTAAGGAACAGATGATTGTTATTATGTCCTGATATGTAAAACCATAGAATTCAAAAAGGGTGTACTTTCTTTTTCACACAACTGTACACAGAACTGCAGCACTCACTGGAAAACGTAGACACTACTTATTGCATCAAAGAACAGGAACAAGTGAATAAGTGAATAAGTGCAACGTTTCGGACCTCCTGGTCCTTTATCAAGCTCCACAAGCAGTATAACAAACTGCTAGTATATATAGCGATGCCCTGAAGCCTATTTTCGCACCAAAAAAACAAAGCCAATTACCTAGGCTATGGTGGCCACAACTGCCCAATATCAGTAGGGGAACTGCCCTGCGCAGAGCGCTGTTCACATCTGCATAGTCACGAATGCGCACTGTAGGTAAGGTACATTGAGGGGACTGATCGACTGCGCATGCTACTAAAAATGAACGGGATATGACCTGTCCACTGCACATGCGTCTGACAGCGTAGTATTGCCATGTCCAAGACAACAACCCGCGCATGTGCGGACGTCCCCTCCAATCTAAATGTCTGAGCATGACCATATCTTAAAGGTTACGCAATGGCTAGACGCATCCAGCGCTTGCGCAGACGTCAATGCACAGCCGTGCTGAGCCAAACGGGGCCATCAAGCCAATGTTGTGTTTACCCACGAACCACCAATGTTAGTGTAGAGCTGAAACAGCAGGGTGGCCATAGTGTGCTCAGTATAATAGCCCAAACTACCAGTTAACACACATGTCTTGGTCCATATTATGCCATGTAGTCGGCGGTATCCATGGCAGCCAATGGTGGTTGCTGATAGCAACAGTGTTATAATCATGTGTGCAGACTGAAATTGTATATTGTAGAACAAATATCATAGATACTGCTGCGGCCGAGTTTATTCGAGCATTTGCCCGTTCTCAGCCGCAGCAGTAACCTGGCGAGCGCCGGAGGGTGCCGGGCGCGCGCCGAAGCCGCGGAGGAGCGCCCTCCGATCGGGGCTTTCTCCCTCCGCTCGCCGGGTCCACGGGTCCCCCGGAACCCCCTGCCGCCGTCCCCCACATCGCGGGACACCAGGGCTCCCTCAGGGAGCCCTGGACGCGCGTGCAGGGGGCGCAGGCACCCGATGACGCGTGCCCGCGCATCACGCTGAGGGAGTGCGGCTAGCATGCCGGGGCATCCCCCGGCTTGCGGTGCTAGCCGCACTCAGATAAACTGTGTCGCCTCTGTATGGAGTCTCACCATCAACCAGGTTTGCTTGTAGTGTTGTCGAGGGCTACCAAATATAAAAACAACCACAAAAAAGAAAAAACATTTAAAATCAGGAGCACAAAACTTCATCACCAGAGCAAACCGGTAGTGCCTTGGTAGATCAAAAATGACGTATTATCATAGTGGTATCATACTGTAGGAGATTCCAGAGAGTAGAGTCCAGAACAGAGCCATCAGTAATCCATAGTTTATAACAAAGTTACATAGTAGATGAGGTTGAAAAGATACGTACGCCCATCAAGTTCAACCTATGCTAAAGGTAGACAACAGATACTTTGTCCTATATCTATATTAGAAACAAACACAACCAGAGCCCAGTGCTACATCCAATGGCAAAAATACACAGTGAAATACCTATATATCTCTTGAATAAAAGGGTCATTTAGTTTAACACTTTGGCCAAAACATTGAAAGCCTGTGAGCCCCTCCAAGGCATGACCATAATTCACAGGTCCCAACACTGATTAAAATTCTTAATAATCTGTACAAACATTTTCTTTATACTTTTACCTCCACTGCTCATTTCTATCCACAAAGTCTCTACATTTTCATCATTCCCTTCATAAACATCTTCCCTTATAATAGGTTTTAGATCCGGTTTAACATATAAGCATACCCCGCATTCACGAACGCAATGGGTCCAGAGCATATATGTAAAGCGAATGTGTACTTAAAGTGAAGCACTACCTTTTTCCCCACTTATCGATGCTTCGGTATACTGTAGGTAGGGAGCTGGAATTGCTGTTCAGGACGTGCTGACAGGAGCATGCGCAAGCTGCCGTTTGCCTATTGGGCGAGGGGAATCAGCGCATCACTACTACGGTGGTCTGTAGGGCAGAATAAGTGTCCGTACTCGCGAAGCGAGTGAGGCCCACAATATGTGGGTTGTTCCATGCGGTCTCCAAGTACTCGGTTTCTCGAGCATAGACGGAATGTGATAAATGGCAACAATGCACACAATGTGTCTAGACATTTCAAATTAAAACACAATAAGGATCCTGCTTCCCTAACCATCATGCGTGCCCGTGAGCTTGCTGCTTGCCGAGACCGTCAAATTTGATTTTGCGGCTAGCCGAAGCATCACATGAGCAGTTAACACAATGAGGTCGACCAGCTCTGTGGCGTCATGGCCGCCGCGCCCCCACACGCGCGTGACTAGCTGGCCAGGAATCGCACGGCCAAGCAGAGCGCATGACGTCACGGTGCTCGAGCGCCAGCATGCACGCTCACAGACTGGCCGCAGCCTTACTAAGCCTTTATCTGTACCATGCTAACCGAGCTAAATAATCATAAACAAATACTCAATACCGTTCTGCTGTATGTCAGTGTTACAGTGTGCCTGTGTATTACAATAGCTGTGTGTGTCAGTGTTACAGTGTGTCTGTGTATTACAATAGCTGTGTGTGTCAGTGTTACAGTGTGCCTGTGTATTACAATAGCTGTGTGTGTCAGTGTTACAGTGTGCCTGTGTATTACAATAGCTGTGTGTGTCAGTGTTACAGTGTGCCTGTGTATTACAATAGCTGTGTGTGTCAGTGTTACAGTGTGTCTGTGTATTACAATAGCTGTGTACAGTATGTCAGTGTTACAGTGTGCCTGTGTATTACAATAGCTGTGTGTGTCAGTGTTACAGTGCCTGTGTATTACAATAGCTGTGTGTGTCAGTGTTACAGTGTGCCTGTGTATTACAATAGCTGCTGTATGTCAGTGTTACACTGTGTCTGTTTATTACAATAGCTGCTGTGTGTCAGTGTTACAATGCCTGTGTATTACAATAGCTGTGTATGTCAGTTTTACAGTGTGTTTGTGTATTACAATAGCTGTGTGTCAGTGTTACAGTGTGCCTGTGTATTACAATAGCTGCTGTATGTCAGTGTTACAGTGTCTGTGTATTACAATAGTCGTGTGTGTCAGTGTTACAGTGTGTCTGTGTATTGCAATAGCTGTGTGTGTCAGTGTTACAGTGTGTCTGTGTATTACAATAGCTGTGTGTGTCAGTGTTACAGTGTGTATCTGTGTATTACAATAGCTGTGTGTGTCAGTGTTACAGTGTCTGTGTATTACAATAGCTGTGTATGTCAGTGTTACAGTGTGCCTGTGTATTACAATAGCTGTGTGTGTCAGTGTTACAGTGTGCCTGTGTATTACAATAGCTGTGTGTGTCAGTGTTACAGTGTGCCTGTGTATTACAATAGCTGTGTGTGTCAGTGTTACAGTGTGACTGTGTATTACAATAGCTGTGTATGTCAGTGTTACAGTGTGCCTGTGTGTTACAATAGCTGTGTGTGTCAGTGTTACAGTGTGTCTGTGTATTACAATAGCTGCTGTATGTGAGTCTGTGTGTGTGTGTGTGTGTGTGTGTGTGCGTGTGTATTACAATAGCTGTGTGTGTCAGTGTTACAGTGTGCCTGTGTATTACAATAGCTGTGTGTGTCAGTGTTACAGTGTCTGTGTATTACAATAGCTGTGTGTCAGTGTGTCTGTGTATTACAATAGCTGTGTGTGTGTGTCAGTGTTACAGTGTGTCTGTGTATTACAATAGGGTGTCTGTGTATTACAATAGGGTGTGTGTGTGTGTGTGTGTGTGTGTGTGTGTGTGTGTGTGTGTGTGTGTGTGTGTGTGTGTGTGTGTGTGTGTGTGTGTGTATAATGTGAATGATGACAGAGAAGATCAGATCATTACCTTACTGCAGCCATGTGTGGGAGGGATGGGGTGTGGTTATCTAAGCTCTAGACTGATTGGTTGATCCCTCGATGACGTTATATCATTGTGCAAGGAGTTCTGGGTCTTGTAGTTAATTTATCTGTAAATATTATACTATTGGAAGAATAGAACTACAGCTCCCAGAAGCCCCTGCAGGAAGGAAGAGCTGACAGGACAAGCAGCAGCGAATCTCGGCTGTAGAGGAGGAGGGAGGAATGACAGAGTGTGACGGGAAGGAAGAAGCCAATCAGTGTGCAGCTGTAGAGGAGGAGGGAGGAATGACAGAGTGTGACGGGAGGAAGAAGCCAATCAGTGTGCAGCTGTAGAGGAGGAGGGAGGAATGACAGAGTGTGACGGGAGGAAGAAGCCAATCAGTGTGCAGCTGTAGAGGAGGAGGGAGGAATGACAGAGTGTGACGGGAGGAAGAAGCCAATCAGTGTGCAGCTGTAGAGGAGGAGGGAGGAATGACAGAGTGTGACGGGAGGAAGAAGCCAATCAGTGTGCAGCTGTAGAGGAGGAGGGAGGAATGACAGAGTGTGACGGGAAGGAAGAAGCCAATCAGTGTGCAGCTGTAGAGGAGGAGGGAGGAATGACAGAGTGTGACGGGAAGGAAGAAGCCAATCAGTGTGCAGCTGTAGAGGAGGAGGGAGGAATGACAGAGTGTGACGGGAAAGGAAGAAGCCAATCAGTGTGCAGCTGTAGAGGAGGAGGGAGGAATGACAGAGTGTGACGGGAAAGGAAGAAGCCAATCAGTGTGCAGCTGTAGAGGAGGAGGGAGGAATGACAGAGTGTGACGGGAGGAAGAAGCCAATCAGTGTGCAGCTGTAGAGGAGGAGGGAGGAATGACAGAGTGTGACGGGAGGAAGAAGCCAATCAGTGTGCAGCTGTAGAGGAGGAGGGAGGAATGACAGATGTGACGGGAAGGAAGCAGCCAATCAGTGTGCAGCTGTAGAGGAGCTAGACAGAGTCAGAGGGAAATAATCACAGATATTACTCACATTCATAAGCAGTTTCTCATTCATATTCCCAATCACTCCCTGTAGCCCCTTTCCCCCGTGTCTAGGGACGCGTTACCTGCATGGCTTAGGGGAGGCCTGATTCTCCGCTGAAGGGAGCCTGGGGTGACCTTATTTTCTTACATACTGTACAGCGCCACCTGGAAAGGATCCGCACGCAGTGGAATAGCCCTTCCCAAGACAATATAACGAGTAAATACACCAGGCTTAATATAACAGTATTTACTAACACGTGCTTGTAATAACAGATCACACTTTGCAACAACACAATATATGTACATATACACCCGGAGGTATTCACACAGTACTTGTGGTGCGGGGGCACCAGTGTCCAACCCATTGATTGTCAATCCCACCTAAGTGTGTGGATTGCTGGTGCACTTGTAGATATACCTGCCCGGGTGCTCCAGCCCTGGGTGTCGCTGAACAATATCCAAGCGATCAGTCTGTTCCACCGACACTTTCCGCCTCTGCGTGGGGTGGACTCCCGCTGGAGCGTCCCTCCTTTAAGAGTCTCTGTATTTTGATGATGGTCTGGTCCCAGACCACGGCCCTGCGCTCCGCGTGTCGTCCGTCACCGGCGTGCTGCACCCTCACTACAGCGACTACTGGGGAAGCGTCCATGACTATCGGCCTTTCCTATAGCAGCCACAAGCTGAGGGTGATCGGGGCCTATCTGGGACCTACAGAGGGTAATCTGGCCTAGTCCAGCAGAGCACCTCTCCCTGGGCCTTGCTGTCCTGCTCCAGAATGACACGCGCGGTATAAGTGTGCCAAATTTATCTAACTTGCCGGTAGGAGAATCCTGCAGCCCTATTGGCTGTGTGCCTGCATGTGATTGCCACCCCAGTGCATTATGGGGCATGTAGTCCCCGCGGAGCCCTATATTTGTAATGGCCGACGCTCGCGCTTCACTGCGCATGCACGAGTTTCCTAATGGCCACCGGGGCTCTTCTGCGCATGCGTGGTAATTCAAGATGGCGGCGCCCTGTCTCCATCCGCCGTGGGACACCGGCGAGTCGCTCGCCCCATCTATCACCAGCAGCCCCCACCGCAATGCTCCCAACTGGCACATCTCCGCAGCACTCCCCAGAGGTAAGGGGAACCAACGAGGACCAGGGGGGGGACCTGGCTACATCTCTATATAGTGATCACCTCTTTGACACTTTTATAGTTTTTCTATTCCAAAGTTGTTCGTGTATTTTGCAGTGAAAGGACCCCCAGTCCCTCCCCCTGCAGGGCAATTCAGACAAAAGACACAGACCTTCACATGCAGTGCACCTGGCGCACCCACTGCTTCATCAGCCACCTGTCTGGCCAGGGAGTCAAAACGGGACCATAGTTATTCATAGTGACATCTCCAGAGCATCTACCTGGGTGACCTACCTGTATTACATTTCATGCAGCGGCATCGGGGTGTACCCTTGTCAATGCCCCACTGATGTTGTCGTTTTATACCTTTTGTTAATTTTTATACATTTAAAGTTATAAAGTAAAAAAATTCTAAGTATCCTAAAAAAAAATTATTTCTCACATTTCCTAACACATTTAATAATATTTACACGTTGTCCACAATCAACATCATTTATATCAATGTACATGACACATTCTACTTCATTAGTGTAGGAAGAATTCTAAATCCAATACATACATTTTCTTCTTTTGATTCCATAAATTATTACTTGCGCACATACTGTAGATTGAGTACAAAAACATAGTTGATATCACTTAAAATTTGTGGCCTGTAAATTACACTTCAGATAAAATATGTCGTGTCTACTTTCAAAATGTAATACCTGCCGAGGAGAATAATTAATGCAAGCCATAATATAAAAAAATAACATAACATTATTAATATTCCAACATTAAAATCACACGCTATTCTCTCACTATCTCTCTCTCTTCCCACCTCTTTCTCTCTCTTCCCACCTCTCTCTCTTTTCACCTCTCTCTTCCCACCTCTCTCTCTCTTCCCACCTCTCTCTCTTCCCACCTCTCTCTCCCCACCTCTCTCTTCCCACCTCTCTCTCTCTTCCCACCTCTCTCTTCCCACCCTCTCTCTCTTCCCACCTCTCTCTTCCCACCTCTCTCTCTCTCTTCCCACCTCTCGCTCTCTCTTCCCATCTCTCTCTTCCCACCTCTCTCTCTCCCCACCTGTAAGGATGTGCTCACCACAAACGAGACGAGACCGCGGTGCTGAGGTGGGAAAGGTTAGAACGCCACCCACAGCCACGAGGACACGTCTTGAGAGTAGATTGGTCTGGGATTCCGGATCGGGGTAGGAGAGGTACGGTTGGTAGTGGAGGCCGTTTGCCAAGTCCAGGGTTAGAGAGAGGGACGTTGTCGTTTTACCGTAAGCCAGGATCGGGATACCAGAGGTGCGGAGAGTCGTGTAGCCGTATGCCGAGTTCAGGTTGCCAGAGGTACAGGAAGATGTAGCGGAAGCCGGTTCGGTTCACGAGGAAGTCTGCAAAATAGAACTAGGGAGACAGAGAGTGATGAGAACAACTGGTTCTATGCTCAGCCAATGAGTTAGTGACTCTGCAAGGTATATATATAGGAGAGAGGGTCCAATAGCAGTGCAGCAAGGTAGGGGTGTGTGGAAGGGCCAGGCTACAGCAGGGTTAGGGTTAGGGTGCCTGTGTATTACAATAGCTGTGTGTGTCAGTGTTACAGTGTCTGTGTATTACAATAGCTGTGTGTCAGTGTGTCTGTGTATTACAATAGCTGTGTGTGTGTGTCAGTGTTACAGTGTGTCTGTGTATTACAATAGGGTGTCTGTGTATTACAATAGGTGTGTGTGTGTGTGTGTGTGTGTGTGTGTGTGTGTGTGTGTGTGTGTGTGTGTGTGTGTGTGTGTGTGTGTGTGTATAATGTGAATGATGACAGAAGATCAGATCATTACCTTACTGCAGCCATGTGTGGGAGGGATGGGGTGTGGTTATCTAAGCTCTAGACTGATTGGTTGATCCCTCGATGACGTTATATCATTGTGCAAGGAGTTCTGGGTCTTGTAGTTAATTTATCTGTAAATATTATACTATTGGAAGAATAGAACTACAGCTCCCAGAAGCCCCTGCAGGAAGGAAGAGCTGACAGGACAAGCAGCAGCGAATCTCGGCTGTAGAGGAGGAGGGAGGAATGACAGAGTGTGACGGGAAGGAAGAAGCCAATCAGTGTGCAGCTGTAGAGGAGGAGGGAGGAATGACAGAGTGTGACGGGAAGGAAGAAGCCAATCAGTGTGCAGCTGTAGAGGAGGAGGGAGGAATGACAGAGTGTGACGGGAAAGGAAGAAGCCAATCAGTGTGCAGCTGTAGAGGAGGAGGGAGGAATGACAGAGTGTGACGGGAGGAAGAAGCCAATCAGTGTGCAGCTGTAGAGGAGGAGGGAGGAATGACAGAGTGTGACGGGAGGAAGAAGCCAATCAGTGTGCAGCTGTAGAGGAGGAGGGAGGAATGACAGAGTGTGACGGGAAGGAAGAAGCCAATCAGTGTGCAGCTGTAGAGGAGGAGGGAGGAATGACAGATGTGACGGGAAGGAAGCAGCCAATCAGTGTGCAGCTGTAGAGGAGCTAGACAGAGTCAGAGGGAAATAATCACAGATATTACTCACATTCATAAGCAGTTTCTCATTCATATTCCCAATCACTCCCTGTAGCCCCTTTCCCCCGTGTCTAGGGACGCGTTACCTGCATGGCTTAGGGGAGGCCTGATTCTCCGCTGAAGGGAGCCTGGGGTGACCTTATTTTCTTACATACTGTACAGCGCCACCTGGAAAGGATCCGCACGCAGTGGAATAGCCCTTCCCAAGACAATATAACGAGTAAATACACCAGGCTTAATATAACAGTATTTACTAACACGTGCTTGTAATAACAGATCACACTTTGCAACAACACAATATATGTACATATACACCCGGAGGTATTCACACAGTACTTGTGGTGCGGGGGCACCAGTGTCCAACCCATTGATTGTCAATCCCACCTAAGTGTGTGGATTGCTGGTGCACTTGTAGATATACCTGCCCGGGTGCTCCAGCCCTGGGTGTCGCTGAACAATATCCAAGCGATCAGTCTGTTCCACCGACACTTTCCGCCTCTGCGTGGGGTGGACTCCCGCTGGAGCGTCCCTCCTTTAAGAGTCTCTGTATTTTGATGATGGTCTGGTCCCAGACCACGGCCCTGCGCTCCGCGTGTCGTCCGTCACCGGCGTGCTGCACCCTCACTACAGCGACTACTGGGGAAGCGTCCATGACTATCGGCCTTTCCTATAGCAGCCACAAGCTGAGGGTGATCGGGGCCTATCTGGGACCTACAGAGGGTAATCTGGCCTAGTCCAGCAGAGCACCTCTCCCTGGGCCTTGCTGTCCTGCTCCAGAATGACACGCGCGGTATAAGTGTGCCAAATTTATCTAACTTGCCGGTAGGAGAATCCTGCAGCCCTATTGGCTGTGTGCCTGCATGTGATTGCCACCCCAGTGCATTATGGGGCATGTAGTCCCCGCGGAGCCCTATATTTGTAATGGCCGACGCTCGCGCTTCACTGCGCATGCACGAGTTTCCTAATGGCCACCGGGGCTCTTCTGCGCATGCGTGGTAATTCAAGATGGCGGCGCCCTGTCTCCATCCGCCGTGGGACACCGGCGAGTCGCTCGCCCCATCTATCACCAGCAGCCCCCACCGCAATGCTCCCAACTGGCACATCTCCGCAGCACTCCCCAGAGGTAAGGGGAACCAACGAGGACCAGGGGGGGGACCTGGCTACATCTCTATATAGTGATCACCTCTTTGACACTTTTATAGTTTTTCTATTCCAAAGTTGTTCGTGTATTTTGCAGTGAAAGGACCCCCAGTCCCTCCCCCTGCAGGGCAATTCAGACAAAAGACACAGACCTTCACATGCAGTGCACCTGGCGCACCCACTGCTTCATCAGCCACCTGTCTGGCCAGGGAGTCAAAACGGGACCATAGTTATTCATAGTGACATCTCCAGAGCATCTACCTGGGTGACCTACCTGTATTACATTTCATGCAGCGGCATCGGGGTGTACCCTTGTCAATGCCCCACTGATGTTGTCGTTTTATACCTTTTGTTAATTTTTATACATTTAAAGTTATAAAGTAAAAAAATTCTAAGTATCCTAAAAAAAAATTATTTCTCACATTTCCTAACACATTTAATAATATTTACACGTTGTCCACAATCAACATCATTTATATCAATGTACATGACACATTCTACTTCATTAGTGTAGGAAGAATTCTAAATCCAATACATACATTTTCTTCTTTTGATTCCATAAATTATTACTTGCGCACATACTGTAGATTGAGTACAAAAACATAGTTGATATCACTTAAAATTTGTGGCCTGTAAATTACACTTCAGATAAAATATGTCGTGTCTACTTTCAAAATGTAATACCTGCCGAGGAGAATAATTAATGCAAGCCATAATATAAAAAAATAACATAACATTATTAATATTCCAACATTAAAATCACACGCCATTCTCTCACTCTCTATCTCTCTCTCTTCCCACCTCTTTCTCTCTCTTCCCACCTCTCTCTCTTTTCACCTCTCTCTTCCCACCTCTCTCTCTCTTCCCACCTCTCTCTCTTCCCACCTCTCTCTCCCCACCTCTCTCTCTCTTCCCACCTCTCTCTTCCCACCCTCTCTCTCTTCCCACCTCTCTCTTCCCACCTCTCTCTCTCTCTTCCCACCTCTCGCTCTCTCTTCCCATCTCTCTCTTCCCACCTCTCTCTCTCCCCACCTGTAAGGATGTGCTCACCACAAACGAGACGAGACCGCGGTGCTGAGGTGGGAAAGGTTAGAACGCCACCCACAGCCACGAGGACACGTCTTGAGAGTAGATTGGTCTGGGATTCCGGATCGGGGTAGGAGAGGTACGGTTGGTAGTGGAGGCCGTTTGCCAAGTCCAGGGTTAGAGAGAGGGACGTTGTCGTTTTACCGTAAGCCAGGATCGGGATACCAGAGGTGCGGAGAGTCGTGTAGCCGTATGCCGAGTTCAGGTTGCCAGAGGTACAGGAAGATGTAGCGGAAGCCGGTTCGGTTCACGAGGAAGTCTGCAAAATAGAACTAGGGAGACAGAGAGTGATGAGAACAACTGGTTCTATGCTCAGCCAATGAGTTAGTGACTCTGCAAGGTATATATATAGGAGAGAGGGTCCAATAGCAGTGCAGCAAGGTAGGGGTGTGTGGAAGGGCCAGGCTACAGCAGGGATAGGTCCAGCATGAGTCCCAGGGGAGGAGCCATAAAGGCCAGTAGTCTGACTGCATTTAATCGTAGCAATAGTTTGGGTAGCTGTACCTTTAAGAGGCGGGTGCGCCTCTGTGTGGCCGCGCCTCCGTGTAGCAGCGCCAGTGGCTGCGTGCGCGGACCCACGCCCTGATCCGAGGGCAGAAGAGGGAAGCAAACGTGGGCGCGCGCGCATAGGAGCAATGGGGATCGACGGCTTGCTTCCGGAGTCCATGTGAGCCGCGGAGAACCCAGACGGAGCTGCAGGTAAGTGAGGAGCATGCCGTGAGCGGCGTGACTCCAGAATCCTCACAGTACCCCCCCCTTCAGGGGCGACCTCCGGGCGACCATGATAAGGCTTGGAGGGGTTTCTATGATTAAAAGCCTGTAGAAGCCGAGGTGCGTGAAGATCCCGGTGAGGAATCCAAGAACGTTCCTCTGGTCCGAACCCCCTCCAGTGGACCAGGTATTGTACTCCTCCTCTGGAAATTCTCGAATCCAGGACAAACTGGACCTCGTACTCCTGTTGACCCTGAATCATAATCGGACGTGGAGAAGAAGTATTCTTGGAAAAGCTAGGACTGCGAAACACTGGTTTAAGTAAGGACACATGAAAGACCGAAGGTATCTTCATAGAAGGTGGAAGGCGTAGCTCGTAAGCCACAGGATTAATCCTCCTAACCACGGGAAAGGGACCAAGGAACTTGGGAGCAAGCTTCATGGTGGGAACCTTCAGTCGGATATTCCTAGACGAAAGCCACACCCTGTCTCCTGGGACGAACTCCGGCACTTGGCGTCGAAGGCGATCTGCCTGGAGTTTCTGTCTCCCTGTAGCTACCTTTAAGTTCTCCTGAATCTTGGACCATAAAACCTTCAGGCGGGAGACGTGCTTGTCCACTGCTGGTACCCCTGAGGATAGCGAAGAGAAGGGTGACCGGGAAGGATGAAATCCATAATTTATCAAGAATGGAGATTCTTGGGTAGAGTCATTGCGAAGAGAGTTCAGAGCAAACTCAGCCCAAGGAAGCAGATCCACCCAGTCCTCCTGTGTATCAGTTATAAAACATCGAAGGTATTGTTCCAAGTTTTGATTGGCCCTCTCCGTTTGCCCATTGGTCTGTGGATGGTATCCTGAGGAGAACTGAAGTGAAATCCCCAATTTTTTGGAAAAGGCACGCCAAAATCTTGACACGAATTGCGACCCCCGATCAGAGACAATGGTAGAAGGTACTCCATGAAGACGAAAAATCTCCTGGATAAAGACATCTGCCAGCCTGGAGGAATTCGGAAGACCCCTCAAAGGAACAAGGTGCGTCTGTTTGGAAAAACGATCGATGACCACCAGAATCGTATTCTTTCCTTTGGAGTCTGGAAGCTCTACAATGAAGTCCATAGAAATATGATTCCAGGGACGGTCTGGAATGGGTAGAGGAAGAAGAAGCCCAGCAGGTCTGACTCGAGGTACCTTGTTGCGAGCGCAAATGCTACATGCTTTGACAAACTCCTCCATGTCTTTAGCCCTCTCTGGCCACCAGAAGGTACGTTGAACCCGGTCGTTGGTCTTCCGTATCCCTAGGTGTCCTGCCGATTTAGAGGAATGACACCACTCGAGAACCTTTTTGCGGTGTTGAGGTGCCGTGTAGAGTCTTCCCTCCGGAACCTTGAGTCCCCCAGGAGTCTGCGACTGTTCGGATTGAATCTTGCCCATGATATCAAAGGAGTTAGCGGATAGGATACAACTAGAGGGGATAATAGACTGAAGCTGCTCCTCAGACCTGTCCTCCGCAAGGAACTGTCGAGATAGGGCGTCCGCCTTTAGATTCTTGGAGCCAGGAATGAAGGAAATGAGAAAATTAAATCGTGTAAAAAACAAAGCCCAGCGGGCTTGTCGAGCGTTCAAACGACGTGCCCCTTCCAGGTAGAGGAGGTTCTTATGGTCCGTAAGAATGGTAATGGGTGTCTCAGTACCCTCTAAGAAGTGTCTCCACTCTTCTAAAGCCAATTTGATCGCCAAAAGCTCCCTATTCCCGACATCATAATTCCGTTCTGCGGATGAAAATTTCTTCGAAAAAAAAGCACATGGGTGCAGTCTGGCTAAAGGAGATGTTCTCTGGGACAAGACAGCCCCAGCCCCGATGTCCGATGCATCTACCTCCAAGGTAAAAGGGAGTCCAGGATCTGGGTGGGTGAGGATGGGAGCAGACACAAAAGCCTTCTTTAGCATATCAAACGCCCCTATGGCGGTCTCCGACCATGATGAAGGATCTGCACCCTTCTTAGTGAGGGCAGTTATGGGAGATACGGTATCAGAAAAATTGCGGATGAAACGTCGATAATAGTTTGCAAAACCTAAAAAGCGTTGCACGGCTTTGAGAGTGGTCGGACGAGGCCAATCCAAAATAGCCTTAAGTTTTTCCGGATCCATATCGAAACCGGAGTCCGAGATAACGTAACCCAAGAACGCCACGGATTTGAGGTGGAACTGACATTTCTCCAATTTCGCAAAGAGATGATTCTCCCGAAGACGTAATAGTACTTGTTGAACGTGTTTAATGTGTTCTTGAACAGATTTAGAAAAGATGAGGATGTCATCTAAGTAAACAATAAGAAATGTGTTAAGAATGTCCCGAAAAATCTCGTTCACAAAATCCTGGAAAACTGCTGGTGCGTTGAACAAACCGAACGGCATAACTAGGTATTCGTAGTGGCCGTCATGGGTGTTAAAAGCAGTCTTCCACTCGTCCCCCTCTCGTATCCTTACTAAATTGTAGGCACCTCTTAGATCCAGTTTAGAAAAGATAGTTGCTCCCTTGAGGCGGTCAAAGAGTTCCGGAATCAAAGGCAGAGGGTAGCGATTTTTGCGTGTGATATTATTCAAACCCCGGTAGTCTATGCATGGACAAAGAGAACCGTCCTTCTTCTTGACAAAGAAGAAGCCTGCTCCGACCCGGGAGGAAGATTTTCTGATGAAACCCCTTTCTAAGTTCTCAGCAATGTAAGTGTTCATGGCCTTTGTCTCTGGGAGAGAGAGAGGATAGGATCTTCCCCGGGGAAGAGGTGCGCCAGGAAGTAAGTTAATGGGACAATCAAAAGAACGGTGCGGCGGTAGTACCTCGGAACGTGCCTTGTTGAATACGTCACGGAATTCCCAGTACACAGAAGGTAAGGAGTTGATCTTCTCTGATATGGTAGACACTCCACCAATCCTTTGGAAAACCCTGGTACATGTCTTGGCACAAGAAGGAGCCCACTGAACAGGTTCCCGATCCGTCCAGTCGATGCGAGGATTATGAAGTTGAAGCCAAGGAAGACCCAAAATCAACTCAGCAGAGGGAGTGTGGATTACATCGAGAGTAATGATCTCCGTATGGACGTCGACGAACTGCAGTAGAAGAGGTACCGTCTGTAGCGTGATAAATGCCGGCTTTAGTGGTCGACCGTCAATGGCCTCCAGACCTACAGGCGTCCTCCTGTTGATAAATGGAATATTGTTCTGTGTAGCAAAAGTCTCATCAATGAAATTACCTGCAGAACCGGAATCAATGAACGCCCGTGCCCGGGTGTGAAACCCCTCTCCAGACAGTATTATAGGCAAGACTATCCTGGTGGGAAGGACGTTTTGGACGATGGGAGAAAGTGTCAGTATTCCCAACGAAACTCTCCGGGATCTCATTGGGAGCTGGCGTTTCCCGGTTTGTGGGGACACTGGGGTAAAGCGTGAGTAAAATTGCCACAGTACATGCAAAGTCCGGCCGTGCGCCGACGTTGCTTCTCAGCAGGAGACAGCCTGTTTCCTCCCAACTGCATTGGTTCAGGAATGTCCCCGGAAGAAGGTGACGGAGCCACGAAGGAGGGAGCAAGACTTCTTGGAACCCGTTGACGGTAATGAGAATGTTCGTATTTCTGCTCTAGTAGGCGCTGATCTACACGGATAGCCAGAGCGATTAACTCCTCTAGGTTAGTAGGGCGATCTCGTGCGGCGAGCTCGTCCTTTAGGGTTTCAGACAGACCTTGCCAGAACGCACAAGATAGAGCTTCATTATTCCAACCCGTCTCAGCAGCAAGAGTGCGGAACTCCACAGCATACACGGCAACCGAACGATCTCCCTGGGTTATGTGGTGGAGAGCAGAAGCTGCCGTTAACTTCCGTGCTGGGGTATCGAAAACTCTTCGGAATTCCTTGACGAAGAGATCGATGTCCTGTGTGAGAGCACCCTGTTGTTCCCAGATGGGAGAGGCCCATGCCAGTGCCTGGTCGGTGAGAAGGGAGTAGATGTAGCCAACCCTGGAGACAGAAGACACAAAGCGAGAGGGAGAGAGACGAAATTGGACGAGGCATTGGTTAATGAAACCCCGGCATCCTTGGGGATCCCCCGCATTGTGTTTGGGAGGCGGAATACGTGGTTCCGGAGTGAACGGAGGTGTCGGAAAAGGATTAGCCGGTGCAGAGGGTGCCACGAGTGGAGATTGCCGAGTGAGGACTCGAACTTGAAGAGTAAGAGCGTGGACGCTTTGCTGCAAGGTATCCATCCGTCTATCTGATTGGTCCAGATAAGTCTCTAATCTGGTAAAAAGAGCAGTATGGGCATTTAAAGTACGCTCCACCTCAGCGGGGTCCATGTTTGTAGGGCTGAGCATAATGTAAGGATGTGCTCACCACAAACGAGACGAGACCGCGTTGCTGAGGTGGGAAAGGTTAGAACGTCACCCACAGCCACGAGGACACGTCTTAAGAGTAGATTGGTCTGGGATTCCGGATCGGGGTAGGAGAGGTACGGTTGGTAGTGGAGGCCGTTTGCCAAGTCCAGGGTTAGAGAGAGGGACGTTGTCGTTTTACCGTAAGCCAGGATCGGGATACCAGAGGTGCGGAGAGTCGTGTAGCCGTATGCCGAGTTCAGGTTGCCAGAGGTACAGGAAGACGTAGCGGAAGCAGGTTCGGTTCACGAGGAAGTCTGCGAAATAGAACTAGGGAGGCAGAGAGTGATGAGAACAACTGGTTCTATGCTCAGCCAATGAGTTAGTGACTCTGCAAGGTATATATAGGAGAAAGGGTCCAATAGCAGTGCAGCAAGGTAGGGGTGTGTGGAAGGGCCAGGCTACAGCAGGGATAGGTCCAGCATGAGTCCCAGGGGAGGAGCCATAAAGGCCAGTAGTCTGACTGCATTTAATCGTAGCAATAGTTTGGGTAGCTGTACCTTTAAGAGGCGGGTGCGCCTCTGTGTGGCCGCGCCTCCGTGTAGCAGCGTCAGTGGCTGCGTGCGCGGACCCACGCCCTGATCCGAGGGCAGAAGAGGGAAGCAAACGTGCGTGCGCGGGCATAGGAGCAATTGGGATCGACGGCTTGCTTCTGGAGTCCATGTGAGCCGCGGGGAACCCAGACGGAGCTGCAGGTAAGTGAGGAGCACGCCGTGAGCGGCGTGACTCCAGAATCCTCACACCACCTCTCTCTCTCCCCACCTCTCTCTCACCCTCTTCCCACCTCTCTCTCTTCCCACCTCTCTCTCTTCCCACCTCTCTCTCTCTCTTCCCGCCTCTCTCTCTTCCCACCTCTCTCTCTTCCCACCTCTCTCTCTCTCTTCCCACCTCTCTCTCTTCCCACCTCTCTCTCTCTTCCCACCTCTCTCTCTTCCCACCTCTCTCTCTCTTCCCACCTCTCGCTCTCTCTTCCCACCTCTCTCTCTCTTCCCACCTCTCTCTTCCCACCTCTCTCTCCCCACCTCTCTCTTCCCACCTCTCTCTCCCCACCTCTCTCCCCACCTCTCTCTCTCCCCACCTCTCTCTCTCCCCACCTCTCTCTCTCTTCCCACCTCTCTCTTCCCACCTCTCTTCCCACCTCTCTCTTCCCACCTCTCTCTCTCCCGACCTCTCTCTTCCCACCTCTCTCTCCCCACCTCTCTCTCTCCCCACCTCTCTCTCTCCCCACCTCTCTCTCTCCCCACCTCTCTCTCTCTTCCCACCTCTCTCTTCCCACCTCTATCTCTTCCCACCTCTCTCTCCCCACATCTCTCGGTACCTTCTCTCCCTATCTCTCTTCCTCTCACTTTCTTCTATCCCTCTCTCTTTAGGCTTTCCTTTGATTCATTTTTTTAACAATTGTTTTGGGAGGCCTTAGGGCAAGGCAGGCGCCTCGGGCCCCGCACCTTCAGCGTCCACGTGCTTCCGTCCTCTCCCTCGTCTCATCGATGCCAGAATCCAACTTTCACCCGGCTGGAGGGAGCGCAGGGGCCTTTTCAAGAGCGGTTTGTTATGGCAACGTGACGTCATGACACTGCGATGCTGCTCGGCAACGTTAGTCCCTTAAGTTTATTTTTACAGGGGGTCCCCGCTGCCAGCATGCTGCCTTGACACCGCAAAGCCTAAGGCCGGCCCATCTGTATGGTGTGTTACACGCTTCCTTATATGGGTTACTATAGAGGGTTAAAGGAGGAGATCCTAAGCAGTTGCCCTTGTCATAGTTACCAGGCAGGAGCTTAGCTCTGCCCCTTTGCTTACCCCGAGACAAGGAGGGGGGGGGGTGAGAGGGGTGCCATAAAAGAGAGTTCAGGAGGATTCCAGGAGGAGTGAGAGACAGAGAGATGCTGAGAGTAGAGGTCAAGTGAGTAATTAGATTAAGACAGGAGTGTTGTTTTATAGTACAAGGAAAGTGTCCCTATGTAGTGAGACCCTTTGGTTAGAGAGCTATCACAGTAAGGGAGCGGGGCCCTTTGGTAAGGGAGCTATCACAGTAAGGGAGCGGGGCCCTTTGGTAAGGGAGCTATCACAGTAAGGGAGCGGGGCCCTTTGGTAAGGGAGTTACACTAGTAAAGAGAATTGTCCAGGTAGCGGGCCATTTTGTAAGGGAGCTGCAGCAGTATTTAGGTGTCCCCTACAGTGAGGCCCTTGAGATAGGAAGCTGATGTTGAAGGGGAAGCATCTATAGTGAGCAAGGCCTAAAGAAGGTGTTAAAGGAAACATGACATCCCAGGAGGACTGCTCTGTATAAAGCCACAAGACTACTCTGATACCAGTCCTTGCAGGGGTTGCAGACCTGGATATAATACTAGCTATGGTATTGTGCAGTGGGCAGAAGGTAAAGTGTTGAAGCACAGTGTAAATAAGAAACATCATCCCAGGTTCCCCTTGTGCCCCAGGACTGAGTACAGGGGAAGAAAGGGGACTCTTCTGGGACCCTGGAAATAAGGCTGAGGAGTCAATAAGAGGAAGGTTCTTAATGTTCTGGATTGATATGTGACCTGTTCAAACAACTAAAGTACTGTGCCTCCTCACCCCTTCTCATAAGCAGGTGAGGAAGAAGCAATAACTGTAATGCTTTGTTGAATAAAGAATACTTGTTATAAACTACAAAACCCCTGGCTCCCATCTGTACCATCAGCATGTATGCCCAGCCTGCGCGGACCTTCACCCTGGCTGAAGGTAATGCACCCGGAGTATCCCCCAACACACACAATGTTGTAAACTCCCTTACAGCCGGGCATAGAGGGTTACAGGTGTATGGGCCATAGCTCGTGGTTGTTCTTGGCCTTGGTGGCATCTTAGCCCTAAATGGAAGCTCGAAGAGTTTGTTCCAATTAGTTTGTTATTATTAGCTTCTGTAACATTACAATGACTTATTTTGTGAAAAGGCATAAGTCATATAACAAATGCATTTTAATTTATTATTATCAGAGCTAACCACATTTACATGAAATTGTCTGGCAACATTAATTGACCCCATTAAAATGTCCCCAATGTTCAACAGGGGGCATGAAATGATGGGGGGAAATTAGCCAATTGTCAAAGCCTATATCCCTGTCCAACCCGTTCGAGAGCATTTCAATAGAGTAGATGAGGCAGAAGAGCATTTTTTTTCACTGTGCGTCACTGGAAGCGCGTTAAAGTTAAACAAGCTGTGGCACAAGGCATAAAAGACATAAAGAAAGTACTGGAAAAGCAGAACGAATACCAGCTGAAACAAACCACAGCAACAGGGAGCATTTGTTACGCCGGTGCTGCCCGCAGACCAGACCCGTCCCCTGAGCTGAAGGGGGAAGTGGTAATACACGCACCCGCAGCAAAGGGAGCGTGTCCGGAGTGTGGTATGAAGCGTTGCCAGGCCAGGTGTAGTAAGGTAGACAATACTTGCCGGTACCGGTTGTAGAGATAGAGTGAAGGATGCCTTGCCGAAGTCAGGGAGTGGAGAGTGGAGATAGGTCGTAGTCCAAGCCGTGTTCAAGGGGTTACCAGAGTGTGCGTGGTCCAAGGAGTGCCGAGATCGAGAGCCAGAGGGGGTAGTCGTACGAGCTGCGTTAGAACCTGTGAAGACACTGAGAAAATCCAGAAGTACTTCCATACAGAGACTATGTCGAGCAAAGACTGAGAGCAGAGAGGAGCTAGATAAAGCAGGAAGGTCCAATTAGGAACGGAGGCGGGACAGGAAGAGCTACAGGGAGACACTGCAGATTGGTGCGGGCATAACAGGCCAGGTGAGTCTTGTTGGTAACCTGAGTATGCCCGTGCAGTGTGCGGGGGTGGAGCCTGAGGTCCGGGGGACAGGAATAAGAGTGTGCAGACTGAGTGTGCTCCGTAACTTGAGTTCGCGCGTGAACCGAGCCTCTTCAGGAACGGCCTCAGGACGATCCAAGAATGGTTTCTCTGGAAACCTTTCCTGAAGGACTTAAGAAGGGCCGGGGCATGAATGTCCTTTGAAGGTACCCAGGATCTCTCTTCAGGGCCAAAGCCCTTCCACTGCACCAAGAACTGGAGCTGACCCCTGGATAGGCGAGAATCCAAAAGAGAGTGAACTTCGTATTCCTCGTTATTTTGTACAGTAATGGGATCCGGTTTACGAGTCTGATCCGGAAAGAAGTGACTGGAGATGAATGGTTTTAAGAGGGACACATGAAAGACATTGGGAATCTTCATACTGGGTGGTAGTTGGAGCCGGTATGCCACGGGATTGATTTGTTCACAAATAGGGAAGGGACCCAGGAACTTAGGTGCCAGTTTAGGAGATGGTACCTTGAGGTGGATATTCTTAGAGGAGAGCCATACCAAATCCCCTGGTTTGTAACTGGGTGCCGAACGACGACGACGATCGGCCTGTAGTTTCGATCTACGGGAGGAGTTGAGAAGGGTAGACTGAATCCTGGACCATGCGGTTTGGAGGGAAGAAATGCGTTCATCTACGGCTGGTACTCCAGAAGGAATGTTGGGGATGGGAAGACAGGGAGGGTGGAACCCATAATTTATAAAGAAGGGCGACTCCCGGGTGGACTCGTTTTTGGCAGAATTGACGGCATACTCTGCCCAAGAGAGGAGTTGAGCCCAATCATCCTGGAAATCGGATATGAAACATCTCAGGTACTTCTCCAGGGATTGATTGATTCTCTCCGTTTGTCCATTGGACTGAGGATGATAGGCGGAAGAGAAAGAAGAAGAGATGCCCAATCTCTTCGTGAAAGCTCTCCAAAATTTGGATACAAACTCAGAACCTCTGTCAGAAACAATGGACGAAGGGATCCCATGAATCCGGAAAATCTGCTCGGTAAAGATATCAGCAAGGGCGGGGGAGGTGGGTAATCCTTTAAGTGGAATGAAATGGGACATCTTCGAGAACCTGTCCACGACCACCAAGATAGTGTTCATTCCTCTGGACCTGGGCAACTCCACGATGAAGTCCATCGAAATGTGGGACCAGGGGCGGTCGGGAACTGGAAGGGGTAACAGAAAACCCTGAGGCTTTTGACGGAGAGTCTTGCTTTGAGCGCACGTGGGGCAGGCGCGGGTAAACTCCAGAATATCTTGAGACATCCTTGGCCACCAGAATTTCCAACGAATGAGATCAGTAGTCTTCTTAAAACCTGGATGACCTGCAGATTTAGAGGAGTGACCCCAAGACAGGACCTCAGGAACAAATTTGGAAGGTACAAAGAGTTTGTTGTCGGGAACGACCAAGTCCTTGGGAATGCGTCTCTGGGAGTGCAAAATCTTGTCAAGATTCTTGAAAGAAGACGTGGCGAGAATCCTCTCAAGCGGAAGGATAGTCTCCAAAGATTCCTCTGGCCTCTCTTCAGAAGAATGTATTCGGGAGAGTGCGTCTGCCTTTACGTTCTTGGTCCCGGGGATATAGGAAAGGTGAAAATTGAATCGAGAAAAAAAAAGAGCCCAACGAGCCTGTCGTGGACCAAGGCGTTGAGCGTTCTCTATGTAAAGAAGGTTCTTGTGGTCCGTGAGAATAGTAAACGGCTCTTTCGACCCCTCCAGCAGGTGTCTCCACTCTTGAAGAGCCATCTTCACGGCCAGAAGTTCCCTGTTACTCACGTCATAGTTCCTCTCGGCAGACGAGAATTTCTTGGAAAAATATGCACAGGGATGTAACTTATCTTGGGGCGTGGGTCTCTGAGAAAGAACGGCACCAGCGCCGCAATCAGAAGCGTCGACCTCCAGGACGAAGGGAAGTTCAATGTTGGGATGACGGAGAATAGGTGCGGATATAAAGGCCTCCTTGAGTGTCTCGAAGGCGGAGATGGCCTCGGATGACCAAGCAGAAGGATCAGCTCCTTTTTTGGTGAGCGCAGTAAGGGGTGCCACAACGGTAGAAAAACTCCATATAAACTTACGATAATAATTAGCGAACCCTAAAAAACGTTGTATGGCCTTGAGAGAGTTGGGTCTTGGCCATTCAGTGACTGCTTGAAGTTTACCGGAGTCCATCATAAACCCCTCATCGGAAATGATGTACCCCAGGAACGGAGTAGAGGTCTGATGAAAGGTGCACTTCTCCAGTTTGGCGTACAAATGGTGTTCACGGAGACGGGAAAGGACGTAGGAGGTATGGCGTATATGGTCCTGGAGATCTTTTGAAAAAATCAGGATATCATCCAAGTATACAATAACAAAAATATTGAGTACCTTACGAAAGACGTCGTTGATGAAATCCTGGAAGACAGCGGGAGCATTACATAAGCCGAAAGGCATGACAAGATACTCGTAGTGTCCGCTACGCGTGTTGAAGGCCGTCTTCCATTCATCCCCCTTCCTGATGCGCACCAGGTTATAGGCACCACGTAGATCCAACTTGGAAAAAATCTTGGCCCCTGTAATTTATCGAACAGTTCGGTAATAAGGGGAAGGGGGTAACGATTTTTAATAGTTATGTGGTTTAAACCCCTGTAGTCGATGCAAAGCCTCAACGACCCGTCCTTTTTCTTGACGAAGAAAAACCCAGCCTCTGCTGGGGAATTGGAGTGACGAATAAAGCCTTTCTTGAGATTTTCCTGGATATATTCATCCATAGCGTGAGATTCTGGTAACGACAAGGGGTAGGTCTTGGACTTGGGTAGGGAGTAACCTGGAACTAGATCGATCGGACAATCGTAAGTCCTGTGTGGCGGCAAGAGGTCTGACTGTACCTTATTGAAAACGTCCCGGAATTGATGGTAAACAGAAGGTAGAATAACTTCCGGAACAGAGGTATTGGCCAGCAGTTGATGAATCTCGCCTGACCTCGGCCTCCAGGAAATGGGAGCAGAGGAAGTCCAGTCAATGAGAGGATTGTTAAGCTGTAGCCAAGGAAGACCAAGGGTGATGGGTATCCCAGGAGCGTGAATGGCATCGAGAACTAAGATCTCCTTGTGCAGATGTGAGGACAGAAGCAAGGGAGCCGTCTCTAAGGAGATGTGGGCCGGGGTTAGAGGATGTCCATCGATACCGACGAGTGCGATGGGAACCTTCTTTCTCACGAGTGGTATGCGGTTTAACCTGGCGAATTCAAGATCCACGAAGTTTCCTCCAGCTCCTGAGTCAATGAAAGCGGCGGTAGAAGTCTTGAACTTATCGCCTGAAAGGGAGACTGGAAATGTAAGTTTCTTAGGGAGTTCACCTTTAGAAAGGGGACGTGGAGACATTACACCCAGAGAGAGCCCCTCTGTACTCACTGGGTGTTCCCGTTTCCCGGACGCAGTGGACACTCCCGAACCAGATGTTCCATGGATCCGCAGTAGAAACACAATCCCCCGGCGTGGCGGAACTGCCGTATCGGTGTGCGGATGCGTTGTACCCCCAATTGCATTGGCTCTGGCAACTCCAGTGCAGGACGAAGAGATACGGTAGCACTTGGGGAAGCAGGAGTGTTGCTGGGAGTACTGGAGAATGGAACTTGCAAGTTATGGAAGCGAGTGCGCTGACGCTCTGAGCGGTGTACCTGGATACGTTGATCCACTCGGACAGCCAAATCAATGAGGACCTCCAATTGATCCGGCCTGGATTGGCGAGAGAGTTCATCCTTGATGGGATCTGCCAGGCCTTGCCAGAATACGGAGACGAGAGCCTCTTGTTCCCAGTTAGTCTTGGCTGCTAGAGTCCGGAATTCCACAGCATACTGTGTCACCATTCGCCGTCCCCAAGTGATCTGGAGGAGAGAAACAGATGCCATCTCCCGACGAGCGGGAGAATCGAATACTTGTTGAAATTCGGCTTTAAATGCCGGGTAATCTTGGGTAAGGTCAGAACGTCGCTCCCAAACCGGGGAAGCCCAAGCCAGGGCGCTGCCAGTGAGTAGGTTATAAATGTAGGCTACCTTCTTGCGATCAGTATTGTAGAGATGGGGGGCCATTTCAAACTGCACCTCACACTGGTTTATGAAAGCCCTACAATCTTGCGGTTCACCTGCATAAGGCTTGGGGGGTGGAATCCTTACATCTGAGCTGCTAACTGCGCTTGCGGAGTGGGGGCTTACATCTGGCGGGGTCGTGGTCGGTACCCTGTCTGAGAGTACTGCGACCTGGCGTGTAAGTGCCGCAATTTGATCCGCCATGGCCTGGTTTTGCTGAAGCAGATTGGAGAGAAACTGTTGAAGTTCGGTCTTGTGGGCTCGACATAATGTTACGCCGGTGCTGCCCGCAGACCAGACCCGTCCCCTGAGCTGAAGGGGGAAGTGGTAATACATGCACCCGCAGCAAAGGGAGCGTGTCCGGAGTGTGGTATGAAGCGTTGCCAGGCCAGGTGTAGTAAGGTAGAAAATACTTGCCGGTACCAGTTGTAGAGATAGAGTGAAGGCTGCCTTGCCGAAGTCAGGGAGTGGAGAGTGGAGATAGGTCGTAGTCCAAGCCGTGTTCAAGGGGTTACCAGAGTGTGCATTGTCCAAGGAGTGTCGAGATCGAGAGCCAGAGGGGGTAGTCGTACGAGCTGCGTCAGAACCTGTGAAGACACTGAGAGAATCCAGAAGTACTTCCATACAGAGACTATGTCGAGCAAAGACTGAGAGCAGAGAGGTGCTAGATAAAGCAGGAAGGTCCAATTAGGAACGGAGGCGGGACAGGAAGAGCTACAGGGAGACACTGCAGATTGGTGCAGGCATAACAGGCCAGGTGAGTCTTGTTGGTAACCTGAGTATGCCCTTGCAGTGTGCGGGGGCGGAGCCTGAGGTCCGGGGGACGGGAATAAGAGTGTGCAGACTGAGCGTGCTCCGTAACTCGAGTTCGCGCGTGAACCGAGCCAGTGGATGGTGCAGGTGTGCGTGCAGGAGGGCGTGGGCGCGCCCAGCGCTGAGGAGAAAAATCGCCGAGGGGAGTGATCCCGCGACGGCGGCAGGGGCGGGGAGCCGTGGAGGCCGGTAAGGCAGGATTGTTTTGTGTGTCCAGGGGCACCCTGCGGGGAGGGAGTGCTCTGTGTGGGGAGCGTGGAGAACGCCGATTCCTGACAGCATTGCTGTCAGTTTGCAGCAAATTAGCTGCCTCTTGCACAAGCTGGGAGGAGTGGAGCAGGTCCAAGCATGGAATTGTCAGACACTGATAAATCCCTCATGTACAAAACCGGCCAAGAATATTTTGTCGAGTCCCACAGACATTGCCTGTTTCCTCACCAATGGCTGTTTATGAGGGATCTGTCTGGATATAATACCTCAGGTGCAACATTAATGAACGACAGGATGATTGGACAGAGCTCCAACCACTGGCAGAGTTGCTCGCAACTGCCTATCACATGACTGTCTGGTCTGTTCTTCCTTCTCAGAATTGGGTTGCCATCCCTGTACCCTTCCCCTCCACTCTCCAGCAGTGTGTGTTCCAGCAGATGATACCAGAGCACAGAATCTGCAGGACCTTTGGAAGAAGATTCAGGCTACTCTTCACCCAACTACAGGGAAACAAAAAAAAGCAGCAGATAAAAACCGGAGCCCATCGCACCCATATGCCGTCTGGGATAAGATATGGCTCTCTATGCGAAACATGCGTTTACATCAGCCTTCAGCTAAACTCGGACCACGATTCATTGGTCGCTACAGGATCATCCGAAAGGTTAATAAAGTCGCCTTTCAACTGGATCTCCATTTTTCCTTAAAAATTCCCACCACTTGTAATGTGTCCCTCTTGAAATCTGTGATGAGGAATAATTTTTCAGAGGTTTCTCCCCCTCCTAATCTTGTAACCGTTGAGGGTGAACTTGAATATGATATACGGCAGATACTGGATTTTCATAACTCCAGAGGCTCACTACAGTATCTAGTGGACTGGAAGGGTACGGTCCTGAGGAGAGGAGTTGGGTGAAGACTCAGGATCTTCATGCCCCAAACCTAGTCAAGACGTTCCATCGTTGATATCCAGATAAACCAGGACCTGATCGCCTCGGAGTTCGACCCTGAATGGGGGGGGGGGGATACTATAAGGGATCTGTCTGGATACCAAGATGGCCGACGGACCAGGTTAAATATTGCCTCACCTAAGATGGCTGCTGACAGGAAGTCAGCCTCTCTCTGGTCCTCTATTGCCTGAAGCTACTTCTGGTCTTTAAATAGCAGGCATTGTCTTTGCTCGTGCAAAGTACTCTATTCCCTGTTGCTGCTTGAGCTCTGCCTTTGTTCCTTTGTTCCTGTGATTGCCTGCCTGTGTTTGAACTCCTGCTTGGACCTGACTACCCCTGTCTGCCACCTTCCTTGACCCTGGAGCCAGATCTAACTACCCCTGCCTGACTCGACCCTGGAACTGAACCAGACTACCCCTGCCTGCCGCCTGCCTCAACCCCAGAACCGGATCTGACTACCCTTGCATCCCTGGCCTCGGATCCCAGGCCAAGGTTGGTGTATTACTCCCTACTTCTTCACTGCAGGTCCGTATCCTGTTTGCAGTCAGCAACGTTACACATTGCACGAGCCACACAATGGACCCCACAGAGGTAGCAAATACCATGATCCATGATCCATAAGGTCCAGCTCCTGGGAACCCATGCCACCGCCTTGCTACATTGGATCAAATTGAGGTTTCTTCCGTCGGGGAGAAGCATGCCATGTACTGCATACACTGTGATGCCAAGGAGAGACTGATGTCGCTGGGTCACTAAAATATCATCTTTATTGAGGTCTTCAAACCATGTTACATCACCACAAGTAGCTCGAGGACGCTCTGACGCGTTTCGTGCGCGGAGGCACTTTGTCAAAGAGTAGCGTCCTAATCTAATGTCCCGGCATTTGTACTGATGCCGCCCGATGCCTCGCCCCCATGCGTCACCTTTTGGATATCCAGAGATACATGAACTCCGGAGTGTAAGGCCGCGGGGGACACCTCTCCCAAAGAGGGTTCCCCCCGCGATGCCACTTACCCGGCGTGCTCCGGCTCCACGACTTCACCGCCGCGAGCGGGACCCTCCTTCTTCCTCCCCGGTCCCCGCGCTTGCCACAGGACGCATGCATGAGCGCGCACGCAATCACAGACCTTTCTGTCCTCCCGCAGGAGGAGCTCCCGCCCCCAGCTCGGGTCGTGCGCACCTTTCCCGCGCGATACACTTGCCTAATGCACGTGCACCGCCCACAAGCCTCGCGTCAAGTTAATCAGCTGTGGCACAGTCCCTCACCTATCCCTGTCTCCCATGGGGCCGCTCCTCCGTTCCTCCCCCTCTTCCCATTGGGCTCTGCTCTTATTTATACCCTGCTCAGCCATTCCTTCTTTGGCTGAGCATAGCTTTGTGTGACCTGTGTTACCCATGGTCGTGCCTGCCTCAGTTCTTGTCTCTTTGTCTTCCCTAGTGATCCCTTGTGTACCGAACCGGCTTGGCTGTGGACCCGCTCTGGACTTCTACCCTTGGCTTGTACCCTGGCCTCCTGAATTCTCCGACCCTTTCCTCAGTTTACGGATTCCGACCTACCCCCCGGCTCTGGACCCCAGGCTCTCGGTACCAACTATCTTCTGGGACCTCCCTTTTCGTCTGGCGAGTATCTTACTTTATTTTATACTCCCAGACGGTTCCAGACGCCTATTTTCCACTTTCCAGGCATGTCCCCGTAGCTGTGGGTGCAGTTGTTACCCATCTCACCTCAGTTTCGGGGTCCCTCCTTGTCCGTGGTGAGCACAGCGTAACACCGAGTCCACTGGTGACGTTAAGGAGGAGGAGACACCCGCAGTCTCTCAAGAACAAAGTGTCAAGACGCATAAAATGCTTACAAACATATATACACCACATACCCACACAAAATATAATAATAAAGACAAACTGTGTATAACCCACAGAAGTATATACAGACAATATAAACAGCCTATCACAATTAAAATTACAATCACCTTACAACTAAGGAATTGTATAAAAAGTAACAAGAGACAAACATCCTAAACATTAATATAAAAATGTATATAGCAAATATGTGTATATATCATATAAAACCTGATAGAACCACTTGATGATCATAGTCTATTAATACTTAATGGAGAATTGTTATATTCTTAAATCCAGTTTAAATAATCAATATTAATTTTATAATCTAAACCTGTACTATAATAACTGAAGTCCATGTGATGAGGCTGTATAACCAGTAGAATTAATTAATTTGGTTGTATTAGCAACTGTAAACTCATGATATGTTAAACACATAGGTATGCTAATATTGATCCATTCTACCTAAAAAAACGGAGCAATCATATTATGGTTTATGGCTTATAATGACAGACACACTGACACACACAGTGACACCCCCCTTACCCCTGCCTTCCCCTCCTCCCCTTCCTTCCCCCCCAGCCTTCCCCCCCGCCCCGCCCTTCCCCCCCTGCCCTGGCTTTACCCCCCACCTCCCGACTATTCTGAAGTCTCCATTCCAAGTCCAAGGTCCACTAACCCACTGTCTCCAACCCAGACCTGGCTACGTTTGACAATCCGCCTGCCAGGCACGCTTCTGCTGCAGTGGGTGTGTGGTTTACTACTTCACCACCTCAGTACTGGGGTCCTGTCTTGCTCATGGGCAGCGCAAGCGTTACAATCCTATATCCGTACTTACAGTATATTGATCCAAAGGAAGGCAAACAAAAACATCCAGTGAAATAACATCCACTAATATCTCATAATTATGTTCCCTTCCATCCTTTCTGTAAGGAATCCGTTCCTGGGTTTTGGTGGAGCTCACTCTTGCAGAGTTGGTGAGCTCTCAGACAGACCTCCCCTTGGATCTGCAAGCATTATCACCTGTGTGTGCAATCATTGCAGCTCTGTCTCTCTGCTCTGTCATTGGAGGAATTCCCACACACCCGTTTTTGGATTGGCTCCTTGCCCATCTTATTCTGGGCTCTCCCTTTCCCTTATTGCTGAGCATAAACCAGGTTAGACTTGGATGTAACTGTGTTTGCCACAAGATACCTTGCCTTAGCCTTGCCATGTTCCTGAGACCTGCTGCATTCCCTCCTGGCAGAGGTCTGCTTCCTGGTTCCTGTGATGAAGCGCTGGTCTCCCAGTGCTACCCTGCGGTGTTCTTAGTCCAGCCTGCATTCTCCCCTTGCAGAGACCTTTATCATGGGCTGCTCCCACTCCTCGCGCAGAGGCCATTCCCGCGCTTCAGCTGCTACGCTGAAGCAAGTCGCTCCAGCCTACCCATTGCCGAACCCCAGCCTGGATATCGACTACTCTGACATCTCCAACTCTGACCCCGGCTTGTCCATGAATTACCCTGCCTTCTCCAACCCCGAACCGGCTACGATTGACTACGGACTGCGCAATCCAGAACCGGCTTCGTGGTCTAAGGTCGGTGTATTCACATCCCCACCTCAGCCCCATGGTCCGGTCCCTGTTTGTGGCGAGCACGTCCGTTACACATTCCCTGTTTAATGCAAGATAAGATTCTCTTTCCGTTTGCAGCTACTGCATGACTTTGGGCACGTGTGGTTTACTACTTCACCATCTCAGTACCGGGTATCAATACTTTGGACACTAATGCTGAGCCTGCTGTGTATAAGCACCCCTAAATCCTTCTCCATCAAGGATTCCCTTAATATATCCCCATTTAACTTGTAAGTCGCCAGTTTATTCTTCCTTCCCAAATGCATAACCTTGCATTTATCTGCCATTTACCTGCCCAAATTTCCGGTCTCACCAAATCCTTCTGGATATAAATTACATCCTGCTCTGATTCTATTACCTTACACAATTTAGTATCATCAGCAAAAATGGAGACTTTGCTCTCGATGCCAACCTCAAGGTCATTAATAAACAAGTTGAAAAGCAGTGGTCCCAGTACCGATCCCTGAGGTACTCCACTCACGACCTTAGCCCAACCTGAAAAAGTTCCATTTATGAAAACCCTCTGTTGTCTATCCTTCAACCAGTTTTCAATCCAGGTGTATATATTAGAACTAAGTCCAATTTGCTTTATTTTGTACACCAACCTCGTGTGGAACCGTATCAAAAGCCTTTGCAAAATCTAAATACACCACATCAGCAAAGATGGAGACTTTGCTCTCTATGCAAACCTCAAGGTCATTAATAAAAAAAAGTTAAAAAGCAGGGTCCCAGTACTGATCCCTGAGGTGCAAAATCTATTACGTGGTCTAAATTCCTACTTACCACCTCAAAGAAACAAAAAAGGATAGTTTGGCATGATCTATCCTTCATAAATCCATGCTGACTATTACTAATAATTTTGTTTTCCATTAGGTATTCCTGAATATTATCCCGTATTAAACCTTCAAGTAGCTTCCCCACTTTTGAAGTCAGGCTTACAGGTCTGTACTGTAATTCCCTGGTTGTGATCTCCACCCTTTTTAAATATAGTCACCACATCTGCTTTACACCAATCTTCTGGTACTGAGCCTGTGGAAAAGAGTCCTTGAATATTAAATGTAATAGTTTGGCAATTACTGAACTTAACTCTTTGAGAACTCTTGGATTTATGCCATCCCAGGTGCCCTATTTACTTAATTTTTTTCAAGCCGCTTGTAGAGGGAGAGGGGGGTTGGCCCGGTATTAAAGGGGTTGCACCCCATATGGCCACCCCCTGACCTCACCGGGGAGGCAAAGGGTTAACTGGACTGCGGTCCAGGAATGTGGCTTACACCTTGTCATGTCAGGAAACTGTATGTTCCCCTGTTCCCATGTTTCATTATAATCCTGTATTTTAATGTTTTAAAGTGCATTTCTGTATCTCCAGTTCTGGAGGTCGCAGAGAGTTGAAATTTGGCCAATATATGGAGTCACTGTAGGCATTAAAAACTGGCAAATTTCTACCCACTGAGCCCACCAGAATGGAACTTATTAATATGTGTAGATATTAAATTGTATATGTATGGTATTTTGGATCTGCTCTGAAAATGCAGACTCCATCTGCTATGCTAATAGGTCATGAAGGGCAGCCGGATGATTGAGTATAAGCACTGTGATCAAAAGTTAACTGCCCTGATTGTTTACACTAGGAACCAAGTACTAATCAACAGACTCTGCCACTCTAATTGTTACCTGAGGGCGGAGAATCATCAAACTGGAGTGGTTTGTAAGTGTTATGTCTACACCTACAAACAATGAAGATCCTATCAGATACTTCCTTTGGTAGACTGGTCGTCGCCCCTGATTTAATTATGGGGCTACAGAAATAAGACCCTCAGAGTAACTAGCTGGGGGGCATGGGTTAATCTGTGTCTCCACGTTAGGGATTGGATACAGATAATTGTTCACCAATAGTCTGTATTCAATGTTAAGAATAGGGTTACATAGGTATATAAGCTGTGTCAACCCTACAGTTTTTAGTTGTGCTTCTGATTCCACCTGGAATGTCACCGGATTGCTGGAGAATTGCTAGCTGATACTTCTCCATCCCCCAACCCTAAGTAAGTGTTACCTTCTTGTCTGTTAATTGTACTATATTGCTGTGTTCACCAGATATTTGGTGTTCATTATATCTTGTCATAAGCTACCGTGACACCGCTTATGAACTTTTTCCTCAGTTAACCTGCGGCACTAATATTGAAATTGATTCTTCCCTGGTAAACACGGTGACAAAGAATTTGTTTAATACCTTTCCTTTTCTCTGATCTCCAATAATCTGCCTGCCCATCTCACACTGAAAGGGTCCTATATTTTCTTTTTTGATTTGTTGTTATTAAGGTACTTAAAGAACTTTTTAGGGTTGTTCTTACTTTCTAGTGCAATTCTTTTTTCATTGTCCATTTTTGCTAATTTGATTGTGTCACGGTGGACATAACTTTGCCAACAGTTTTTATATTTCTGGGTACTCGATTGAACAAAACAAGGAGCAAAATAAATTGCGGTTTATTTCCTTAATAGACAAACACACAACAACTTCAGAATACACTTAAAACAACACTTACTGGGATGGGGGAACGAAATAAATTGTCCTTTTCACGAAAGCGCAAGAAATGCAGTCTTTGTTTAAAGATCCCGTGGCTTGATCGCAACTTGCCGATCTAATATCTTGGCCAAATCAAAGTATTTCGTAGAACTTCGTGGACGTTCATTCGGGAGTCCACAGGACTAACGAATTTCGTAGTTTGGGGTAAATTCTTGGTTGCGATGGTATTAACCCCTTGCGTACTGGAACAGTTACCGCTGTGCTTTGAACGAAGTCCTGCATGAAGCGTAGTTACATCATATACGTTTTTTTGATTTCTATTGAAGAACAACAACAACACTGGGGATAGCCCAGTGGGCACAGTTATAGGCTGTTCAAGGGTACCTGTACAATGTGCACCCAATCCCCTCCGTGGGAATATCTCACCCACCAATGGCCGTTGCAAAACCGGGTAAAAAGGCTTTCCGGTTTGCAAAGCGGATGTGTCAGCTTGACACCCATGCAACTTATCATAATGGGGGTACACCCCTCTGTTGGCGCCCCTTAGTCTGGGGTTTGGCCCAAAGGTGTCAATGGCCCGGGATCTGCCACTTATCAGGATTCCAGCCATGTATACATTATGGTGCTCTGAGGCTTTTCATCCCTGTCACTTCTTTAAACTGAGGGTCGCCGGCTCAGCGGGACCCCTTTGAAGTGCAAGGAAAAAAATACCCTCAGCTCAATCACCTACAGCACATTTACATGTCGGAGGATTTTTCCCAGGCTTACAGAAAAAACAGTTCCTGCCTGTACATTTTAAAATCACAGTTTTATACACTTTATTAAAACTTCATGTTCCCGGTGTACCACGACTGTAATATATATATATATATATATATATATATATATATATATATATATATATATATATATATATATATATATATGTATGTATGTGTGTGTTTTACTAACTGATACTTGCACACCAAAAACCAGGTTGCTGGATGCCTCCGTTCCCAAGTTGGCCTGCTTCATTGAATCGGCTTGCTTGTGGGATCCCAAGTTCCCCCGGTTCCCACGTCAATTGACCTACTTCTTACGGACATTGACTTACTGCCTTTCAAGTTCGGTATTCCGATGTACACAACGTGTTTGATTAACGGCCGCTGCAGCTGTACTGCAGCTATTGTAATACAGACACACTGTAACACTGACACACAGCTATTGTAATACACAGGCACACTGTAACACTATAACACTGGCATATTGCAGCTATTGTAATACACAGACACACTGTAACACTGACATACTGCAGCTATTGTAATACACAGGTCACACTGTTACACAGCTATTGTAATACAGACACACTGTAACACTGACACACACAGCTATTGTAATACACAGGCACACTGTAACACTGTAACACTGACATATTGCAGCTATTGTAATACACAGACACACTGTAACACTGACATACTGCAGCTATTGTAATACACAGACACACTGTAACAGTGACACACAGCTATTGTAATACACAGGCACACTGTAACACTGACATACACAGCTATTGTAATACACAGACACACTGTAACACTGACATACAGCAGCTATTGTAATACACAGACACACTGTAACACTGACACACATAGCTATTGTAATACACATACACACTGTAACACTGACATACACAGCTATTGTAATACACAGACACACTGTAACACTGACATACAGCAGCTATTGTAATACACAGGCACAGTGTAACACTGACATACACAGCTATTGTAATACACATACACACTGTAACACTGACATACACAGCTATTGTAATACACAGGCACACTGTAACACTGACACACACAGCTAGTGTAATACACAGACACACTAACACTGTCATACACAGCTATTGTAATACACAGACACACTGACACACACAGCTATTGTAATACACAGGCACACTGTAACACTGACATACACAGCTATTGTAATACACAGACACTGTAACACTGACATACACAGCTATTGTAATACACAGACACACTGTAACACTGACATACAGCAGCTATTGTAATACACAGGCACAGTGTAACACTGACATACACAGCTATTGTAATACACAGGCACACTGTAACACTGACACACACAGCTATTGTAATACACAGCCACAATGTAACACTGACACACACACACAGCTATTGTAATACACATACACACTGTAACACTGACATACACAGCTATTGTAATACTGTCAGGGTTCTGCTCGCCACAAACCAGGACCGGACCGCGAGGCTGAGGTGGGGTTGTAAAAGCACCGACCTGAGACCGCGCAGGCTGATCCGGATTGCGCAGTTCGTAGTCATATGTCGCAGGATCAGGATTGGAGAAGACAGCGTCGTCGTTGTAGAAGCCAGGGTCAGGACAGGAGACATCAGGATAAACATTGTTCAGGCAAGAGTTCGGCAACAGGTAGTCAGGAGAGCCCCGCTTCAGCTTAGGAGCGCGGGGTTGGCCTCTGCGCGAGCGACGACCATGGCCCATGGTACTGGTCACAGGAGATGGTAGGCAGACCAGAGTAGCACACCGCTTTGCTGCACGGGTGCACCAATGCTACAGCGCAAGAGTCCTGAGCGGGCTAGGGAATCCTCTGTCTCAGCGCAGGAACCAGGACACGGCCTCTCTAGATTAGGGAAAGAGTAGGCCCCAGGAACCAGGAAGCTGAAGATACACAGGGAAACCTCCGCTTCAGTGCAGGAATCCAGGAGGCTGAGGGACGCAGGGACGAAAACCTCTGCTTCAGCACAGGAGAACAGGAGTGGACCGCTGCGTGAATATAGCAGCCGGTCACAGGAAACAAGGAGCTGAAGTGAACAAGAAGAGTACTCAGCTACAACACAGGAGACTGGAGCAGACCGCTGCGTGAATATAGCAGCCGGCCTTAGGAAACCTGGAGCTGCAGACAACAAGGAGAATACTCCGCTTCAGCATGAGAGACAGGAACAAGCGAGGGCTTGTGGCAGAACAGATAGTGACATCCAGGAAGGACTATGCTCGGCCGGGAGCATTATGGGAAGACAATACTTAAAGGCCAGCGGGCCAATCCCCGGAGGGGGGTGTGAAGGTACTGCTCCAATGAATGAATGCAAGTCTAGGTTGCAGTGATAGGCTGCACAGCTGCAGTAGATACCAGAGGGAGTGTGTATAGCTTTGGTGAGTGAATCCAGGCTGCAGCAAACATCAGGAGAGGTGCTCCAGGACTGCACTTGTCTGCAAGGTAAGGCAACCAGTAAACTGCGGAGCGGATTCCTTACAGTACCCCCCCCCTTCACGCGAGACCTCCGGGCGAACATGAGCACACCTAGAGTTGGGGGACCGGGAATTGTTGCTGAACCGTCTAGGATTGGGGTTAGAGTCGTGGTCCAGAGACTCGTGGTTAGTCCTTAGTGTACCCCCACCCCCCGGTGAGAACTGCGGCCAGACAGGACCATCCATGGGTCTTGGGGACATTGAGTTGTTCCTAAAATTCTTTAGGTGGAAAGGGCATCCGTAAACGAGCAGTTCTTTGGTGAGTACAGTTCTAGGATATGAGATTGATGGAAGAAACATCTTTGGTACATGGCTCGGCTCGCAAAATGACTTGGAAATCATGGGCTGTGAAGAACCAGAGGGTTCCAGAGCAGAAACGGCAGGAGAACCCCTACAGGAAGCCCAGTCTTTAATAAATGAACCGGACTCTAGGATCAACGGCCCTGATAGTTGATCGAATACACCAGGAGGAACTTTGTAACAGAAAAAGTCTTGGCTGACCACTGCATGTTGGAATTTGCGAGGAATTTTTCCTCTAGAAGGCTCCCAGGTAATGGTTAGTAAGGGTATAGGTTGGTTGGAAGCATCTCCTGGTATTGGTATGGAAGGTGACAAGGCAAGCAGTAAACCAGGCATAGGGACCGAAATCTTGGGATACGTACAGAGTATTTCCAACTGAGAGGAAATAACAGGGGCAACCGAAAATTCCGAGGGACAAAACCATGGTTTAGCAGGAGCAGAGAAGCAAACAACAGTAGAGCTCTCCAATACTGGGAAATCTTCATTGGGAGATAATATTGTCAGTGAATCAGGAATAGTCCTTGGGATCTTCAAATCAGTAGCTTGAGAAAAAGGCAGAGCCAGGGTAGTGGTGGGAGGGAAGCTAACATCAGAAGCTGAAGTCTGTACCTCAGTGACAGGGCCCTGAGAATCAACAAGCAGCAAGTATGAACTATGAAAACTCTTAATGACAGGCACCTTAGGAGTACAAGGAGTCTTTTCCGAAACTGCAATGGCCCTAACCACAGGGGTACCTAACCTGACAAAAACATGAATTGGTGTGTTTTCTAGTGCAAAATCTCTGATCACAGGACTCCTAACCGATAGTGAGGGTGTCTGGGTTTGATTAGAGAAAAAATCAGATGTTTTGATAAGTGACTTAGAAACAATTACTGAGGTTCTAGATTTGCTGGACATGTGAGAAAAAATACCCTTTAAGACAGGAGTTTTCATTTCTTCCCAGAGTAACCCCATGTTTGCTGGGGCATATTTAGACACAGTACTGAGGGACTGGGTTTCAGCAAAGGCAGGACAGCTAAATAGCTCAGATTTAAACCCCAGGACTTGTAATATATGCATGGTGACCTCAGACAGTACTAAGGAAGTGACCACAGATATGCTGATCCCTGGAGAATTAGCCTGGACAGAGAAATCAGGGGGACCCCCAATCAGGATACTCCTTGTAGGAAGAGCTTCAGAATCAGAAGGAGAATCATTACCTCTCAGAGTCTCAAAACTAGTAAGACACAATTCAGCGAAAAGGGATACAGTGTGCAAGCTTTTTACTAATCTATATGAAAAAGCGTCACTTTGGGGAGAAAACCGTGCATCAGCAAACATTCCTGGGAACATAATATGAACCCCAGGAGGGACATACAGACTACTGTATGCTTTTAACCCTAAGCTTAAAGAGGAGGAGAACTTAGACAGTACACAGGGATTAATCATAACTGTACTGGTCTCTGAAGTAGGTATTTGGTAAGGAATGTCTGGGAAACCAGAAATTACTGCAGACTCCATAATGTGGGAACTATGCGCTGAAGCAGGGATCACCGCTATGTGGGCGACAGGCTGGTTCAGCGAAACACCCGGGAGAAGGAACTCTGCGAGCAAGCTTAGGGAAAAACCTGACTCCTGAATACATTTATCAGGAACCAGAACTTTAGCCGAAGTCTCCGGAGACGAAACTGCGGAAACTTGAGCTGAAGCAGGGGATTTATAGCAAAGAATATCTAGGGACTCCGTACGGTTATGGGAATCCCTCAATGCAACCTCTGCTGTCTGACTTGTGGACTCATTCTCTGAGGCTAAAACGAAGGCATTAACTTGGAGGCAGCAAGAATTTACAGGGGTTAATGCAGACAATGCCTGAGAGTAAAACATAGGTAATCTTCTCTCTGTATTAGGACAGACCAGGAATCTCTCCTCTGAAGCTAGGGGCGTGACCATGGCTGACAGAGAACAGGGATTTACCAAAGGAAACTCAGAGAGCTGCCCCACAGAGGTTAATACAGAAATAACCCTGGGAACAGAACTTAGGGATTCTTTCTCTGACGGGGAAAGCGCACATGACTGCCTAGCAGAGTTTAAAGCTGGAAAACCCTCAAGAGCTGGAGTGACAGATTCGGAGTTAGAAATAGGGGAACAAAGGGACTTATTCTCTGATAGTAGAACCTTAGTGTTGGCTAGTGAAACATATGTATTCTCCAGGGGAACCTCACAGGACTGCTCGGCAGGGGTTAAAGCTGGAAAACCCTCAAGACCTAGAGAAAGGACTTCTGAGCTAGAAATAGGAGAACTAATGAACTTTTTCTCTGATACAAGAACATTAGTGCTGGGTAGAGCAACATATGTATTCTCCAGGGGGACCTCACAGGACTGATCGGCAGGGGTTAACGAAAACATATCATTGGTGTCAGGGAACCCGGGCATACACTCAGGGCAAGGATCCGTGGTAGACCAGGGATACAGCCAAGCGGCAGCGAAGTTGGCGAGGGGAGGATCCTGTTCCTTTATGCAAATGTCCAATGTCATGGAAAGGATATGGAGTGTTTTTTGGGCATCAGCCAACATGAGGAGAGGGTCCTCTTTTGCTATATAAATGTCTAAAGACAAGGCCAGGGAAGAGAGTTCCTTTTGGGCGTCGTCCAATTCTAAAGGGTACACATTTTCCCAAGTTAAAGGGTAACCAGGAAAGCAAATACAAGCGGCCAGCGATTGTTTTAAGTCCCGGAGGCGGTAAACCTTCATCATGAGATCATTACGGCATTTGTTTTGCAAAGGGGTTAAACCTACAAACACAATCAGATCTTCAATCAGGGGTATTATCTCACATAGAAATTGGTATTCACACTGGGACTGGTTTACAGGCTGGGACAGGCTTTCAGACAGAAACTTACCAACCCTCACCACAGGGCGGTCCGAGTTTGTGCGGCCGAGCATACTGTCAGGGTTCTGCTCGCCACAAACCAGGACCGGACCGCGAGGCTGAGGTGGGGTTGTAAAAGCACCGACCTGAGACCGCGCAGGCTGATCCGGATTGCGCAGTTCGTAGTCATATGTCGCAGGATCAGGATTGGAGAAGACAGCGTCGTCGTTGTAGAAGCCAGGGTCAGGACAGGAGACATCAGGATAAACATTGTTCAGGTAAGAGTTCGGCAACAGGTAGTCAGGAGAGCCCCGCTTCAGCTTAGGAGCGCGGGGTTGGCCTCTGCGCGAGCGACGACCATGGCCCATGGTACTGGTCACAGGAGATGGTAGGCAGACCAGAGTAGCACACCGCTTTGCTGCACGGGTGCACCAATGCTACAGCGCAAGAGTCCTGAGCGGGCTAGGGAATCCTCTGTCTCAGCGCAGGAACCAGGACACGGCCTCTCTAGATTAGGGAAAGAGTAGGCCCCAGGAACCAGGAAGCTGAAGATACACAGGGAAACCTCCGCTTCAGTGCAGGAATCCAGGAGGCTGAGGGACGCAGGGACGAAAACCTCTGCTTCAGCACAGGAGAACAGGAGTGGACCGCTGCGTGAATATAGCAGCCGGTCACAGGAAACAAGGAGCTGAAGTGAACAAGAAGAGTACTCAGCTACAACACAGGAGACTGGAGCAGACCGCTGCGTGAATATAGCAGCCGGCCTTAGGAAACCTGGAGCTGCAGACAACAAGGAGAATACTCCGCTTCAGCATGAGAGACAGGAACAAGCGAGGGCTTGTGGCAGAACAGATAGTGACATCCAGGAAGGACTATGCTCGGCCGGGAGCATTATGGGAAGACAATACTTAAAGGCCAGCGGGCCAATCCCCGGAGGGGGGTGTGAAGGTACTGCTCCAATGAATGAATGCAAGTCTAGGTTGCAGTGATAGGCTGCACAGCTGCAGTAGATACCAGAGGGAGTGTGTATAGCTTTGGTGAGTGAATCCAGGCTGCAGCAAACATCAGGAGAGGTGCTCCAGGACTGCACTTGTCTGCAAGGTAAGGCAACCAGTAAACTGCAGAGCGGATTCCTTACAAATACACAGGCACACTATAACACTGACACACACAGCTAGTGTAATACACAGACACACTGTAACACTGTCATACACAGCTATTGTAATACACAGACACTGTAACACTGACATACACAGCTAGTGTAATACACAGACACACTGTAACACTGTCATACACAGCTATTGTAATACACAGACACTGTAACACTGACATACACAGCTATTGTAATACACAGACACACTGTAACACTGACACACACAGCTATTGTAATACACAGACACACTGTAACACTGACACACACAGCTATTGTAATACACAGACACACTGTAACACTGACATACACAGCTATTGTAATACACACATTCTCCATACTCTTGGTATATTGGCCTTTATAACACCAACTATTTCTTTGTTCAATGGCCTTTTATTCAGTATATTAGTTAATTAATTCTAAAAACAATTTGTTTTTCTTCTTGAAAATTGCTTTCCCGGGTGCGAGCACGCAGCGTCAGAGCGACTGGGAGCGTTCTGAAGCAGCTCCTGGACTCCACTCTGATTCCTACATAAGAACCCTTCAACCCGAAACCAACATTTCTTAAAGGTACCTCCGCCGAAGAAAAAAAAAGAAGCTCCAGCCTCCTGAACAGACCCGTTTCTTCACCAGAAGCAGCCACCCGGTATCAGACCCCAACATAGGGTGCGCGCCCCCGCATGCACAGGATCAGGAACAAAACATGAAACGTAACAGACTCAGATCAGTGGCAGCAGAGTGGAGAAAACACTCAAATTACCCCAAAAGCCCTGAGAACGTTATTTAAAGAGATATGTGGGGGGTCTTCCAAATTGCTCTGGATAAAGCTGTGGCTGAATATAAGGCTACGGCCCCGCTCTCTCCGTCAGCGCGCCAGCACTGCAGACAGGCGGGGCGCTGACAGACAGACCGCGATATGCGGTCTGTAGGGAGCGGGAGCCGGGGCTGGAGTGGGAGGGAGGGGGCGTGGTTAATGCGGAGGGGGGCATGGTTTAAGCGGAGTGACCCATGATAGCCCCGCCCCCTTCTCACAAGCAGCTGATTCCAAACAATTTCAAAAATCCTACCGGGAAATATGCTTACAGGTACTTTCAAAAGAAGGCAATTTTCTGAGCTGTCAGTGTCATTTTGGACTGTAATGTGTCAAATCCAATTGCATTATTCATGTCACCCCCCCCCCCCCCTCCACGGGCTCGGGCTGCCCTACACGCTGACACTCAGGCACACACACACGCAGGCACTCATGCATGTACACACACAGGCAGGCACTCATGCACACACACAGGCAAGCACTCATGCACACACACCGGCAGGCACACACATACACAAACACACACACACACAGGCACACACATACACACAGACAGGCACTCACGCTGATTTCCCTCCACTCTCTCCTCCCCGCTCCCCAAAGCCTCCCCACCTCCCGAAGCCTCCCCTCCTCATTGGCTCACAGCCACACCACGTGACGCGTCGAAGCTAGGGATCACAATTCTCTTGAATCCCCTTGCGGCTGACGCGTCACAGCGTGTAGTCAGCTGTGCAGCCAGGGGGGACCGGGACGGCTCGGGAGGATTCCCCTGCTGGTGGGGAACTCTCGTGTGTCCGCCCGCGCCGCCGGGCGCAGCGGGTCCCAGGCCTAAGGCTGATCGGGCTGCACTGACTGCAAGAACAACTCAGTTTGAAAATAAGATGAAAGAATTCCTGCAGAGCCAGAGCTCAATGGAAGATGAGGACCCTGAAGAACAATGTGGAAGATCTAGAAGATCGGGAAAGAAGGCACAACCTTAGGATAACGAAGATCCCAGAAGCAATTGATCCAAACGAACTGCAACCATACATAACGAAACTAGTTATACAAATAGTCCCATCTCTACAAATAAGTGATCTACATATGGACAGAGCTCTCCGTGCCCTTGGTCCGAGATTTGTAGATCTGCAGAAAATCAGGGATGTAATAGTGAGGTTACACTACTGTCTGGGTCACCCTGCAGTGGGAGGGACAAATGTGAGGGGCTGGGGGTCCTGTCTGTATTACCCTGCAGTGGGAGGAACAGATGTGAGGGGTTGGGGGTCCTGTCTGTGTTAACCTGCAGTGGGAGGGACAGATGCGAGAGGCTGGGGGTCCTGTCTGTATTACCCTGCGGTGGGAGGGTCAGATGTGGTCCCAAGGCTCACCAAAATATCGGTCGCTCCTCCTTCTCTTACCGTGCACCCCAAAACTGGAACAACCTACCAGAGTCTCTTACATCCACCACCAGTTTAAGTTCTTTCAAATCTAAGGCTGTCACACATTTTAATCTGATCTATAACTGTTTCATACGCCCATAATATATATTATCTTTAACTGTGCATACAATGTCTTGTATATAGTGTATACCCTGCTCATTTATGTAACTGTATTTGTAAACATGTATTTGTCATCATAACTCTGTGCCCAGGACATACTTGAAAACGAGAGGTAACTCTCAATGTATTACTTCCTGGTAAAATATTTTATAAATAAATAAATAATGTGAGGGCCAGTGGGTCCTGTCTGTGTCACCCTGCAGTGGGAGGGACAGATGTGAGGGGTTGGGGTTCCTGCCTGTCACCCAGCAGTGGGAGGGACAGATGTGAGGGGCTGGGGGACCTGTCTGTGTCACCCTGCAGTGGGAGGGATTGATGTGAGGGGCTGTGGGTCCTGTCTGTGTCACCCTGCAGTGGGAGGGACAGATGTGAGGGGCTGGGGGTCCTGTCTGTGCCACCCTGCAGTGGGAGGGACAGATGTGAGGGGCTGGGGGTCTTGTCTGTGCCACCCTGCAGTGGGAGGGACAGATGTGAGGGGCTGGGGGACCCGTCTGTGTCACCCTGCAGTGGGAGGGACAGATGTGAGGGGCTGTGGGTCCTGTCTGTGTCACCCTGCAGTGGGAGGGACAGATGTGAGGGGCTGGGGGTCCTGTCTGTGCCACCCTGCAGTGGGAGGGACAGATGTGAGGGGCTGGGGGTCCTGTCTGTGCCACCCTGCAGTGGGAGAGACAGATGTGAGGGGCTGGGGGACCTGACATTGCAAAAGACCTGAGAAACTTTGGAACTGATAAGTAAAAAAGTGTAAATAGGAAGCGATCATTGTAATATTTTATCTCAGAGACACACTACAGTAGATAATTAGTGAAAATATTAATGAGAAACTGCTTATGAGCAGGGTTGCCACCTCTCCGGGTTTGACCCGGAGACTCTGGGTTTCCGATACTTTCCTCCGGGCTACGGGTTTAGCCCGTCAATCTCTGGGTGGCGGGCGTGCTGCGGTGGCCGGGTCTCTGGCATTCTCCGGTATTCTTCTGAAGTCCCCGACACCTGCACTGAACATGGCTGCTCCACGTTGCCATGGCAAGGGAACGCTACGTGACGCTATGACACTACGTGGCGTCATATGACCCGCGCAGACATGTTCACTGCAGTTGGAGGGGGAGTTGCGACAGGATGTCGGGAGACGCCGCCGCAGCACGCACCAAGTAAGGGAATTTTTATCCCGCTCCAGGTTGACCATCAGTTGAAGGTGGCGACACTGCTTATAAATGTTAGTAATATATGTGATTACAGATATATTAATTATATAGATATAGCCCTGATAGGTTTGGACTATTATTCTGTCCTCCACCTGTGCAGTAATACCTGGTAAGGGCAGGTTGCCAGGAGTAATTATGGGTTTTCCCCACTTCATTCAGTGCAGTGAGTCAGTGTCATCAGGCCCTGTGTCCAATTAGAAGACACAGGGGTGGTGCCTGTTTGAGCTGCTTACTGTGCTACCACTTCCTATTTAGTCAGTTGGTCTCTAACCTTGAAAGAGACAGGACACCCATGCCAACCTGCCAGGGTGCTGCTACGCTTGATACCCTCCCTTAGGGGAGGCTGGGGTAATCCCATACCTCTTACCCTAAAAGAGGGTAGGAGAAGAGCAAGGACAGCTTCTAGGGCCCTGACTAGGAGTGTTGTCCAGGAACACCCTGAAGGTGAAAGCCTTTGAGTGCTGTGTGCTGGATTGAGACTGCTGCTGAACAGAGAAGATATAATAAAGACCATCTGCTTTTTACCTATACCTCCTGCCTAAGAGTGAAGTATATTGGGAGGAGGGGAACATCATTCTTTTGCAGATACTTCACCCCACACCACTGGGGGCTGCACAAGATGGAGGCGCTGCATCAGTAAGAAGAATTCGGGCACAACCCCAGAAGCCTGTCCTGTTATCCCCCATGTCATCGCGGGAGAACCACAGCCCCCTGTTACCAGCAGGTGTGCACCAACAAGAGCGATGTAACCAGAGTGCTATTTCCCTTAGGAGACCCTATGTGAGATTGGGTAGGGGAAACAGGGTTACATTTGGAGGCGCTGCTGAGATTAATCAGGACAGGCTTTCAGTGAAGCAAAACTGGAAGATTAGAATGTGTACTTCCAGCGCAAGTGTTGCAGAGTGTCACGTTCGTGCTCGCCACAAACCGGGACCGGGCTGCGGAGCTGAGGTGGGGATATGAAAACACTAACCTTAAACCACGAAGCCGGTTCAGGGTTGCGCAGTCCATAGTCAAACATAGCCAGGTCAGGGTTGGAGAATGCAGAATAATCAGGAGACAAGCCGGGGTCAGGGCAGGCAGCATGGGAGTGATGGTCACGACCTGAGGTCATCATTAGACAATCTTGGGTGAAGCCGCTTCAGCGTAGAAGACAACAACTTGGAGTGAAGCTAATTCAGCGGAAAAAAGCCGGGAACTGGAACAAAGGCGCTTCAGCGTGGAGTACAGGAAACTTGGAGCCAAGCCGCTTTAGCAAAGGAAACTGGAGATAGGCCGCTTCAGCGTAGAAAGCAGGAAACTGCAGACCTGCTACAGTGTAGCAGAGTTAATGGAAGGAGGGGACAGGAACCGAAGGTCACAGGAAACCAGGAATGCAGACGCCACATGAGACGCTGAGGACATCAGTGAACCGCTTCAGCATGGCGGAGACGAGACGGCCAGGAACAAGAAGTAGCACCAGGGCTACCGAGCTGGAAGGCGCTGGAAGGCCTTGGAAGCCGGAGGTCAGACGGGGGAAACACAGGCAAGAAAGCCATGCAGGCTAAACACGGGAGTCTGTGACAAGCACAGATTGCAAAGTCTATGTCCAGCAACTTCCTGAGGGCAGGGCAGTATCTAAATAGCACAGGAGGCCAATCAGGCCAGAGCTGCACAGGAGGCAGCAAGAGGCAGGTGATTGCAGAACAGAAAAAAGTTTGTCTGGAACCTGCAAAGCTACGGAGGGTGGGTTCCAGCCAAACCCAGGGGCGGATTCCTCATACAGAGAGAGGGAAGTCAGGGGGTCCCTGAACCTCGCAAAGCACGACCTAGACTGATCTACAGAAGTTAAAGAGAGTTGAGCTATTGCTGTACTAGTTCCCTGAGGCGAGTGATCATAGATGCCTGGAGGAAGTAACCTGGGTAACTTGGAGCAGGAACTTCTGGAAAGGGTCTGTGGTACTGGCAGCCAAGAGGAGGGACCCCCATGCTGCGGGGGCGAGGCCCCCCTAAAGCACATCTAGCCAGTAGCCAGTCTGTCACCACAGAGCACTTGACTGGACTGTCAAAGTGTGCAGTATGAAGAAGAAAGAGTTTTGCCTAGCCTAGGGTATGTTACAATTTTATCACTGGTTAAAGCTGAAATGGAGTGTGGTGTGTACCCAGGAGAGAGTCCCCCTAAAGGCAGTGAGGATTGTGCTACCATGAGCACCGTGGGATCACCAAAGATGGCGGCTGTGTGAAATAGTGCCCCGCGCGGCACTGAGAAATCAAAATGGCGGTTCCCGCCGGGATTGCGGAGTGCACGTGCTGTGTGCAAGCGTGCTGTGAAGAAGCTGTGTGCAAAGATTTCGCTGGGTTTGGTGCGAAAGCCAACGCCCTGCCTAAGAGGGATGTGGCGCGAAAGCAGGAGCCGCGCCCTCTGTGCTGTGACTGGATTAACCCACAGTTCACGTCACGTAGAGAAGCTGAGTGTCCCTCCTCTAATCTCCACCAGAGGGAGGGGGCACATGAAGAGCCAATTGCAGAGTCCTGAGCAGAAGAAAGGAGGAGCCGGATGTGAGCTTCCTCATCTTCATTCTGATGTGGCTGGACAGCGAGACAGAGCCCCTTGTCGATCCCCAATGCTATCTACAGTGCTAGCAGCTAGCAGTATGGCTACGTGCCATGTAACCACCTACCAACTCCCAGGAGGCTTCCTGGTGGTGGAGGTGGGAGGCCGAGAATATCTAAGGTGTCTGTACCTGCAATGCAGACTACCTGGGCCTGAGCCAAGCACCCCTGCACGGTGTCCGCAGTGCGTGATCTTCAATCTGTGGCCAGTAGATCCCTTTTCCACTATTATGGCTCCTACCGAGGTCCCAAAAGCGACGCTAATGGAGGTGGACTGCCTATCTGTATATGTCAGCCCTGACCAAGGTACCGTGATATCTGGCGTCCCAGAGCTGAGTCTAGTAGCGGAGAATGTGCTACCGGAACCCGCTGAAGAGAAGGTGACTATCCAAGGTTGAGGGGAAACGCTGCTAATGGTGGTGCCGGAACAGGACCGTTACGTGATCAGCGTGCCCATCAAAAGTGAGGAACCCCGCTGTCGCTCCCCTGCGGAGATGTCCCTGCCTGCCTCGTTGGACGACGAGAGTGCGAGTGTGTCATCGGTGGTGATGCGCCTATCAGCAGCGGTGCCGTCCTGTGTGAACCACTTACCTGCGATGTCGAGCAGCTGAGTCCGGAGATCCCCGACAACAGGCGCTGGTGCGGCCTGAACCGCGGAGAAGTCCCACGGCCGTGGCGACTCCCAGCGTGGAGGAGACGGGACCCGAGACGCCTGCAGAGGATGAGACTACCAAGAGCTTGCGGAGCGGTAAGGAAGCACCACCCCCTTACTCCCACCAGGTGACGCGAGAAGAGGTCGGTGAGAGAAGGCAGCCTGTGACCTACCCATGGCGAATCCACGATCCCGAAACGCCACCGCCGCCACTTTCAGTGCTACGAGCGACTGACGACACACTTCCGGTGCGGGACCTGGACCTGTACCGTGACTCTGCTACGTCGACGGATGATGATGTCACATCCGGTTTCCACCACGGGGTGGACCGGAAGAATGCAGCTCTACATGTCGTCCGGCCAGCTTATCAGAGGAAGAAAAGGAAAAGTACATGGAAGCTGTATTGGGCAGAGAAAAACGGAGGTCTGTAGATGCAACATCCCCTCCATTATCAACAGGTCATGGCATAGCCCGGCCCAGAGACTGTGTCAAGGACTGTGTTGTTTCTCCGCCACCTGTCCCTAGCGCCACTGCCCCGGCCCCGCCACGTTCAACGGGTCCTAGTGGGGTTAAGAAAGATAAGGTTCACCATTTATCCACAGACTGGAGGGACTGGGTAACCAGTGATGAAGGGTCCGATGTGGAGATACCTTGGAGTAGTAGGATTCCTGTGGCTAATCCTGCTGTGTTTAGGCCTACGCCTAGAGGTAAAACCAGGGGAACAGTGTCTTCTGGAAGGGAGGGTTCCACACGAGCAAAGTCACCTGTAATGATCCCCACAGTACACAAAAACATAAGCAGAGGGAAAGGTTCACTTTCTAGTGGTACCTCAGGTGTATCATCAAGGAGAGATACAGAAGAATCAGTATCCTCATCTTGGGTAGAGGACCACAGCACCAAATGGTGGGCTCCTTTATTCAAGGGATATTCAGAGTTTATGGACCGAACTAGGTTCATCATAATGCAAGATGATTTGGTAGATCATTGGTGTGGTAAGGGCACCTACTCTGAGGAGGCTGCTGACGAGTTATCAAGGAGGTTGAGGGGAATAAAGCAGGGCATAATTCCCAAAGGCCCGTCCATTCTCTATGATGAGATTGCCCCTGAAGAGCCATTGTCCTGGGTATTGCCAGGTACAGCTGGAGACCATAAGCTCTTTAAACTAAGTAGAGCTGATAGAACTATAGTGGCCCGCTATAGACAGTCATGGGTACACTTATCCATACGTGCCTGAGCCTATAATGCTCGAGATAGAGGAGCAGTGTGAATCCTGGCTCCGAGAAGCCGTGCAGGATTACTTAATGTCCAAGTGTAGTACGTCCGTATACCATTCAGAGGAGATTTGTTACCTCATGAGGGTTTAGTGTTGGGAGAGGGATATTTATGCACAAGGTGGTGTATCTCCCTGAAAATGGCCCTCTGCAGTCCCATTCCATAAAAGTAGTGGATCATAAGGGAAGGGAGGTACGCAAGCCAGATCCCCGGCACTATTATTAGTTGTGTGTTCTCCATGTTGGGAGTTTCCCGTGTTATTTCACCGTCCAGGATGTGTGGGTGTTCAGCATATGTACACTGGTATGACTTATCAACTGCCATTTTTGTATTTGTACAGATTGTTTGCCTGCAGGCCCAGCAAATTTGGTCCAAGTGGGGACCATTGGATTTCCACCAGAGGGAGAGTATAGCCCTGGTAGATTTGGGCTATTATTTCGTCCTCCTCCTGTGCAGTAATACCTGGTAAGGGCAGGTCTGCCAGGAGTAATTATGGGTTTTCCCCACTCACTGCAGTTCAGTGAGTCAGAGAAGGTAGTACTCAGGCCTTGTGTCAATCAGAGGCACAGGGGTGGGTCTACTGGATCTGTACTAAATGAACTGCAATTCCTGATTTAGCGAGTTTCCTCTCCCCTTTGAGAGAGGATAGTCTACTCCAGCAAGCTAGTTTGTGGCCCTCCCTCAGGGAGAGGTGAGAGACTATTCCTCTTACCAGGGAGTAAGAGAAGAGCAAGGACAGCTTCTAGGGCCCTGACTAGTGTTGTCCAGGGACATCCTGAAGGTGAAAGCCTTTGAGTGCTGTGTGCTGGATTGAGACTGCTGCTGAACAGAGAAGATATAATAAAAACCATCTGCTTTTTACCTATACCTCCTGCCTAAGAGTGAAGTATATTGGGAGGAGGGGAACATCATTCTTTTGCAGATACTTCACCCTACACCACTGGGGGCTGCACAAGATGGAGGCGCTGCATCAATAAGAAGAATAAGAAGAATTCGGGCACAACCCCAGAAGCCTGTCATGTTATCCCCCAATTCGTCACGGGAGACCCACGGCCCCGTTACCAGCAGGTGTGCACAAACAAGAGCGATGTAACCAGAGTGCTATTTCCCTTAGGAGACCCTATGTGAGATTGGGTAGGGGAAACAGGGTTACATAGATTTTAAATAATCACTGATATAAATCTGCAGGATATGATATAAAAATCCTGTGACTGCAGCCAGAGGCCCCTCCCCCTCTCCCACTTCTTCCTTTCCCTCTAGCTTTACATCCCCTTTCTCCCCCTCTCCTCCTCTCCAGCTTCTTCCATTCCCTCCCCTCTCTCCCCCACACACCCTCTCAACTCCTTCCTCCCCCTCTCCAGCTTCTTCCTTCCCGTCTCACTCTGTCATTCCTTCCTCCTCTACAATTGCACAATGATTGGCGGCTGCTTGTCCTGTCGGCTCTCCTTTCCTGCAGGGGCTTCTGGGAGCTGTAGTTCTGTTCTTCCAATAGTATAATATTTACAGATAAATGAACTACAAAACCCAAGAGTCCTTGCACGATGATAAAACGTCACGGAGAGATCAACCAATCAGTGCAGAGATTTGTTTACTCCCCCCTCCCACACTTGGCTGCAGCAAGGTAATGATCTGATATTCTCTGTCATCATTCACATTACACACACACACACACACACACACACACACACACACACACACACACACACACACACACACACACACACACACACACACACACACACACACACACACACACACACACACACACACACACACACACACACACACACACACACACACACACACACACACACCCTATTGTAATACACAGTCACACTGTAACACTGACACACACAACTATTGTAATACACAGACACACTGTAACTGACACACACAACTATTGTAATACACAGACACACTGTAACACTGACACACACAACTATTGTAATACACAGACACACTGACACACAGCTATTGTAAACCACAGGCACACTGTAACAGTGACACACAAACTATTGTAATACACAGACACTGTAACACTGACACACACAGCTATTGTAATACACAGACACACTGTAACACTGACACACACAGCTATTGTAATACACAGACACACTGTAACACTGACACACACCGCCATTGTAATACACAGACACATTGTAACACTGACACACACAGCTATTTTAATACACAGGCACACTAACACTGAACACACAGCTATTGTAATACACAGGCACACTGTAACACTGACACACAGCTATTGTAATACACAAACACACTGTACCACTGACACACACAGCTACTGTAATACACAGACACACACTGTAACACTGACATACAGCAGCTATTGTAATACACAGACACACTGTAACACTGACATACAGCAGCTATTGTAATACACAGGCACACTGTAACACTGACACACACACAGCTATTGTAATACACAGGCACACTGTAACACTGACACACACAGCTATTGTAATACACAGGCACTGTAACACTGACACACACAGCTATTGTAATACACAGACACAGTGTAACACTGACACACACAGCTATTGTAATACACAGGCACACTGTAACACTGACACACACAGCTATTGTAATACACAGGCACACTGTAACACTGACACACACAGCTATTGTAATACACAGGCACACTGTAACACTGACACACACAGCTATTGTAATACACAGGCACACTGTAACACTTACATACCGTTTCAGGGGATACCAGGACTTTTAACACTTTTTACCTTCTGGGATAATTCACTAGGCAAAACAAGGTAGTGGAATAAAATTAGGTTTATTCGCGTAAAACCCACAGGCACACAATGAATACTCAAAATACAGAAAGAATACAGGCATACCCCGCTTTAAGGACACTCACTTTAAGTACACTCGCGAGTAAGTACATGTCGCCCAATAGGCAAACGGCAGTTCACGCATGCGCCTGTCAGCACGTCCTGAACAGCAATACCGGCTCCCTACCTGTACCGAAGCTGTGCGCAAGCGGGGAGACTATAGAGCCTGTTACAAATGCGTTATTTACATCAGTTATGCATGTATATGACGATTGCAGTACAGTACATGCATCGGTAAGTGGGGAAAAGGTAGTGCTTCACTTTAAGTACATTTTCACTTTACATACATGCTCCGGTCCCATTGCGTACGTTAATGCGGGGTATGCCTGTACACACTTACTGGGGGTCTGATGCTGAAAACTAGCCTGAAATAGGTGCAGGGTGCCTGCTTCGGAAGGCTTACCTTGCCCGGGACCTCGTCCTGGGATACGCTATACTCTTTTTGGGGGGGGGGGGGGAGATCGCACAACTGCGAGCGCTTCATTCTATTCTCAGAACTTGGTCCTAGCGTGTGACAGTCTCAGCTAGGCAGGCTTTCCCAGGTCACTATTTTATTTTAGCCTAATTGGTAGGAGCGCAGGAATCGTTCTTTTTGTTTTTCATAGGGGTAGGTTTATTGGCTCATCTGCTCAACATAGCATTTCCTCAGAGGTGTATGTCTCCTCCCTTCAGGAAAAAGCCCTGTCATAACAATATCATGAGATATCATGAGATATTATGTAGTCATTCCATTTGGTGCTTGAGGGGCTAATGCGCCACACTTGTTTTAGCATAATACAAAATGCTGGGCTTGAAACAGGTCAGGACTGTTTCTTTGGTCTACTCTGAACTTCAAAGGGACTTACTTGGGGCGGGGGTCCATCCTGGATAGCCCACTCAAGGTGTCAACTACTCTAATCAAGTTCTATAGACAAGGTCTGGGGAGAGAAGCTTCAAAGGGTCCTCCGGAAGGGATGGGCTTGTGCTGGTGCCATGAGGAAAGAATGTATTTACGTCTGGGTAAAGATTTTGAAACTCAGATCTCACCAGATGCATGCTTTGAAGAGAGCACACAAGACCTCCTGTTCTGAGCCAGTGGCCTCTCTGGAGAAAATCCATAGCATTTGGTAAATTATAGGATTGTCCGTTTTACCCTTTTATTATAAGAAGCTGTTCTGCCTTGTATTGTAACTGTAGGTTTTTTTGGAATACCTTTTCTGTAATCTAAGCACTGTATTTTTATATATATTTAAAACATTTAATAAACCGCACGCTCTGGGGAGAGTAATTATGATCCGGGCACATTTTTGCTGCAACTGATTTCGGTGTGTTAAAGTGCATAGTTTTTTCTATAATAACCAGGGAGCTGAGGCCCTGGCAAATATTAGTCTATCTTTTATCATATTTGCACACCCTCAGGTGGTGGCAGTGGATAGATCTGATTTGCAATTGAGTAGGGGTTAATATTAAATCACTGGAGGTACCTTGCGCAGATAAAAGGTGGGGTGGCTAGAGTAGCCATGTGTATTAACCCTGGTTGCATATCTAAGTCACGTGCTCACTTGTCCTCATTTGAGGGACCTTTGTGAAGGTGAAGAGTGGGGCAGTTTATGAGCTGTAGATTAATCCTTGATCCTGTAGAGGGGATACTGTCCAATTGACGGACCTTTGCAGAGGTGAAGAGTGGGTGCGCTTGCGAGCGTCAGTATTAACCCTTGTCCCATATGCAGGTCGTGTGCTAGCTGGGTGCAGAACGTGACAAGCCCCTACCAATTTTTCAGTTAGTACAGGTATATTGCACTTCAGTGTCAGTCTGTACATCACGCTCCTAGGGTGTATGTTTTATTATATTCACACCAGGGAATTTGTGCACCCAGTTTACCGCTATAGTATGGTAACTATGATACTGGCTTTAGCCAGCTTTTAATTGCACTACTCACAAAAGCATAAGGCCTTGCCCCCGCTGCCTACTACAGCGTCCGTTGTGAATAGAATTGAGAGCAGGACTTGCGTAGAGCGGCTAGGCACGCCCCCCGGCGGTTCAGCCAATGAGGACGAACCTGCCGGGTGACGTCATGGCCGCGCCCCCGTCACTCCCCCGCCTCGCCCCCCCCCCCGGTCTCGCCTCCTGCAGTGAGCTGCAGACCGGGGAATCGGCTGAACGCGCCGCCAATATCGCGGGCGCGCGTTACAGCGGCGTGACCGGGGCCTTAGCCTAAGCTTTATTTAACCCCTTCGGGGCTTTCTCACAATGTACCCCCAGTCCCTCACATCTATCTTTCCCACTGCGGGGGGACAAAAACAGAAATGACACACAGTCTCTCACATCTTTCCCGAGTGACAGACATTAGGTACCCACAGTCCCTCACACTTCTGACTGACACTGACAGAAAATACCCACAATCGCTGCAGCTGCAGGGTGACACTGAGGGAAAGGACAGACAGCCCCTCATATCACATATTGTGATACTGACACTTAACAAACTCAAACAAACAACAACAACAACAATTATAACAATACAAAATAACACCTTATGAACTAGACATCCCTAATTTAATTAAAAGAATAAAGTATAAGCATACACAATAAATTATAGCGTATACAAGGGGTAGTGACTTGTAGACTCTGCTCTGGTGGGGAAAAATTGAAAAACCTACTTACAGCAAGTAGGTATAAATCAGATATTTTTTCTTTCCATTTATAATGATATTATATGAATTATATACATATATATTTTGTGGTGGCTCAGGGGTTCCCTATATCCTATATCCCTGTATCCTACTGGATATAGATCCAATGTGGTCTTTCTCCCTCCTAATAGAGGTAAATGAGAATTTTAATCTTAGTAGAGGTATATTAGTATTTTATCTGGTAGTGTTAGGACTTGCGAACGGGTGTCTGCCTTGTCGTGGCTCGCAAGCTTACAACGCTTTGGCCAAAGGGTTAAACTAAATGACCCTTTTTCAAGAGAATATATAAGTATTTTACTGTGTATTTCTGTCATGTTGGATGTAGCATTGGGCTTCTCTGTCGACTGTTGTATATTCTAAATATCCTAGTAAGTAGAACTTTTGGGCTTGATTTTGGTGATCTGATTTTCCTTACACTATTGCATGGTTACTGAAAATCACAGGTAGGATACTCGAGTATTGGATTCTGTTTGGACTAGAGCAGGGGTGCGCAAAAGGGGGGCGCGGCGAGTGCAGAGGCCGCACACTCTTCCCCGAGGCAATTAAATTAAATTAAATAATGGGGGACCGCGTGAGGTCTCTGCAACCTCTACTTACCGGGATTCAGCCGGCTTCTCGACGCGTCGCCATGGCAACATGGCATGATTTGACACTGCGGGACATTCGACGTGACTTCACATGACCCGCGGCATCAATTGACGCTGGTGCACCGGAAAGGGGGAGGGAGGCACTGGGCTAGCAGGCAGGGGGCCGCAGCGCAGAAACTTTGTGCAACCCCTGGACTAGAGGATAGAATCCAGTCTAGCACGGAATGGTTGTGATATTTTAGGTTTGTCCGTGTGTGTTGAGAAATTTGAGGGGTTAGGTTTAGTGAATTGACTTGTGTCTGGATTTTGTTGTTTTTAGGGTCAAGCCATTTGAGGTTGCATGGGAAGAGTGAGCTGTTAGTTCTTGGGGATTTCAGAGAGGAAATTGAGCAATGAACCTGAGTGATATCAGCCAGGGATTGTAGTGGGGCTTTAGGGGGGTGGTAGATGCCATTAATAAGAATGGGCTTAGAGAAGGGGAGGCACATTTTGCCAACTATGATTTAAAAAAAGGGTGGGCTTGGGGGTCAATTTAGCTGCGTAAATTGTAAGGAGACTTCCATATAAAATAACACCCCTCGTCCTATGATCCTCTGCAGAAGGATAATGAACATACAAGTACAATATACATCACATAAGATGCTGCGCGGTTGTGTTTCAGTGTCTCTCACAAGTCCCAATGACCCCTTGTTAGGTCCTTGAGGGACCCATTTGTGAGTGCTGGCACAACATTGGAGCTCTTATTGAAAGTGTGTGTAACTGTAGCAGGCCTGTGCCTTTGCAAATCCTGCGGTTACTCTCAACTCCCGTAACCCGTGTCGTTGCTGCTCTCTTCTTAGTCCTTCCTCTTTCTGAGTGACCATTATTGGCCTTATGGGACATTGTAAGAGACGTGTGCATATTCTGCAGAAGGATAATGAACATACAAGTACAATATACATCACATAAGATGCTGCGCGGTTGTGTTTCAGTGTCTCTCACAAGAGTTTCCACTCATAGTAGCATGTGTACACCACAGGGTGCCACACCTTCCAGGTTCACCTAGGTCCAACATCATGGGGATCATCCATTTAGCCATACTAACCGCGGGTACTTCAGTTGACACCCCAGGGCAGTCATATGTCCTCTATTTAGTCAGCTACTCCTTCTCTCATATTGCGCATAGAGGCCTCCTCCCTTATGGGACATTGTAAGAGACGTGTGCATATTCTGCAGAAGGATAATGAACATACAAGTACAATATACATCACATAAGATGCTGCGCGGTTGTGTTTCAGTGTCTCTCACAAGTCCCAATGACCCCTTGTTAGGTCCTTGAGGGACTCATTTGTGAGTGCTGGCACAACATTGGAGCTCTTATTGAAAGTGTGTGTAACTGTAGCAGGCCTGTGCCTTTGCAAATCCTGCGGTTACTCTCAACTCCCGTACAAGAAGGATAATTCTTTCCTCCCCATATCCATCATCCTCTTGTGAAAGACAGACTTTGTCCTCTATTTAGTCAGCTACTCCTTCTTCTCTCATATTGCGCATAGAGGCCTCCTCCCTTATGGGACATTGTAAGAGACGTGTGCAGAGGTACGCAATAGAGACTGTTTTAAGGTGAACTAAAAATAAGGCTTTTATTGCGCCTGCTTCTTTAACACATGAAAATCATCAAACGTATGCAAATAAGGGGTTAAACAAAGCTTCTGCTCCACTTGGGAATATTTCTAGGTAAACATATGCAGTCCAGAACTCCCTTTAGATAGCATGTTTCCCAGCCCCAAACATATAGTTTGATATGTGCAGATAAACAACAGTCTTTGAAAGTAATGCTTATCTGTCTCTCTGGTAGCAGTAGGGGGGAATGCTTCTCTGCTCTCCTGGCATAGCCTTTTTGTCCTAAGGCACTTTCAGATTTTAGAAGTCTTCTCCCCTTGTTGTCTGGCTGTCAGTCTACAGCTCTCAAGACCTCTCTGTCCCTTCCTGTTTCAGCCCACGTGGGAGCTCAGGAGTCTCTCCTTCCTGTTTCAGGAGGAGCCTTTTCTCTAACAAACCTCCACTCTTCCAGGTGCTGGTCAATTAACCAGCACACTGCTGGATTAGAGGCAAGTTTTCTGAACAGGGATAAGTCCCCTGTTACAGACATCTTACAAGCTGGCTATTGGCAGTAGATTATTCCTATGTGGGTTTTGGCTGACCCAGGTCCTTTCTCTGGTTTCTCTCTGTACACTGGCAATGCTTTTAGTTTCTCCAATATGACACAGGGCTCGGATTTCCATCAATCTGCTATTTTGTGTTTTCCATGTACTGTATGCCCAGGTTCCTAATGTGAACCCTGTCATCCTTCTGCAGCTCCTGGCCCTGTACTCTTCGGTCATACCTCTCTTTGTTTCCTCTGTTGGTACAGTCGGCAGCATTAGTGACCAGTTTATAAGCCGTATGCAATTTTTCCTTTTCCTAATACGTTTTGCATGTACGTAGTAGGGGATTTACCATCAACCGAAACACAGGTCTATCTGCAATCTAGCCTCCCGCCCGAACATCAGGTAGTACTGAGTATCCTGTGGTTTCATTACTAGCACAGTTGTCTGCATAGACTGTGATGTACATGTTGGGTCCATTTTCCTTTCTCCCTAGTATCCAAAGTTTCCAGCATGTTTAGCATGGTTCTGTGAAGATTTCAGGCTGAGGATCCCCTTGTGGGTGATAGGGTGTTGTCATGGATTTTCTAATAACGCATAAGTGCAATAACTCCATAAGTGCAATGGACCTTAGTACCGTTACAATTATTAACACAGTATCAGTGTAAGTTTTGTTTTTTGTATTCCAAAACAATTATCGCCCACTGTGTACAACTTTACCGTGACTTTGTCTGACCATACTTCTCGTTTAGCGCAAGGTATTGTGTGTCATTCACACCAATTGATATCTCAGTAGTGCCTCCAATGTAATCTCTATGTCCTTAGACACACCTCTATATGCTAAAGTGGGGGCACCAAGTCCTAATTCCTGTTATGTCCGGTGCAATCCACTAGCTGAGCAAGTTCCAACAATGGGACACACCACAGGACTTTGAATAACAAGAGCGTGTTTATAGAACTCCTACAAACACTGGCATATACATACAGTATATATGATAATCAACATACTTTTGGTACAATATACATCACATAAGAAGGTGGGCGGTTGTGTGTCAGTGTCTCTCACAAGTCCCAATGACCCCGTGTTATAAGGGGCCATTTGTGGGTGCTGGCACAACATTGAAGCTCTTATCGAAAGTAGGTGTAACCGTAGAAGGCCTATGTCTTCAAAAAGTCTTCAATAACCTTATCTGTAATTAGAATCCCATATGAGGTTACTCACAAGTGCCATAGCCAGTTGGTTGCTGCTCTCCGTAGACCTCCAGAGGATCTGTCCAGGACCTTGGTCAACCAGCCGAGTCTTCCTGCTCACATGCTTGTCCTCTGGTCTCCACACCACAGTTGTCCTGGTCGCGGAAGCTCTGCTCCCTCGTGCTCTGCCAGGGATTCTTAAAACACTCTCGCCTTAGTCCCTCCTATTCCTGAGTGACCATTATTGGCCTGACGGTATGTCTGTCATTTAGTGACTCATTAGCATACTGCAGAGAGGACCATCCAGAGGGCACCATGCATACATAGCTGCATCCCGTGCAAGGGGGTTACAGATAGGAAGGACCCGCAGTCCCTCATATGTATCCCTCCAGGGTGACACAAACAGGAGGGACACTCATTTAATGTTATATTTTCTGCCATTGGAGAGCTCTCTCTCTCTCTCTCTCTCTCTCTCTCTCTCTCTCTCTCTCTCTCTCTCTCTCTCTCTCTCTCATATAATATACTGTATATCACTAACTCTGTCTTTCTCTGTCTCTCTCTCTCTCTCATACAATATACTGTATATCACTAACTACAGAGGTCACCACGCGGTGAAACACTTCCACAAGACCAGTGCCCATTCTTGGACCATCTGACACTAACTCACTGATGATGAACAAGGACAAGAAGCAGATGACTGAGAGGATCTTGAATCACACCCTGGAGATTATCTACCTGCTGACTGGAGAGGTGAGGGCTGCTGGAGAAAGTAATAATGACACCACTCTTATCTCCCTCACTACAACAGGGACCTGCAGAGCGTTAATATGGGAGGTATTTGAGAAGCAATATCCAAAGAAGTAATTACAGAAAACAAGAATGCAAGGGCGGGCAAGATGTTTGTATATATGGTCACTGTGCAGCAGGGGAGCACAATGTCAGATAGGATCAGAGAAGGATGTAGTTTTTTTTTAGAGAGGAGTGACCCAGTGATTGAATGTATGTGGATCCAGTAAGAGACATGTTTGTGCAGAGGAAGATCCTGGAGATATAAAGAGCTGAAACATCAATTTTATCATTTATATATGTATGTATGTGTGTTTCGTCTCTATACTGCATTATGTTCTAATATCCACAGTGTCAGAAGTCCTGTAATGATTACATATATTTTTGAATGTGATGTTTGCATATATGAGCTCAAAGCTCATGAATTGTACAGTGCAGGAACATGAGACATATCAACTGTTGTCTCTTGCTCTGCACAGTGATATTTATTACTATCTCTCAATATGTAGGATTATATTGTTGTGAAGAAGCACGGTGAGCATGTCACAGACAGCAGCAGTCCCTGTGTGCCAGAAAGATTCTGCAGGACCCAGAGGCCCATCATGGAGAATCCAACTAACTCCCTGATACATGAGAGAAACAATGACAATAAGCTGATGTCTGAGAAGATCCTGGAACACACCAACATCATCATTCACCTGCTGACTGGAGAGGTGAGGGCTGCTGGGCAGCGTTAGATATTACCACCTTTCTGTCTTCATTCAGCCTTTTCCTGAGCAAACATTGTTCTATGTATCTGTATTCTCCTCTCTGACTTGCTCACCTGGCTTTCCATAAGGAAAAGATTCTTACAGGACCAATTATTATATCTGGATACTGAGTGGGGGATTCTCTGTGTTTCAGGTACCTATAAAGTGTGATGATGTTGCTGTGTATTTCTCCATGGAGGAGTGGGAGTATTTAGAAGGACACAAGGAGCGTTACAAGGACGTGATGATGGGGAATCACCAGAACCTCAGCTCACTGGGTAAGAGGAGGTTTTCTGTTATTCTAGTATAGTTGTCAGTTATGTTTGGATCCAGCAAACAGGAGCTCAAGTTACACTTTGTGTTTTTGTTGTGAGGTTTATGTCAGGAATAAGAAACAAGTTACAGAGCCGGAAACAGAGGTTCATCTTTGTCACTCAGGACGGGATATTTTAGAGCAGAGGTTGCCAACATTTTTTCTCTCTACGCCCTTTATTTATAATGCTCAGATGCCCTTACAATAGTGCGGACATGATACCCATGGGAAAGACAGCTACACACACACACACACACACACACACACACACACACACACACACACGGGACAGATCTCTACACACACACAAATTAGACTGTCGCAGAAAAAATAAACAGGATAGAGTCACAAGAAAACCTGAACAGGACAGACACACACGTCACAGGAGAAGAGATACACACAGGCCAGATAGACACACAGCACAGGTGCAGATGCATACAGGGCAAATATACAGTACAGACACACATGAGAAGAACAGACACACAGTATAGACAGACACACAGAACAAATACACACAAAGGAGTTCAGATTCACCCAGGACACACACACACACACGACAACAGACACACACACACACACACACGAGATTAGATGCACATAGGACAGACAGATACACACACACATGAGAACAGATGCACAAGGGCCAACAGATACACCATAGGAGAACAGATATACACACAGAACAGATAAAATACACTGACATACAGCACATGAGTACAGATACACACAGGACAGAAAAACACACAGGAGAACAGATGCACAGAGACCAGACAGACACAAACAGTGGAGAACAGATACACATAAAATACAAAGACCTACACCACCGGCCAGATACACTCACAAAGAGACACACTCGACACTCACACAGGAGAACAGATACACACAGGACTGACAGACAGAAAACAGAAAGATACACACACACCGACACAGGACAGACATACAGACACACACATGCACATTCACACTCACAGGGGAGAATAGATACACATAGGACACACAGACATAGACCACAGGTCAGGCACACACACACACACACACACACAAAAGGGAACAGATACACCACAAGAGAACAAATATACATCTGACCGACACATGCACTCACACACAAGGCAGCCACACACCACATTAGAACAAATGCACACAGGACAGAAAGAGACACACCACAGGAGAACAGATACATACAGAACAGACACACACAGGACAGATAGACACACAACACCGGAGGACAGAGACACACACATGATAACAGATATACACACAGTGGAGAACAGATACACATAGAACACAGACATAGACCACAGGTCAGATCCACACAACCATACACGAGAACAGGTACACACAGGCCAGACAGACACTAAAAGAGAACAGATACACACACACATACACACGAACAGATACACACACACACACATGACAGACATATCCATAGGAGAACAGATACACAGACACACACACACAACAGACATACACAGGAGAACAGGCACACGCGCACAAAAACATATACACACACACAGGAAACACAGACATAGATCACAGGTCAGATACACACACACAAACACACACACACACACACAGGAGAACCGATACACACACACACTCACACCACAGGATAACAAATACACGTAGGACAGGTACACACAGACACACACATGCAGAGAGGCCAGACACACACCACACGAGAACAGATACAAACACAGTGTAGAACTGATACACAAGACACAGGCTTACACCACCGGTCGGACACACACACAAAAGGCAGCCAGACACCACAGGAGAACAAATACACACAGCACGCACACACACACACACACACACACACACACACACACACACACACACACACACACACACACACACGATACAAAAGGACTGAAAGACATACAAACCACAGGAGAACAGATGCACACAGGACGGACACACACACGATAACAGATATAGACACAATGGAGAACAGATACACAGCACAAACAGACATAGACCACAGGTCATATACCCACAACCACACACGAGAACAGATGCACACAGGCCAGACACAGACACACAGTAGAAAAGATGCACACAGAACAGACACACACACACACATAGAACAGATACAGGCACACAAAGTACAGACAGCCACAAACACACACATACTCACTCAGGAGAACATATACTCACAGGACAGACACACTTAGACACATAAGAAAACAGATAAACAAAGTACAGAGAGACACAGGAGAACAGATACGAAAAGACAGACAAACACACACACACACGGAAATCGATACACACAGGACAGATACACAAACACACGCACAGGAGAACGGTTACACACACATACACTCAGAAGAACAGATTACACACAGAACCCACACGAGAATAGAGACACACACACAGTGCCATGAGAGACCAGAACTCTTTGATGGGATCAAGCACCAGACAGGACCCAGATTAAATAACAGGTATTTATTCTGTCCAGAGCCAACGGACCCAGCACAATATCACTTAACAGAGCTATACTCATTTAAATTAGGGGATACAGGGGTAGTCGTATATACCCAGTGCCACCGAAATGACCTACCCGGCAATGCTTATACTCCTGTGAGGATCCGGACCTCTCTGGTAGAATCGCGGTTGAGCACTTTCAAATTCCCTGATCAAAAGTTCTGCTCTCTGCTTCTTCGGCAACTCACAGTTCCACGGCACAAACGCACTTTCAAATCTCTATCGACTCGCAGCCTCATTTTGAGGTTTCTCCAGTACAGCCTCGGAGCACGCCGCTTAGTCCACCTCCACGACAGGATCAGAATGAACACTGGAAGTAAGATCGGCAGCTCTTTACATAGACCCGGGCCTCCATCTGAAACTATGGAGAAGGTCTGTCAAACAATCAGAGCACAGATTCTATGTGGGCCAATCACAGAGTGAGCTACGTCAACCAATCTCAGAGCGAGGACTCGCCTTTGATTCGCCAATCAGGACCATAGGAGGGCACAGTGCTTCGAGGTATTCCACAGAGGTGGGCATAATAAGAGTGGGAAAATCAAACTGACCACTGAGACCTGACTCAGTTGGGGATTAGACCCTGACCTCAGGTTCCAGTTTCAGCGGGGTTACCTCCTGTGGTGATGGATGACTGGGTCTGAGTTGAAGAATGGTCCTGCCTTCAGTCACAGTTCCCCGGGCCTGAGTACACGCCCCTCCCCACACCAACAATGTCTTATGCACTTCTCCTTTCCCCAACCTAGCACACCAAGGGAACAAAGAAATATACAGGTGTAGTTACACACACAGTAGTAATGTAGCAATACAAATACATGCATACAGTTCTAAAATACAGTACATGTTTTTTGGGCCAGATGAGCCACAGAAGGATGGATCTACAGTGAAATCCTGTATATCCATTAAGATGAATATATGAAGGGTATCCCGCTACAGCTTGGAAATTGTGGTTTTAATGCTGCTGGGAAAGGTAGTGGAAATACACATATGTAGGGAGAACAAGCAATCCACTTGAGCACTCAATTCCCTAGACTGAATGTTATATGAATGATTTTAAAATAAATGTTTATTGGTCATCAAGTTAAAGAATGGGGATTAAAATCCAAATAAAGAACACACACATATGAATCCGATGTCGAGTGCTTGCTGCACTCTGGATTAAATGTGAAACGAAACAAATGAGTGGAATTATATCAATGTTTCGGAGGGGGCTGGTATACAGCTGACCCTTGCTGAGGTGTTTCAACAACAGTATTGGTGTGGACAGAGATTGGTGAGACGTGTGACAGCCTGTATGGGTGGACTGGCCACTGTGGCTATATGACAATGGGTTATAGGAGGGTATCAATGCCCTACAATAGGTGCCAGGTGTATACCCTTTATGGCACCAGGCTGTACCAGTAGCGATATGGTGCTGGTATTGGAATGTATAGGTGTAAGAGTGTACAGGAGCTGCAGTGGTGTGTATAACAAATAATACTACCAGGGGTCCTGGCGCGCAGCTGATCGCTTGCTGAATGGGGACTCGGCTATAAAAGTACTAGCATAGAGGTACCAGAATTGCGGTGTGGTTCGTGAGTATGCCTGTGCCCATATTGATGAATGGGCTCTACTGCTAAGTACTATGCAAGTACTGTGTAAACCGCAAGGAGAGCCCCTGGATAGAGCTGTACCACTGGAGGATCAGGAAAACACTCTTATATACCAACTATACTGCACCGATGTACTAGGTAACAGTGGGCTACAGGAAGGTAACAATATCCTCAGAAAAGTACTGAGTGCATATCCTGTATGGGCTTAAGACTGTTCCAGTATCGGTATTGTGCCAGTGTGGATTGTGTGAATGTGAAAGTGTACAAAAAATGCAGTAGTATGTACAGATAGTACTGTAATTGTATCAGGGGTCCTGACATACAGCGGATCACAAATACAGTGGTGACTCGGCTATTCTAGCAGAGGTACCGAAGGTGCGGTGTGGCTTGTAAGTATGCCTGTGTCCATATTATTGAATGGGCTGTACCGTAGGTACTGTGCACACACTATATGAACAGCAGAGGGGGCTTCTGAATGAATCAGTACCGCTGATGGAAGGGTAAACACTTAAACAAACAACCTGTAATGTACCGGTGTGGCTATGAGTATGCCAATGTCCATATTATGGAATGGACTCAACCGTACATATCAGGGGTAAGCGTAACACGCAGACTCGTTTACACCTACAGTTTAGGAGAATGAACACCGTAACTCTTGCTCTATTGAGTGTGGTTCAGCCGCGAGGTCTGGCAGCTGCTCGCCGTGCGATGCAGAATGCTGCCACGTCAGTGCTGACCTTGCACGTGTGAATGGCCGACGCGCGCGTTTCGTATGAGAAACGCTTTTTCAGGGCTGTAACGAGGGCTGACGTGGCAGCATTCTGCATCGCACGGCGAGCAGCTGCCAGACCATCTTCATTCCTATGGAAGCAGTATGGGTGTACTTAGTTTTTCACACACAGCTTCTCCATTTTGGCTTTATTTTAGTTAAATAAATCATGACACGGTGTAATATGTCATGTGTTGTTGTTCATCTGAGGTTGTATTTACCTAATTTTAAGACCTGCTAAGGAACAGATGATTGTTATATCCTGATATGTAAAACCATAGAATTCAAAGAGGGCGTACTTTCTTTTTCACACCACTGTATGTATGTATGTATGTACGTCTTTATTTATCTAGTGCCATTAATGTACATAGCGCTTCACCGCAGTAATATATGTGACAATCATATAAATAACACATGAAGGGGAGAAGTGTTTCAGACATGAAAGTAACATTTAGGACCAAGAGGAGTCCCTGCTCCGAAGAGCTTACAATCTAATTGTCCTGGGATCTGGTGCCTTAGCAAGTAGGAATAGTTACAGTAGGGTGCTGCAGCAAAATTGGGGTCGGGGTTCCAAAGGACCAGGCTGTGACGGTAGCGTCAGACAGGGTTATAATATACACACAAAAATTACTTCACTGGGTTGAACTGAATGCGACTAAGATATAATAAAGAAAGTTTATTCCTTGGAAAAGGTGAACACACAGAATTATACAATTAACGCACAAGATATGAACACTTACTTAGGGTTTGGGAAATGAAGCAGTCATTAACGGGACTGGCAATTCATTCAGGATACAAAACGAAGTCACAACGAATAACACTGGATATAGGGCTGCCCCTCATTTATATAGGGTTTGAGTCCTATACCATCACATGGGATTTCAACACACTAAACCAAAGGCGTCTTTGGGTTTACTAGACTGAGCACTGGCCCATCAAGGCCTTTGTTAAATGTGTGACACACAATACTTTGCATAAGTACTCAGGGATTGTTCTCATCCGCCTTGGCATTCACATGCAGGGTGGGGGAGAGCCTTTGACTAAGGGCCCATTGTAGACCACTTGTTGCACCCTGACCATTTAGCATATTACAGAACCCATCTCTTTTCCTGGGCTTTTATGCCAGATACAAAATACAATATTTCTGACAATCATGGTTATATCAAAATAATCCGTTCGGTTTGGCCGAGCGGACCAGAACTTGCCCGACCCTAATGCTGGAGGGTACTCTCTATTGTGGCCAAGTTTCAGCTCGCTAGGACCCACTGAACCGGAGTCACAGAAAATGGGTTTAAATGCCTTTTTTAATCAAGATACATTTCTCCGCCATTGAAGTCAATGGCAGAATCACCCAATTCAATAATTACCCTGTCTCCGCTCTGCTGATCAGAGAGGGTCAGGATTTGCCATGCAATCAAGCCGACGCTATGACTATCTGCTGGCCAAATCCTGGCTCTCTAGTCTCCGCAGAACCGGAGTTCCGGGGCTACAGTTTTACCTTCTTTTAACTTAGCCGTTTAAACACGCGGCTTTCCCCCATTGGAATCAATAGGGCCGGCGCCGCCATAGGAAATGCATGGGCCGGCGCTGCCATAGGATTCAATGATAGGACCCTCCGGTCTGGCGCAACCCTTTCCCGGGGGTCATTGACCGTCGGACCCTGTGGGGATCGAGTGAGGGGGTTCCTAGGATCTAGGGGCAAAAAGAACTTTATTCCGGGGTGCCCTAGAACCTAAGTTTACCACGCCAATTGCACGTGAACTTGACCGGGGGTTGATCAAAGCTCTTTTTTTAAAGGGTTTCCGCTCTTGCGGTTTTGCGGGCTGGCTGGCTGCCAGCTCGTCTCCGGAGGTCGGCATCGAGGAATCCCCATTGAAACACATTGCGCCATTGACTTTCATCGGGGAACCGCCGCTCCTCCTCTCTGGCGCCACCTGCAGGTCTTCTAGGGAAACGGGCCCAAATCGCCGCAATCTCCATAGGATTGTATTGAGCCCCAACGGCGACCTATGGAGAAACTGCAAAATGGCGACTGCAAAGGCGGGAAAAGGGACAAAGGGCCATAAATACAGAATTAACCTTAACCCTTTCCCTCCCGCATAGATCCCAGTGTATGTGTTGGTGCAGACACTGGAATAGGAACAATACATATTTACAGGGGAATACACATTTGGGGGTTGAAGCAGGGTAGAAAACACATAACTGGACCGCAGTCCAGTTAACCCCTTGCCTCCCAAGTGAGAGTAGGGGGTGGCCAAATGGGGTGTAACCCCTTTAATACCGGGCCAAACCCCCTCTCCCATGACACAGGCAACATAGTCTGGGTCACGATACCCAAGGTTTAGGCAGCAGAAAGGACTAGAAACAGGAACAGCACGTGAAACAGATGGGTCCAGCAGCACTAGGGTTAGAATACCTTGCTCAGGCAGAGACTGGGAGAAACTGGCTGCTATTTAAGACACTGGAGCGGGTGCAGCCAATTACCTGCTCCAGGAAGAAGCTTCTGCAGTCATCTTGGTTCACCCAGTGAATCCTGACAGGGTGAAGACAGACACACAGGACAGACACACACATGTGAACAGATACATACCACAGGAGAACAGATAAACACAAGACCAATAGGAGAGGACAGATATACACAGGACAGATTCACTCAGGAGAACATATAAACACAGAACAGAAAAGCACGCGAGCACACACCACAGGAGAACAAATACACAGAAGACAGACACACACACAAACCCTCACAGGACAGACAGACACACACACTCACTACAGGATAACAGATACACATAAGACATACAGCACAGATCAGATACATGCATACCACAGAAGAGCAAATACACACAGGACAGACACACGAGAATAGATAGAGAAAGCACAGAAAGACACACAACAGGAGAAAAGATACAGTACAGACGGATAGTAACACACAGCATAGGAGAACAAATACTGTATATATACATACACACACACACACACGATAACAGATACACACAGTGGAGAAGCGATACACATAGGACACACAGACATAGACACACAGGAGCATGGAGACACACAGGAGCATGGAGACACACAGGAGCATGGAGACACACAGGAGCATGGAGACACACAGGAGCATGGAGACACACAGGAGCATGGAGACACACAGGAGCATGGAAACACACAGGAGCATGGAGACACACAGGAGCATAGAGACACACAGGAACATAGAGACACACAGGAACATAGAGACACACAGGAGCATAGAGACACACAGGAGCATAGAGACACACAGGAGCATAGAGACACACAGGAGCATAGAGACACACAGGAGCATAGAGACACACAGGAGCATAGAGACACACTGGACGGAGAGACACACAGGAGAACAAATGCACACAATACAGACAGCCACACACAACACAGGAGAACAGATACAGGACAGACAGACACGCACAGTACAGACAAACGCACACACCACAAGAGCATGGAGCCACACACAGAATAACAGATACCCCCACAGTGGAGAACTGATGCACACAGGACAGACAGACACCAAGAGACACACACCAGGAGAACAGATACACACACCACAGAAGAACAGGGACAGACACCCAACACTGGAACCCCCTTACACATGAGAACAGATACCCACATCATGGAAAACAGATACACATATGACAAACAGACATACACCACAGAACAGACACACACACACACACACACACACACACACAGGGCAGACACATATCTATAGACATACACCACAGGAAAACAGATACACAGAGCCCAGACAAACCTAAACACCACAGGAATGTTACGTTTCAGTACTTTGCTAGTTGCTGTCCAGGACACAGACCTACAGGGCAGAGGTTGGGAGTATATTAACCAACCCTTGACTTGGGATCTTGTGCTTAAACAAGCAAGAATAGTCAGGTCTGTTTCCAGGATCGTGGGCAGAGTGCAGCAGCGATGTCAGCATCAGAGTTCCAAAGTCAAGAGAGGTGGTAGCGTCGTTTGGTTCCAGATACCAAAGGTAACAGGAATAGAGACCGGTAAATCAATTGAAACAGACGGGGTGCAGCAGAACAAGGGCTAGAATATGTTACAAGAGCAAAGGTTGGGTGTAACTGGCTGCTATTAAGGCCTGGAGCAGGTGCAGCCAAGTACCACCTCCAAGTGAAAGCGTTGGCAGCCATCTTAGTGCACGTGTTGGATCGCTGCTTGTTAATTGAAGGAGTGTGAGGTTCGCCATTAGGCGGCTGGAGACCTTCTCACCTGAGAACCCCTGCTACGACAGACGCCCCTGATGCGCGATCCCACGGTCCGTTTACGCGTGCAGTCAGTCTGCCCTCCCGTGGGCTCCGTCTCCAAGCCCTGCCTCCGCAAAGGCGTGCAGCACATTTGTTCACCCAGCCACCCCTCTAACCTCCTTCCCAGTCTCTGCCCCCGCTCCTGTGACAGGCAGGTTCGGCACGGGTGAGACGCGCATCCCAGACTCCGCCCCCTGACCCCAGTGACGCGCACGGATTGGCGTGCGTTCGGTACCGGCTCCAAACCTCTGCAAAGGGACATGCGCGGTGCGCAAGTGACACGCGACTAGGTCGTCAGTCCTCCACGTCTGCGACTCGCGCGACACGTAGCTCTGCCTCCAATTGGGCTGTGTCATAGGGCACATCTGTGTGACCCAGCAGCCGATGGGATTCCCCTCTTCTGCTCTGCCCTGGCTCTACATTGGTTGATGGCTCCTTTAAATAGCTGCCTTGTTCATTCACTCATTGCTGAGCATAACCTAATGTGCCTTGCTGCATCCTGCTTTGTTCCTGCTGCTGCCTGACCCCTGCTTCGTAATTGGACTCCGCATCTCTCCTATCCTGACCCGGCTTACACACAACCATTCTGAACTCTACTCCTGACCTCGGCTATCCTCGCAACGATTACTCTCTACTCTCCAATCCTGATCTTGGCAAAGTACCCCAACGAAGCGCTACTCTCCAATCCAGACCCGGCAAGTATAAACGACTACTCTACCTTCTATACTCCTGACCCGGCTTGCAAGACTAATCTACACTCTAGGCGCGCCCTCGCGGTTGTGGGTTGGCGTTTATACAATTCCCTACCTCAGCCTCACGGTCGCATCTGGTTTGTGGTGAGCTACGCGTTACAAGGAGTTGGCGTTGGAGAAGTAAGTGGGATTAAATGGAGGTAGAGCTGTGAGAGCAGATAATGTGTGAAGATGGAAAAGCTTCAATATGCTTCTGAAATATTTTATCCAAGACCAATAACAGAGCAGCTGTAACAGCAGGAAATAGCTGACACCCTTTGGCATGACTCTGTGTTATGTCCAAGACAGTGAGAAGTAGAGTGAAGTCTGCTGCACCGCACACTGACCCCTACAGTAGACATGCAGGGAGAGGGACTACGAACTCCAGGTCTTTGAAGTTGTGTCCCTTCCTCATGATACTGAGCTTAGTGAAGGCATATTGGAGAGACTCTTAGGGGGAGAGGGGGCACTGTGATGGAAAGGGGTCCAGGACCAGCATACAGTATTAAAGGTTAATCCCGGTCACTGGCCCCTGCCCATCCTTTCAAGCTATCTGGTTTTTTTTATATGCCCGGGAGACCCTTGCATACTCTGTAAATTTAATTATTTATTTGTGTGTGTTTAAACTGTTCCTAAGTATAAAAATATGATTGTGCATACATAAAGCATAGCCAAGGTCTCTGGCCATGCCGAGTATAGAAACCCTTTCTGCAGCCCGCATATCTATTTATTTTATTTATAAAATGTTTTACGCGGAAATAATACATTGAGAGTTACCTCTCATTTTCTTTTTTTTTTTTTCCAAACTTTTTTATTGGGTAGGTACACAGTTACATGAATACAAATGACAAAATTTTTCATCCCAATACATGACGCCATTTTCAATTTTTGTAGGGGGAGAAGCAAGGCAGCTTGCCCATAAGGAGCACTTCCCAAGAGGGGGAAGCTTGGTATAGTACCAAAGTGGGGGAAAGGGAGAGGGGGAACCTGTATGGGGGGGGGGAGGAACAGGGAGGGAGGGGAGAGGAGGGGGGGGAGTATTCCTTCTTCTGGGCGTCCTGCGTCCCAGTTATTAGAGCTGCTAGATCTCCATGGGGTGGGGGGGGTCCTGTTTTGACCCGAGGGGGACCCTCGTCCTATAGTGACAGCCACGGTTCCCACACTCTTTCGAATGAATTAGCTTTTTGCTTTAGGTAGGCCGTAAGCTTTTCCATACGCATCACTTCGTTGAGTCTTTTTTTTATCATTCCCTTAGTAGGGGGGGCTACCTTCTTCCAGGAAGACGCTATTTCACATCTTGCCGCTGTGAGAATAAAGGAGATCAATTTCCTAGTTGGACGACCAATTTCCTCAGTTGGTCTGGCCAGTAGGTAGGTCAGCGGCTCAATGGGTAACTCGAGGTCTGTGACTTCTTTTATTAAATTTTGGACCGTAGTCCAGTATTTCTTAATTTCTGGACATGTCCACCATATATGGACCATGTCCCCCCTTTGACCACAGCCTCTCCAGCACAGATCCGATGCCAGAGGGTAGATTTGTTTTAGTCTCGCTGGCGTAAGGTACCAGTAGAAGAGTACCTTATAAATATTTTCCTTTGTGGTGGTGCAGATGGATGTCTCTGTGGCCGCTCCCCAGATTTCTTCCCAATCTTCCTCCTCAATAGTTATATTCAGGTCAGCGGCCCATTTAAGCATGTAATCATGCTGAGGAGGTCCCTCCCTTGTTTCCATTTCCGAGTAGATCTTGGAGATTAGTCCCCTTTGGTCTGAATCGGGCTTGCATAATCTCTCGAATCTAGTGGGAAAGGGGAATTCCGGGTTTGGAGATACCTTTTGGGCGAAGTGTCTAATTTGGAGGTACTTAAACGCATCCAAAAATCGGGATCTTATATTTTGCTTTTAGATCCCGGTAGCTTAGGAGACTTCCTAGACACATTATGTCCATCAATGTCTTTATTCCTTTTGACTTTAGTTGGTTAAACTGTTTTGACGCACACCCCGGGGGGAATTTAGGATTATCAAATATTGGAGTAAGTTGTGACCCCGTAGAAGTGAGTTTATATTTGAGTTTAGTTTTTAGCCAGACTTCCCAAGTGTGTCTTGCCGTTTTTAATTTAAATTTTCGCGGTGGCATGTCTTCTCTTTCCATACTCCATAGGCATGCTGGCAGAGAAGGCATTTTAGAGTAGAATGTTTCTATTTGGAGCCAGCGTCTTTGGGCTGGGTCTGTGTTTCATAGTACCGCTTGCTTTAGTTGGGCGGCTTGATAGTATTTTTGGATATCTGGGACTCCCATGCCCCCTCTCCCCCCGTGGTGACAGTAGAACTGAGCGGGCTACTCTGGGTCTTTTGCCTTGCCAAATAAAATGGAACATCTTGTTTTGGATGTTTTTGAGCTCTGAGCCGGGGACATGGACCGGGAGGGTTTGAAAAAAATATAGTAGTCTTGGGAGTATATTCATTTTGAGAGAAATCATCCTTCCGATCCACGATATCTGGTAATCTTCCCATTTGCTCAAATCCTTTTTGATTTTGTCAAAGAGAGCTGGGTAGTTACATTGATATAGTGACTGGTAGTCCTTCGATACATTCACTCCCAGGTATTTAATGTATGAGGGGCTCCATTTATATGCAAAGTTTATTTTAATTAATTTCACTTCTGGCTCTGTTAGGCTAAGATTTAGGGCCTCTGATTTATCACTATTAATTTTGTATCCTGATATGCCCCCAAAGTCCTCAAGCTCCTTTTGGAGGTTGGGGAGGGAGGTCTGGGGCTTGGTTAGCGTTAGGATGATATCATCGGCGAACAGGGATATTTTGTAATTTGTTTTTCCAATCGTTATGCCCTGGATATTTATGTTACTTCGAATTTTAGCCGCCAAAGGTTCTATGGTGAGAGCAAAGAGGAGGGGGGACAAGGGGCAACCCTGTCTTGTACCATTTCGTATTTGGAATCTCTCAGAATTTCCTCCTGGCAGTTTTACTATTGCTGACGGATTCTGGTACAGCGCCTTTACTCCTTCTAAGTATGTGTCTTTAAAGCCGAATTTCTCCAACGTTTTGGTAAGGAAAAGCCAATCGATTCTATCAAATGCCTTCTCTGCATCTAAACTTGGTAACATTGCCTTGGAGTTGGTGAGGTGGACGTGTTCAATAATGTCAAAGATTTTTCTGGTGTTGTCTGAGGCTTGACGCCCTAGGACAAACCCTACCTGGTCAGTGTTTATTAGTCTTGGCAGAATGGGGTTCAGCCGATTCGCCAAGATTTTACTGTAAAGTTTCAGGTCGTTGTTTAGAAGTGAGATGGGCCTGTAGCTTCCGCACTGTGTTGGGTCTCCCCCTTCTTTGTGGATAATGGCCAGATTAGCTAGGGACATTGATGAGGGGATAGGGTTCCCTTCCAGGAATGAATTGAACAGGCTCAGCAAGTGTGGGGTCAAGACTGGGAGAAACCTTTTGTAATAGGTATTGGAGAAGCCGTCTGGGCCTGGTGCTTTGGATATTTTAGAGACCTTTACTGCGGATATCAGTTCTTTTTTAGTGATTTTGGAGTTGAGGTGGGAATTTTCTTCCTCCGTCAACTTGGGGAGATCACAGTCAGCCAGGTAGCTTAAGATTGCTTCCGACTTTGCCGACTCTGAGGCCCCCTTTTGAGTCTTCAAATTGTAAAGTTTAGTATAGAATTTAGTGAATTCGTCCGCTATTTTCTTCTCATTGTATAGCACCTCCCCAGACCTGCTTCTTATCGCCGTGATCTGGGATCTCTTTTGTACACCTCTTAGCTTAGAAGCTAGCAATCTATCGGCCTTGTTCCCCTTGTCGTAATATCTCTGATTAGTCCATTTGAGGGCTTTTTCCACACTTTCTAGCTGAATGTTTTTTAATTCATTTCTAGTGGAGGTCAGTGCTTTATATATTCTTTTTGAGGGGTTAATTTTATGTTGTTGTTCCAAATTGGTTATTTTCTCTGTTAGATCTTTTATTATTTTTGCCTTAGTTTTTTTCTTATGGGAGGCAATCGAGATAAAATCACCTCTGATTGCTGCTTTATGAGCTTCCCATAGTATAGCAGGTGATGAGACCGTGCCATAGTTGTTAGTGAAGTACTCCTTAAGGGCCTTTTTGATCTTCCTCTCTACCTCTGGACAATTTAATAGTGTGTCATTCAACTTCCAATTGTAGGAAAATGTTTTTACAAAGGGGACCGATAGAGTTAAGGTGACTGGCGCATGGTCTGACCAGGTTGTTGGGCCTATGTCAGAGCCTGCGGAGGCCTCAATGCGCGAATAGGTCTGGTGAGGTGCCGAGAAGAACGTATAATCTCTTTGGCCCTGATGCTGGGTTCTCCATATATCCATTAAGGAAAATTCCTTTAGTATCTATCTGAATCTCTTCCCCTTACTTAAGGATTGGGGTGGGTGTGGTCGGCCTGGGATGATAGGGGAGGGGGGGGGGATGTTGATAGGGGAGGGGGGGGAAGGGGGGAAAGGGGGGAGGGGAGGGGGGGAAAAGGGGGAGGGGAGGGGAGGGAGGGGGGGGAGAGGGGGGGAAGAGGGGGGGGGAGAGGGGGGGGGAGGGAGAGAGGGGGGGAAGGGGGGGGAAGGGGGAGAGAGGGAGATGGGGAGGGAGAGGGGGGGGAGAGCAGAGCTATGTTCACATCATGTTAGTTTATATGCTTTTAAAAACCGGATATTTGTCAGGGTAAACATTTTGGATAACACTTAGCTTTGTAAATGTGAACAACTGGCCACCATACCATGTGGGGCCTTATCTAGAAACACAGACACAGTTAACTTTTGCTTTCACCTTACATAAATCCCATTGCGATTCTCTTTTGTTTCCCAATCAGGGAGCGTCAGCATTTTCCATAAAAATTCTGCAGGACAGGGGGGAGGAGATGGGGGCAAGGGGGGGCAACGGGGGGGCGGGCAAGGGAGGGGGGTTCACCAGATAGAGCTCCCTTTCGTGGTGTTATTTTTTGTTTGCAGCTTCCCTTTAACACCTTAATAACTTCCCCCCCTCCATGACCGGGGGGGAGGAATAAGGGCCGGTGGGGGGGGGGGGGGGAGAGGGATGGATAGGGGTAGGAGCTGAACTGGGAGGAGGGCTATACCGAGTGTGTTGTGCATTGATTTGTACACTTCTGCTATTGGGAGGTTACTGCTTGCGTGCCTTTATAACGGGGGGGGGGGATCGGGGTATGTACACAGTTGGACCGTGGGGGGGAGACCGAGGGGGGGGAGACCGAGGGGGGAGGGGACCGGGGGGGGGGAGGGGACCGGGGGGGCCGAAGGGACCCGCTTGTACCGTTTCCAGGGACTCAACGCCAGCAGAGAAGTCCCCCCCCCCTAAACATCCCCACAAACCCTCCGCCGCCTCGGGCTCATCACTGTCTGGAGAGTGGACTTGTCGCCCTGCGCCTTGGGGTCTCCGACATCTGTTGTCTCTGCTCCAGGTGGGCTGCTGCTTCAGGTCGGGGCTGTGGTATGTAGGACCCTCCCCCGTCCGGCCGGGCGACCCGTTTAGGGGTTTCCCCGGCCAGTCGGCAGATTTGGGACCGCATTACCGAGGTTGACGGGGGTCCGGGGGTCAGTTCCAGTGGGCCTCAGGAGCTCTTCAGCAAAGATCCTTCCGCTGTACCGTCTCCTCTGGGCTTCTTCAGGGCGACCGTGGCCCTCCCGGTTGCCGTCGCTTCCGTCGGCCTCGGCGATCAGTGGGGAGTCAGGTACTCTCGCGACGTCCCTTCTTCTCGCGCGGGGGAGCCAGGCGCGGGAACCTGGTGGTTCAGTCAGAAGGCAGGCGTCTTCAGGGGCGTTGGGATCGCAGGGGAGCTGCGGTACTTTTTTTTTTCCAGGTCTGGGGTTCGGGGCACAGTGGTTTCAGGGTCTCAGGACAATCCGGATCAATCAGGTAAGTTGAAAGTTTATTTATTCGCCACTTTATTTATTTCTTGGCACATTTTGCTGGAGGGCCGCGATCCTTTCAGAGGCTCTTGCTGGTCCACTTCTGTCTTCTTTGCGACCCCTGGCTGGGGGGACTTCCAGCCACGATGGAGGGGGGGTCAAACCCAAGGCCTGGGCAAACGGCAACATGTCCTCGGGGTGTCGTATAGTGAAAAACCTTCCTCCTTTATTTACTGTTAACTTAAAGGGGAACCCCCATCGGTATTTCACTTCTTTTTCCCTCAGGAATGAGGTCAGGGGCTTCAGCTCTTGGCGCCGGATTACTGTTTGCCTTGAGAGGTCACTATACAGTTGTATGCTTTCCTCTTGGAAGGTTAGGGATTCCATTTCTCGGCTGGCAGCAAGGATCCTTTCTTTTGAGGAGTAGCTGTGCAGCCTTACAATAATGTCCCTTCTTCTCTTGGGGTCGTCTGATTTAGGACCCAGGGCTCGGTGGGCCCTGTCAATCTCCAGGTCTTTCTCTGGGATGTCTCCACAGATCAGTGCAAATAGTTCCATTATGTATGCTTTAACTTGAGAGGGGGCAATTGTCTCAGGGACATTTCTGACGCGTATATTCTGGCGTCTGTCCCTGTTTTCTTGCTCCTCCTGATTTTCTTTTAAAGCTGCTATTTCCTCCCTAGGCGTGTTATTTCCTCTTCTGCAGCTGCTTGTTTTGTCCAGGTGTCCTCCACCTTTGCCTCAGTGTCCGTTGTTCTCTTTGTCAGGGTAGAGATTTCCTCCCTGATGCCCCTCACTGCCTCCTTTAGATCAATTTGTAGGGACTGGTGTAGCTTAGTGTGCATTTCGGCAAACAGCTCCTCCATATATTCCCTGGTTACTGGCATCCCTGATGCTGGGGTCTCTTCAGTGTGTTTCCGAGCACTCGTTGCAGCAGATGGGCCTCGTGGCCCGCCGCCATCTTGTTTTTCTGCCGGCTCTTCCATTCTCCTCTGCTGTGGTGAGAAGTACTTTGAAACCCCTTGATTTGTGGATTTCTTTCCTTTCCCAGACATTCTTGATACCTTCCCCCTTGTTTTGATCCAAAAAAATGGGGTGAAAATCGGGTGGTGTGTATTGCTTTAATACAGGTTATGCAGCGGGTCCACGGAGCTCAGTGCCTACCCGACCATTCCTGGTGACGTCACCGGAAGCCTCTCACCTCTCATTTTCAAGTATGTCCTGGGCATAGAGTTAAGATGACAAATAGTACATGGTTACATAAGTGAACAGGATTATACATT